>NC_143512.1:21272422-21587422 GCF_031878675.1 Megascapheus bottae | reverse complement strand
GAAGAGTTTGGTTTAAGATGGAAAATACTGGTTAGGAGAAAAAAATGCATTTTAGAAACAAAAAACACTTGGTAAATGGAAAGACAACTTCATGAATTGCTATGCTACTTGTAAAGGAAGAAGAAATGCTTCATTTATAAGGTGCTTTGACTTGCTAGCAAAGAAAAGGCATTCTGAACTTTGAACATGAAGAAGGTCGGAAGCATACTGATTACAAAAGTGACAGAAAGCACTTTGAAAAGAAAGTGCTCTATGCTGGACTCATTTTCTAGAATATATGTATATATATATACATATATTCAATCTCTTATCTATATATCTATCTTTATTTCTAATTATTCATCTTCTACCCTGTTTATTCATCTATAGCAAATTTATAGTGTATTACATTTCAGCCTGTTAGTGTTCAAAAATATTTGTAGAGAATGAGTGTCAATACATTTAATCTTTTAAACTGGTTGTATTTTGCCTCAAATATTCTTTTTCTCAATGACTTTGCTGCCTCAAATATCCCATTGAGAAAGGGTGAAACTGAAATTTGAAGCTATATACTTTGGATACAGAGCCAATATTTTAATCACTAAAATATTCAGAAGAAAAAAAACCTGAAACCTCATAAAATTTTGGCAGTATCCAAATTTTATTGAAGCATACTGATGTGGTCAAGAACACGGCTAAAGAGCTTTAGTTCTAATTATCTAAATCTAGTAACTAAATATAAGGTCTGCAATACATTTAATTGAATTAAAATATATTTCTAAATTTACTGAAGGTTGGGGCGAGATTTCAGGCATCCCTGTTATTAATTATATAATCTGATATATCTATGAAGATAATTTTTTGCATAAAGTTGTTACAGACACTGGAATCCTATGCAGAGATATTTTCCATTTAATGTGCCACTCGAATATTAAAATCAGAAGTAAACTTAGAGTGCCAAATTCCTTATTAACTAGGTCCCATACTAGATCGATTACATATGTTCCATAAAGTGGGACTCATGGAGTCTAGTAATTATCTTGCCACTCTGGCACAGCATAAGTGGAAAATTAAATAATTCATTATTTCCAAAAATGCATACTCTCATGTTTCCTTCAGCTTTGTAGTAACAATCTCAGATATCAGTTTTGATATAGGTATGAAAAAAAGAAATGCATACATGAAGTCTAAAAGTCTAGCCAAGAACTTTCACTTAATATAAGACAAAGATGTCATGTCTAAACTTAATTGTATTCTCTCTATTAAAATTATACTCAAAATATCTGTAAGTATGTCATCTTTAGATGAATTGAAACTAATTAAAAATCTTTAATATGTAATATTTCTCATATAAATTATAATCTTAAGAACTACATCTAAAGCATTAAAGATAAACTATGTATATATGCATCAGTTTATTTATGTTTGTATATATACAGGTAGAGTAGGAATACATGTAAACCACTGTTCTACATTTTCTATTAGTAGAAAAATATTAATACTTTACAAAGAATATCTTGAAAATATCAAATAACTGAATGACTAAGAATAAATTTTGAAGCAAGAATTTGAGATTGAATTCAAGCTATATCAGCTGTACTAAATAATAAATGAATCAATAAATTTGAAGACTATTTGGTAGGATTTCTTATCTGATATGCCTCTATTTTTAAGATTAAAAATACAAAATCAATTTATATAGTTTGATTTACAGTACTTAAATATTCATTAAATTATTTAAACTATTTACAAATTCTCAGGTTGTAACATTTAGTTGTTTTTTAAGTAATGCTTTAGTTTTTATCTATTTGTGATTTCATATTAGAGAAACATTCATTAAAATTACTTTAACTTAAAGAGAGACTTCTCTGAAGAGGAAGTAAGAATGGCCTATAGACAGATGAAGAAATGCTGGACATCTCTGGCCAAAAGAAATGCAAATCAAAACAACTTTGAGATTCTACCTTGGCCATGATCAAGAAATATAATAACAACAACATGCTGGTGGGTTTGTGGCCAGGAGGAATTACTACTAAACTATGGAAAGCAGTATGGCTATTCCTCAAAAGACTAATCATAGAGCTCCCCTAGGACCCAGCTATTGCACTACTTGGTATTTACCCAAATGTCCAGAAACAAGGACATACTAAAGCTACTAGCACAATGCTATTTTATGCAGCATTATTTACCATAGCAAAGATATGGAACCAACCCAGATGCCCCTCAGTAGATGAATGGATCAAGAAGATGTGGTACTTATACACAATGGCATTCTATGTTGCCATCAGAAAGAATGGCATCGCCCCATTTGTAAGGTAATGGAAAGACTTGGAAAAAAATCATATTAAGTGAAGTCAGTCAGACCCAAAGGAACATAAGCTCCATGGTTTCTCTCATTTATAATAATTAATACAAATCTAGGACTTCCCTAGCAGAGGATTACAATAGCTCGAAAACTAGGTATATAAAGTCATATAGGATAAGAAATTCATGAAAGGATCTCTAGGATATGGCAACAAAAGCTTTATCTTTGTGACTGTTGTTCATAAACTACTATGTTATTACTTTTCTCTTTTTTGCCATTTGGTTAATCTCATATTGTTATTGTATCTGACTTTCATAGCTGGTATATTGTATATATGTGTATTTGTTTATTTGAAATAGGAAAGAGAAGGGGAGAAAACAAGTTGAGGAGAAGGAGTGGTGGGAGGGAAATTGGGACAAAATCATGAGAAGGGGTATCAAAATGTGAGAAGTAATGCACATAGTACCTGGCAAATGTAACTGTAACCCCTCTGTACATTACCCTGACAATAAAAAATAAAAATAAAAAATTACTTTAAATGTTTATTTCCTCATCTTGTTACTAATTGTTTTATTTGTGCAGGGAAGTTCTTTCTTCTAAATGCAACTTTTAAGAAACTTTGGAACTCTTTATTTCCAAGTTACTGTCAGTAATATACAATATTTGACTAAGTGCAAATGAATATCCAGGTCTCATTTAACTCAGTTTTTACACAGAAATATCTTCTCAAAATATGAAATCCAGGAAAAGTGGTCATATTTTAAGACGATATTAAATTTGAAATAGGAAGACTGTATACTCTATTTGATATTTTTAGTAAGTGATATTTTGTTCCTGTGTTTTCATAATTTCCTCTTTTATGTATTTTTTATCCTTCTAAGCAACTTATTATAAATGTTTGTGCTTATTTCAGTTTATTTATTAACACCACAATAACCTCCTTCTGTCAAATATTCTTTTCTTTCTTGAATATTAAGAGGGACTTTTAAATTTTTTCACAAGCAACAACAACAAAAATATTTGCCCTTGGTAAAAATTACACACCATAGAAATTGTCTGTAAATTGTATCCCCCAAAACTGTAGGGGGTAATTGCAATTTCCCTACTAGTAAACAAATTCTTCTCTCTCATACTCTAGTTTCCAGGGATTTACTGTCAGTGGGTTTCACAGCATTGAGCTGGAAATACAAAATGAAAGGGAAGAAATAAAGAACTATTAACTTATACTGATCAAGGAATGGAACCATATTTTTCTGCACCACTGGTATTTCTCAGCAGGTTACATATGTACAGACTGATATACATCCCAGATCCCACAGGCTATTGAAACTTAAAGACTTCAGTGTCCTTGGCCTGTTTATGACTTACAAGAGACGCAAATATAGTTAGGGGATTAGGGATCAAGGCATTGCGTGTTGCAAATTTTAAGTTGTCGATTAAACAGCATCTCAGAATCCTGAATAAAAGTGCCAAGGGCATGTTCTTCTGAAAAGGGATGGATTAACACACAAAGTCCCTGATGACATTTAAGATACATATCTGTTTAGTACACTTGAGGATCAGTAGCTAAACAATGAGAGCACATTTAAAGTGCTGAAAGCAATTTTCTTCTTAGTAAACTGAAAAAAAAATCCTCAATCAAATGAAGAAAAATTCTAAAGACATACTTAACTTTGAAATCTATTTTTAAACAGCATTTACATTTACTGTATAATGTGATACTGTGCAGACAAAAACATTTCTTTTGAATATCATCATAACAAATATTAAAATTTTAACAAATTGCATGCTATGACCCCGATTTTTTACTAAACATTGTTTTCTTTTATAGATTTACATGTACAAAGGCATAAATTTTTAAGTTGACAAAATTCAGATATGTAGTTATGTAGTTAAATTAAATTAAATTAAATATTTTCTAATATAAATATACTCTAAAAGTAGAGAAGATATTTAAATGACAAATGCCTGAGTAAAGCAAGGATAATTTTGTTAGGCTAGGAAAACTCTTTCTTGGTTATCTATGCTCCATAAAAAATTACCCCAAATACAGTAAAATTTAATTATAGGCTTAATTAAAATGCAAAAGGTAATTGAATGTCCTCTTACAGTATTTGTTTTTTTATTTTTACTTCTACTTTTTGCCATTGTTGGGCTTGAGCTCAGGGACTGCCAAGTGTCTTTAGGCTTTCTCAAGGCTATTGCTCTACAACTTGAGCCACAGCACCACTTCCGGCTTTTTTTATGTATGTGGTATTGAAGAATTGAACCTGGATCTTTGTGCATGCTAGTTAAACACTCTATAACCAGGCCCAACTTCCGGCCTCAGTTCTGAAAATACTATTCCATGTTTGCATTTCTACAGATATTTCAAAGGAGTGACTAGAAAATTAAGTTTTACAAGTAATGTTGTCATTTCTAGGCTTAAAACGTTCATTGCATTTATTCCTGGCTTACTCCTAGACCTATAGTACTTCAAGGGTCTTATGTTTACATAATTGCAGTAGTTTTCTACTTATCTTCTTCCAATGTGCATTGATTTTTCCATATATTTACTAGATTATTATTCACTTAGACTCTCTGTTTCTCTTTCATAGACACACACACACACACACACACACACACACACACACACACAAACATATTTTGGGCATTGAATGCAGCTGTCACACATGCTAAGCAGACATTAAGTCTAACTTCAGGGATTTAAGGTCTTATTATGCCATTTTGCCTGTCCATAAATCTAAAATGGCATCTACATTAATCATATAATAAAATATAGACTCTGTATCACATGTATTTGTACAACATATATAAATAACAAGTGTATATCTCATGAGCTGTTGTTACATGTATGTATTTACTGCAACTGCCAATAAATATATCTCTTTTATCAAATATAGGGACTTCTCCTTCTTTGTGTATATTATTCCCTTTGGATCCTTTTATTGTATATTACACTTTAATATTACCCTGATCTCTAATTTTTTGCAACTTATCAAAAAATGCACAATTCTGTATTCCCTAGTTTATATCTTTTAATTTTATTATTTTTTTCTCAGGACATAAAGAAGAATGGTATAAATCAATGCACCTAGAATGTATTTTAAAAGTCACCATAAGTTTAAATACATAAAATGACACTTTATAGAGTATTACATACACTTCTATCATGAAACAAAATGGCTTCTTAAGAATTTAGAAAGTTTTCAACCGTGGCTGGGAGTTTGGCCTAGTGGTAGAGTGCTTGCCTAGCATGCACAAAGACCCAGGCTCGATTCCTCTGTACCACATACATAGAAAAAGCCAGAAATGGTGCTGTGGTTCAAGTCATAGAGTTCTAGCCTTGAGAAAACCCAAGGACAGTGCTCAGACCCTGAGCCCAAGCCCAGGACTGGCCAAAAAAGAGAAAGTTTTCAAGCAGTGAAAGATCTAGTAATTTTAAATCTGTTTTCACAAATTTTAAATACAGAAAAAATGTGTTTATTTTTAGTAATTGATATTTAGAAAATCATCTCTAATCTGTTATTGTTAACAGTAACTTTTATTGTTTCATCCAGCATGCTTTTAACATCAAAATATTTTAAGAACAATATCACAATTTTTTGAAACAAAATTATATATGTGATTTAAAATTATCAATTTTATGATACCAGGAATAATTTCTTTTCAAATTTATTATATAGTAATGGCAATTTTATAACTGAAGAAAAATGTTACTATACAGAGGCAATTCTAGATGATTCACCTATTGCTTACTAAATAACTAAATTAAACGGACATATTTTTTAAAATTGGAAGTTAGACATTACATCTTTATAATGTCCGAGAAAGAAATTGAAAAAAGAAAAATATGTGAATTGTTCAATAATTTTTAAATGATAAAAATCAGTTTTATGATTTCTAAAACCTATATCCTTTGTGCAAAAACAGAAAAGCCAAACTACCAACTGGCAAAAACAATGTGTATATTTTCTAAACATGAGAAGTTCAAACTGTTCATACTAATAAATAGAGGCAAAGACTGACAGAATCAGAATTAAAAAGAGTTGTTCATGAGAATAGACTAATTCATCAAAAATGAAATGTACATACATTAAATGACAGATACAAATCATTAAAGGACAAATTTGAAAAAAATGATATGAGAAATAGACAAATTAATAATTCAAAATTCCTCATCACTGAAAAAAAATCATCAGTAGGCCTACCAAAGATAAGAGAAAGAACATGTCCTAGTGGATAACTGTAGATTAGCACATTCTAGTTATGTGCATATAGACAATATGTCCATTCCATATTCTGTGTCAAATAAAATGAACGGAAATTAGAAATACATCTGAATTAGCCACAGATATTAACCAATATTTTTCTGAATAAAATTTTTCTCCAAAGAAACTCCAGGTATATTAGAAAACATTTGACATTAAATGCACATGAATGAGAAAGATATTATATTTGTCAGCCATAGCTAAAATAGTGCTTCTAGGAAAATTTACAGACTTAAATGTTTGAGTTTGAAAATACAGGCCTAAAAATCATGATAAACATCTAGAACAAGAAAACTCAAAGCCACGGCATTTAGAAAAAGGAGAAAATAATTCTATTTCACAAATCAATGAAGTGGAAAACAAGAAAACATACAGAAAATCAGTTGTTTCAAACATGATTTCTAAAGAAAAAAATCTTATCACATCATAGCTAGACTGTTAAGAAAGCGAAATAAAAGGGACAGTGCTAGCATGTTAAGAAGGGCTATCACTAGAGACATCACTAGGGATTTATAGTAAATGTCTATGGCAAAAAAAAATCCATAAATTAAGAAGAAATTTATAGACCAAGAGAAGTTGTCAATTGCCACATAAAAACTAGAATAGCTGACTTAGAATTGTAGAACTAGAGGCCTTGATTCAAGTATTTACACATCTGATTGTAGATGACTATTCTATTAAATTCTATCAACATGTTAGAAAAAATGATACCAGATCTAACTAAAATATTTTCTAACCTAGAATTATACATCATAAATGAGCCCTACGCCATTCCAATGAAAACAGAAGAAACATGCCAATTTGAACATCCTATCTTTATAAAGAATGAACTTAACAATCCAAGAAGAAAAGAATATGCTAATATCATTTGTTTATCTAAAAATAGGCAAATGCAATAGTCATATGTCAATTTATGAACATATTATTCAGTACAAGTGAAATTTACACGTTATTTTCAAATTAAAAATAAGTTTTAGTAAATTAAAAGTCAAGTTTTTTCTTGAGCCCCTACAATGCGAGTATTTTAATATAAAATCATAATCATTGCAATTATGCCTTATGCATGATTATGCACTGAAGTTATGAATGATTCAATATCATTTTGCAACAATTTGTGGAACAAATATTAATAGTTCAAGCACATAAGATTACTAATCTCTATTTATAGGACCAAAAGAAGAACTTAGTCTTCATATAGTATATAAATACCACAAAAGTATATTTTTAATGTCTAAGGTATAAATTTTTTAGAATTATCAAACAATTGCCCCAATAACTCAACCCAGCTATTAGTAGGAACCTTAAATATTTGTTCAATAAACATTTCTCCTAGAATGCAAATTCCTTGTCTATAGTGATTACATTATTTATCTCCTATCAGTAGCACAGATCATGCCTTAGTCTAAAAGGCCAGAACAGTCTTGCATTATTTATTTTGTTTATTTCCATTTTGATGTGGTATGGACCTGTTTTCAACTTTTCTTTCCTTCCAAATGAGAAAAGAATTTCATCTGAGAAATCTCACCTGCATTTTTACCACTTAACAGATTGTAACTTCTGGACAGTTTATCTTTTAATTTTTTTAGATTTATTTTACTCAGAAGACACATGAACACTCATTTTACATTGAAGACAATGCTTCATTACATTTCATAGAACCCTTCGTTCCTATTTCAAACTTCCAGTTTGAAACCACAGAAAAAGTCACTTGGACGTTATCATCGTTTGTAAGCCACAGACCAACGATCTAAATGTTTATGAAATTGTACAGCAGATGAAATATGACAAAATAAAGGGACCCTGGGGAATTGTTAGTCAAATAATGCTGACATTTCCAGTATTAGACAAAACAAAAGCAAGACTTGTCTAGTCTCTTTGATGTTTACCTATGAGATGTAATTAATGTTTTCATTCTAACACTTTTCACATGACTTAGCACAGCCTGATGCACGATTTTAAATCCATCTGAACATGACACAATTATTGTAACCTGATTTACCCAATCCAATTCAAAAAATAACTGTGGTGATGCCTACAGAGTATGGCCCTTAGTTCCTGAGTCGTCAGTTGTTTCATTCTCTCCATTAAAAATTTGATTACAAACCGAGAAAAATGTAATTCACTGTAAGTATTTGAAATTTAGAAAACACAAGGTGAAGAGATTTACATGTCAAGAGTGAAAAAATGACAATAAAACAAGGCACGAATTCAGAAGGAAGTAGACTATCTTGAATAGACTGGAAAGCACACTAAATGTTTGTAAATTTAAACCTTTTATAAAATACTTTCAAAAAAATAAATAATGGCAGTTGACCTAAATGTAAATTTCAAAATATACAACAGAAATATTTTTTAAAAAATACTTTCCTCCAAGGGAGGAGAAGAGGGGAGCTGTGGAAATTTCCTAAGAAATTGAGCCAAGATTCATGATGTAGTAAACTTTCCAGTCTACTCACTGTCTAGGCACCAAAAACTAGGTTCTCCCCTGCACCCTCCAAAGACATGACAAGTAAAGAATCATCCTGTCACGATGCTACCCTAGCTCCCTCAAATTGATGAAAAATTTCTGAATTACATTGCTCCAGGGCTCCTGCATTGACAGGAGGCAGTCAAGCCTGACAGCCTTTTCCTTCTTGTCTGTTATCTTGAAATCAATTGCACAGACTGATGCACAGAATAATGACTGTGGACCATTCTGCAGGGCTTGGTCCATCTGGTCACTGAGGAAGACAGCTTTGCTGGCTTCCTATCGATCTGGGAGGAGGAGCATGCTGCTACACAGAGGTGACCTCCATCTCTCCAGCTGGCTCTGCCATTGAGGAAATCAGTTTCACAAGTGTGCTCATTCAGAAGAAAAATAATTTAGTATCAATGCATATCTCTTTCTTTTTTTTATTAATCAAGAGCTCATGCTCTTTGTGATCACATAGCAAGACATAAGCCAAAGAAAGGTTATCGATTCTGTGTATAAGAAAGTATATTTTATATATTTTGAAGCCTTGAAAAGATTAAATAATTCATTAGAGAAGAAATAATGTTGTCAAGATTTTAATACCTTTTATATGGCATCCTGAAGAAAACCCTTACATTAGGAATCTGTTATTTTATGAGCAAATCTGACTGTTAATGCAAAGATTAGTAATTCCCTAGCTTGGCTTTTTTTTTCCAGGGAGATGATTGATTTATACTTAATTTTTTGAACTTTGTTGCACAGCCTGCTTTACATTTTAAAAGAAGTAAATTCCTGATAAATTTTATTAAATAGACCTTGAATCTATAAAAGTTGCCAAGTGTGCACCTGATTATTTTACTGAAAATTTAAAAAATAATAAAAAATGACAAATCAAAAAGAAAATGAGTAATCAAGAATATTAGGAAATTAAAAACAAAGAAACAAACAAGGAAAAAATAAAGGAAAGAAAAGAAAAAGGAAGATTATTAATTACAAAATTTGTAAATTATGTTTATCTTTCTGTTGCTGCAATCAGACTTATTTATTTTCGAGAGTATATTTAGAGCAGATTTAATTTCAGTGCAAATTGGGAAGGAACTCCAAACATTTCCATACATTTTCCAGACACAAGCATATCTTTTATCACTATCAGCATCTACTATACTCCCTTCTTCTGGTAAAAAAAAAAATACTTATTACAGTCGATGAATATACAAAAGGCTGGATAAGTGGGACTGCATTAAACTGCAGAGCTTTTGTATGGCCAAGGACATAGCTAGTAAATTAATTAGGAAGCCTACAGAGTGGGAGAAAATCTTCACCAACCATACAGCAGACAAAGGCGTCATATCTAAAATATATCAACAGCTCAAAAAATTGAATCACTCCAAAACTAATCTCCAAAGTAACAACCATCCCATTAAAAAATGGGCCAAAGACTTAAACAGAGTCTTTTCTGAAGAAGAAACAAAAATGGCCTATAAACACATGAAGAAATGCTCAACATCTCTGGTCATAAAAGAAATGCAAATCAAAACAACGCTAAGATTCCACCTCACTCCAGTTAGAATGCCCAGGATCAGGAAAACGAATAACAACAGATGCTGGAGGGGATGTGGACTGGAGGGATCACTACTGTTGGTGGGAGTGCAAAGTCCTTCAACCACTATGGAAAGCAGTATGGCAGTGCCTCAAAAGAATAAACATAGAGCTCCCCTATGACCCAGCAATTCCACTACTTGGCATTTACCCAACCATCCTGAAACTAGGGCATACTAAATCCACAAGCACAACAATGTTCATTGCAGCATTTTTCACCATAGCAAAGATATGGAACCAACCTAGATGTCCCTCAGTTGATGAGTGGATCAACAAGATGTGGTATTTGTACACAATGGTATTCTATGCTGCTGTAAGAAAAAACGAGATCGCCCCATTTGTTAGGAAATGGAAAGACTTAGGAAAAATCATATTAAGTGAAGTAAGCTAGACTCAAAGGAACTTAGGCTCAATGGTTTCCCTCATTTGTCATAATCAGTAGAAATCTCGGGCTCTACTAGCAGAGATTTGCAATAGAGCAAAACCTTGATACATAAGGCCATATAGTATGAAGCTAATTGAAAGGACCTCCAGGATATTGAAACAAAAGCCATATAATGAATGATTGTTGTCCTTAATGTACTATGTTATCTCTCATCTCTTTTGCTGTCCCATGGTTATCTCATATTGTTACAGTACCTCACTTTGTTATCTAATATATTGGAAGTATGTGTATTTGGTTATTTGAAATTGGATAGGGAAGGGGGGAAACCCAATATGGGGGTTGGGGGGGAGGGTAATGGGTACCAAGACATGTGAAAGGGTATCAATGTATGTGAATTAATGCACCTTCTATTTGGCAAATATCATGTAACCCTTTTATTAATTACAATAAAAATATTAAATTTTTTTGCTATTAAATATTCTCATGTTACTTGTAGTAGAATATTAACTGATGACTGAAGAAAGTAAATTATAATGAAGAAAAATTACTTCAACAAAATAAGCTGATTTATTAAGGTATCAAAATAGTTTGCGTCAGTAGACACAATCAATATTAATTTGTACTTCTGAGTAAAAGCAAGTGTTTTTTGCTTAATGGTTCAATGTGTATCTCAGAATACACATCTCAGAAATATAAATTTCAAATGCCCAAGACTAAAACAAGAAAGTATCTATCATTGAATTTTATCAACTAGAATGATAAAGCCAAATACTTTGCTTTTAAGAAACACAATATTTTCAAGAGCCCAACTGAGTTGCTTTTAAAAAAATAATTATCATGATTATTACTATGAGTGAATTACATGAATTCACAATTGTTTGTTAATCTATTAATATTTATTCTGGCAAAAGGGTCCTCTCCACCAATAGTAAATATAAGCTACTTTAAGAAATGGAATTATTTATCTTGTTTCTCTTGATTTGTCCAAATAAACTTGTGGCCAAATTGATATAAGGCAAGAACACACAGGTAATTCTGGAACAAGAAGTGAAAGAAACAATGAACTGGAAAATCAGAAACAAGAAAAAGTACTTTCCAAGAAAGTACTTTTATTTGTAAAATCAAAATCAAAAGAAAGTAAGAGGGGTAGATAGGGAAGAAAGGAGGGAGGGAAAGGAAGAGAGATAGGGAACAAGAAGGAAGGAGGGAAAGAAGAGAGAGAGAGAGAGAGAGAGAGAGAGAGAGAGAGAGAGAGAGAGAGAGAGAGAGAGAGAGAGAGAGAGAGAGAGAACGAGAACAGTTTTACTTACAGAAAAAGAAAAGGAAAGGAAACAGTTTGGGAAACCAAGAAAGAAAATTTCTCAGCAATTTCATTGGTAAAAGAAAAAAAAAGACAACACTATTTAGAAAGTAGTTTGATTTGTAAAGAAAATGAACCACTTCATAAAATTAAGAAAGAGAGAGGGAAGAAAGAGAATAATAAAGCTTTGTTTGGAAAAGGGTATGTTCAGCAATGAAAATAAATAAAGCATTCTGGAAAACCTAGAAAGAAGTCATTTTGTTTGGAAATTCATTTGATTTATAAGAAATTGAAATGAAGTGCTTTGGAAAGAAATAAAGTGCTTTGTTTAGAAGTGACTTTGACTTACATGAGAAGAAATGAAGTCCTGTGTGTGTGTGTGTGTGTGTGTGTGTGTGTGTGTGTGTGTGTGTGTGAAAGAGAGAGAGAGAGAGAGAGAGAGAGAGAGAGAGAGAGAGAGAGAGAGAGAGACAGAGAGACAGAGAGACAGAGAGAGAGAGACAGAGACAGAGAGACAGAGAGAGACAGAGAGAGAGAGACAGAGACAGATACACAGAGAGAAACATACAGACAGAGGCAGACAGAGACAGGGACAGAACAGAGAGACAGAGACAGACCAAGACAGAGAGAGAGAGAGACAGAGACAGAGGCAGGGACCGAGACTGAGACCTGAGACTGAAACCGAGACCCAGAAGAGACCGAGACAGAGACAGAGACAGAGACCGAGACCGACACTGAGACGGAGAAAGAAAGCGAAAGACAAAGACAAAGAGGAAGAAAGAAAAAGAGTAAAGGAAGTTAGGGGGAAGGAAGGAAGGAAGGAAGGAAGGAAGGAAGGAAGGAAGGAAGGAAGGAAGGAAGGGAGGGAGGGAGGGAGGGAGGGAGGGAGGGAGGGAGGGAGGAAAAGTACTATGTTTAGAAAGCACTCATATATAAACAAAAAGAGAAGAAAGCAAGCACTTCGTACACTAGTAAGTCAAAGCACTTTCTAAATGACCTGCCCTTTTCTCCTTCTCTTTTCCTATCATTGATCACTCACCTCCTCCCCCCCAGAAAAGCACTGTTGCTTTTGAAAGCTCTTTCTTCTCTCTAAGCAGAGTGCTTCCTTTCTGATTAGGATTTCAAAGTTCAAAAACCCCTTCCTTTCTGAGTAAGTCAAAATACTATCTAGATGAAGCTAAATGAAAATATCTTTACCCTTAAGATCTTTCGTACCCGAAATAATAACATTCCAATTCCTATTTTCCTCTTCTTTCTCTGATGTCCAATTGATCCTGTGTTACTGATTGCTTTGTAGAGAAACAGCATGAGCTACCTACCTAAACAATGTGATTCCACTCAAAAAATGATGCCTTTGGGCTACCAATCACTGGGAAAGCACAGTGTGAGTTGTAATACAACATTTGCACTCTTCCCATGATCCACAAAGACATGCGTTGTCTGTATATCTTAGTAATTTCCTATAAAATTGGCTTCAGAGGATATTCTCATATTTTAAAGGTAAAAAAAATAACTTGCACAGAAACTCCTACAACTTATCTTAAAATTGCTGTTGAACTGACTAATCATAATTTCCATTGGCTATTTAACAGAAAATGCAAACACTTCAGAGTTTTCCTTTTGTTTTATATAGTTATTATCATGAAGGAGCAAAAATGCATGCTTATAGTGACTTTTGTTTTGCTTTGTTTTTTAGTTCAATTTTTACATTGAAGAAATATTTGTGACTGAATTTAATGTTAAAATTCCAAAGCCATAACTAGTTTTACTTTATTGATAATCATGTACAAATTGACTTTAATTTTATTATACATACAATATACATGCATATGTATATGCTTATATATAATATGTATATTTATATGTGAAACACACAATGAAAACAAATGCCTCAATGATAAGAGTCAGAGAAAGACCAAAACTATTTTTCTGTAACAAAAGTGTTGCGATTTGTTTTTATTTTTATTTATATTTATTTATTTATTTATTTATTTATATTTTTTTTGGTGCCAGGCCTGGGGCTCTAATTCAGGGGATGGGAACTGTCTTTGGACTTTCTCAAGACTGGCGTTCTACCACTTGAGACACAGCACCACTTCTAACTTTTTCTGTGAATGTGGTACCAAGGAATCGAACCCGGGTCTTCATGCATGCTAGGCAAGCACTCTACCACTATGCTATGCACCCAACAGTGTGCTATTATTTTTAATAACAAAATAAATTTCCATATGGTATGCTTTTTAATGATATGTCAATCTTTGCCTACATCTAAAACTACTATTTATTTTGCAAATGATGCTATATCATTTTTCTTAATGGATGTAGAATTTTTGCATTTCTTTCCATATGTATATTGTTAAGCATCTAGGCTGATTCAATATGGTGGCTATGATGTGGAGAGCAGCAGTGAACACGATTGTAAAAGCAGCTTTACTCTATCCTGTTTTTCAGTCTATCTTTTGGATAAAAAAGGGTGGCGTTGCTGTATTTTAGGGTAGTTTTATATTTTTATTTTTGAGGAATCTCCAAAATACTCTTCACATGCTTGTTCCAGTTTATTTTCCCACCAAGAGTGTGCAAGGGATTCCTTTCCCACCACATTCACACCTACATTTCTTGTTTATTCTTGAGCATGACCATTTTCACTGGCATGAGATAGAATCTCAATATTGTTTTCATTTGCTTTCTTTTATCTCCAAAAGTGTGTTTCTTCATGCATCTGTTGGCCATTTTAGTCTTCTGGAAAGTCTCTATTGTATAATAATGGTGAAGAAATGAATGCACCTGCAAAAATATTTCTTGAGAGTAATAAGTCAGAACTAAAGAGACAACGAACGTGTGTTTTCTCTCATCCATGGAATTAGCTCTACTTTATATGCATAAACACATCCTGGGTCATATGCATGTGTACACAAGCATATTAACTGAAATGAGGTTGAAGTGTGGTATATGCAGGAATGAATTCAAATTGTGTAGCTCCTTTAAACAATCAACTGACATTCTAATAAATCAATACTAGGAGTCTGGTATTTGAGATGGGGTGAGAACCGAAAAAGTGAAGATGTCATAATATTCAATATCTTGGGAAAATGCAGAGGATGAATTTGTTTGGGAGGGGGGGTGATAGCAGTATAAGAGGTAATAGTGATCCAGATGCAGCATCCTCATACTCTGACATGACCAATATTACCCCCTTTATACAACTACTTGACTCTAATACAAAATACAACGTAGACATAATAAAATGTACTTTTCTCCAAACAGAATTAACAGTCTGGATAGGAATTTGCAAATCTGAAATTGAACAAAGCAGACTAATTGAAACAATTTCTTTATCTCACAGGAAAACGGTACTTGTCCTGGTGTAAAATTTAAGAAATATTACCTAACCTCTTTCTTAAAACGAGAGAATTTTTAAACAATTCAGAAAGAATACGATTAATATGAATTTCCAGGGTCTAAGAAGCAGAACTCCACAAGCTAGGGAAGCTCAATGGCAATGTCACCCCCAGTACAGTGTTTCAAGACATATGGGGCAAAATGGCAAATAATAAATACTAACAAGGATCTTCTATACCACTGCTTCCTTTTCCTCCTCCTCCTCCTCCTCCTCCTCCTCCTCCTCCTCCTCCTCCTCCTCCTCCTCCTCCTCCTCCTCCTCTTTCTCATCCTCCTCTTTCTCATCCTCCTCTTTATTTTCCTCCTGTTCCTTATTCCTTTTACCATTTTCTTTCTTCTTCATTTCTGCCATTCATGGGGCTTGAGATTAGGACCTAGGAGCTATTCCCAAATTATTTTTTGCTCAAGGCTAGTGCTTTATCACTTAAGCTCCATCTCCACTACTGGTTTTAGTGGTTAATTGAAGAAAAGAGTCTCATGGTCATTTTTTGCTTAGGTTGGGTTCAAATCAGGATGTGCATAGCACAGCCTCCTGAGTAGATCGTATGCTAATCATGAGCCAGTCATTCCTGGATGAAACATTTTTTTCATGACTTCCTCAGTTCTGGTGCAGCTGCAGTGCTACAGAGACAAAATCTAAAGGTAGAGTGCAGCCAAAAGATAATAGGTTTTTCAAACCGGAATTTCTTTTGCCTACTGATCCAATGAATTCTTCCAAGATATAGAAAAAAATATGGAGTAAAATTCTTCAGGTTTAAAGATTATTTTTGCAGTAAGACTGCTTTTGAATATTTAATTTCATTGTTTAGTTATTTGGCTATTTCCGCATAGTTCTTTTTGTTCTTATTGTGTGAACTAGCATGTCACTGGAACTGTGTCTCATTTTCTGTAATTCTAGATACTCAGGAAGGTGAAGCCTGAAGAATCCCAGTTTGCAGCCAAACTGACAGAAAAGTGAGTGAGACTTTATCTCCAACTGACCAGAAAGGTTACTGGACTGGAGGTGTGGTTCATGTGGATGAGTTCCAGGTGTAAGAGAAAAGAGAAAAAGCAAGAATCCATGAGTTCAGTACTAGTAAATACCTCCAAGTTTTATGCTTAGTCTTCTTGTATAAAGAGATATAAAAGCCCCATTTTCATGAATTTATTTGCAGGAAGTCAGGAGGAAAAATTATTCTCCTTATACAAGGTTAAAACACAAGGCCTGGAGCAGTGAATTTTCTTATAACTAATTTATCAACTTCCTAGTATTTTCTCCTGGCTAAACTAGAAAACAATTCTAAAGAAATGGTTGGTATACTGCAATTTATCTCAGCATGTATGTGAATCTATTCTATACATGAGAAATTTTTACCTAAATCACATCCTATAATGCCTTCTCAGAATGGGAGTCTTAAGACATTTTTCTAAACAAGGGCAAGTAATTAATATGTTAAAAACATAGATGAATAAAGTAGCAAATTATTCCATTTACTTTTTTCTTTCTTAATAGCAGATAAATAAAACACAAACTACATGCATGCTATAGACATCCTAAATGCAAGAAAATTCTTTTAACTTAATTGGTAGAATAGTGAATATTTTACTGTATAGAAATTTACTTATTACATGTTATAATTAAGAATAGAAATTTATTTATTACATGTTAATTAAGTATAAGATGTTGATTGTAAAATTTTCTATTTGTATAGAAAGGTTACTTGTATACTCTGTTCTGTAATTAATTTTGAATATTATAATTTCTTATAATACTAGATGATGTTTGAAACACACATCTATGTGTGTTTTTTACTTGAGTGAAGAAGAAATAATGATGGCAAATTATAGAGTACATTAAGCATAGTATGTTAAGCATGCTCAAATAGTATGGTGGATAGAGTTATTATTCCCAGACTTTCTGTAAATTGTATTGGTATTATGATTTATGTCTTGCTAATTTCCTAACATAAAGTGAGGTTTCTTAAAGCATTTCTGAATTTGTGTTTAGCATTCATTGGCCGGGTCAATATATCTTATTTCTATATTTCATGTCTTATTTCTACTTTTAAATGTTTTATTATGTAAAAATGCTTGCTCAATACAAAAATTGTTGCTCAATAAAATCATCTTGGTAACAACTCAACCAGAGTTTATGCTAGATTGTTCTAGAGGATGCTTTTTCATCTCGTGAGCCTTTTAAGTGTAAGAGCTGGTTACACATGGTGGTTGGTGATACAGTCTTCTCTGGGTGGTAAGGAATACCTACTTTGAACAATTAATGTTGAATGTAGTATCTAAAGGATGACAATTTATTGATATAAAAGACTTAATGACATGAAGTTTTTTTCTAATTTATTTTCTTTTACTTATTTTAAACCGTGTCTCCATTTCTACCATGTTCAAATTCTCCAGTAGGCACTGAGTATGCAAAAATAAAGAAGGCACACTCTCCCTATCATCTCAACAGATTTACTCTCTCAGAACCATTTGCCAAAAGAGAAATAATCACATTTGAATCTCTCATTCTCTGCATATTTCCTCTTCCTTTTCTTATGTGATTGTCTTGAGATCAAATGGCAAAACGATTTCCTGAATATTTAATATTTTCAGTAGTATAGTCTTCTCTTATGTTCAGAGGGATCTGAACATTTCTGGTGAGTTTTTAAGCACATTTTAGCAATGTCACTCATCACTGGAACTGTAATGGCTAAGCAAAAGTAGAACAAACTGTAGCTGATTTTTTTCAGGTGTGCTCTTTATAGCTGGCCTAATGGGCAGACAGTTCACTGCATCTCTAGCTGCTGGCATATGGCATCCAGGAGGACAAGGCAGCTCAGACAGCCCGTCAGATTAACCATGTAATAGACCCAGAAGCTGCTTTAAAGCCATAAAACAAAATTGCTTATGGAGTCTGCCAGAACACCAGATGTTGCTATTGGAAGAAATATCCTTCCAGTGCTTAGCATCTGGGTTTCATAGTTGCCAAATAGAGGTGTGTGTGTGTGTGTGTGTGTGTGTGTGTGTGTGTGTGTGTGTGTGTATAGAACTGATAATTCATTACAAATGAGATGGCATTGATAATATGTATATGTATTTAAGTTTCAAAGACATTATATTGCAGCATATGTTAAAATTAAGTATCATCTATCCATTTGTAGGTATGTGACTATTAACACCTCCAATCTCTACACAGTCCATAGAAAACTGGTTGATCATTACTGAAATAATTCAGAACAGTGATAATATTGAATTTGAATATGAACTTTCAATCTGTTTCCAATATGCTTATTTTATTGATATTTTGCATAATAAACTTTTGACAACTGAATATAAAATCTACATTTAAATAAGGCAAGAAATAACATTTTTGTGTTAGAATTCAATTGTTTACTCTTTGACTGCCAATTGCACTAAAGATGTAACTCCTAAATATCAACTCACTGTTTCCAACTGGAATTTTTTTGTAAGACAAATAAAGAATAGATCAGTCTAATATAATTTAAAGGAAATTTGATTTGGTTTTTATACCCAAGTACAAAGTGAGTCATTTCTGGTCATTTATATAATTTATAATTTGAATTACCTCTGAAGGACACCTACTGCATTTAAGACTTTCAAAAATATTATATTAGAGTAAAAATTAGTTGTATTAACACTGATATAAAATGTATATGTTTTATTTGTCTCAGATATTGTTATTTTTAATTTGTTCATTATGTTAGTGGGAATTGAATTGACTCACATTTGCTAATTTGGAGTTCTAACCTTTGAGCCATACTCTCATCTATTTGTGTTTTATTTTGGGATAAAATCTCACATTTTTGCCTCAGATAGTCTGGATCATCTTGAGTAGCTTGGGTTACAAGCTTCCAACACTATGCACAGTTCATAAAATGTTTTTCTATATTAACACAAAATTAACTAAACACGGATGTTAAATTAGAAAGATCACCTAAAGTGTATAATTCTACATGTTCTATTATTTAGCAGCCTTTTCTCTGTGCTGATATAATGTCATTCTTTTTTCCATTATGCCAAAACAGTTCTTTTTAAAATTGCCTTCAAGTAGTTGTATGATGGGTTTCAAATTACTTCTATAAAACAATTTTAACTAGCTTGTTGCCTAATCTTATTTTAAAACACTTATTTTAAAATATGCTTCTATATAAATACCTGACCTTCTGCTGTTAAAATCCATCATTAGTAAGGATGATGACATTTATATTTTCATGTTTATATATCAATAATAATTAATAGGAGTATGTGTTTATATGTGAATATAGTTAGATGAACAGCAATGCTTTTAGTTAAAATCCACAAGGAAAACCTAGAACAAAGATTAACAACACCCATTTTAATTAGCACATTAAAAATGAGAATTTTCTCTTCAAGTATATTCAGATAGGATCAAAATTCCATGTGAATATCTGTCTCACAGGAGAAAGATAAGTAATTGTTTCCTAAGCCAATCGTACAGACTTATGTCAGCACATTTATAATATGAAAAATTGTAACTTTTTCAGTTTAATTTCAGTGTCCATAAGCCATGATTTCTGCTTCAAATTTCATTAAAAATAATCTATAATAATTGTTTCATCAATATCTTCAATATTAAGAAGTGACATAGAATGCATATAATTTCATTAATGAATCTCTTAGCCAACTATGTATTGTTTTGAATGCACAGTGTAATTGAGACTAATATTGTTTGTTGTCTCAGAAGCAAATTTTGAAATTCAAAAGTAAAAGAGAAAGTACAAGGAATATAAAGTTTTAAAAGACCACAATAGTTTGGAAAAATGCCAATGAAAATGGCGAAGTTTCTAGGAAGGTACTGACATTTGAGGATATGAAACAAGTCCAAAACAAACTGTAGACTATTTATTGTGGAAAGATCAAGGTCAATAAGGTAAATGATAAAAATAACACAGGATATGAAGGTTTTACTTTGTTTTTAATCTCAGAATTTAAGGGCACATCTTGAAACTTGAAAGGGAATACTTTAATTTCCACTGAAGCATTGCTTGTTACAAAAAATGGTAAACTAGATAGATCTATTATTGGTCACTTAAATAACACTAAAATCATTCATGTCATCCTCTCTCCCAAACCATGCAGGAAAACATTGGAGGGGAGAAACAATAAAGATCTTGAATATACCATTTATTTGTTTTTATTTTACAAAGTTGTTTTGGTTTTTTGATTACTTGTTTGTTTCAGAGAGCAAAAACACAACAAACAAACAAAAACCCTCAGAAACAGCACCTACACACTGAGTTCAAGACCAAAAATGTCATCAAAGAAAAATTCAAATCAAAGCAAATGAAATAGCAACCAATAAAAAACAAAACAAAACAAAACAAAACAAAAAAACAGAAAACTCCCTGGGGAAATATGGTCTGTAGATTTGTGTGGTGATTCCTTGACTTTGCTTAATTTTCCTAAAGGCAAAAAAAAAAAGCCTCATTGTTTTGATAGCTATGTATTTTATCAGATAATTTGGGGATTATTATTCCTTTCCTTTCTGTAATAGATACTTCTGACATATATATACATATATATATACACATATATTTATTCATTTTTATTTTTTAGTTTACCTTTGTGCCAGTCCTAGGGTTTGAACTCTGGGCCTGGGCACTTGTGTTGGGCTTTCTCAAGTGTTCTATCACTTGAGACACAGCACCACTTCTGGCTTTTTCTGTGTATTTAGTATTGAGGAATCAAATCTAGGGCTTTCTGCAAGATAGACAAGCACTCTACCACTAGGCTACATTTCCAGCCCCTGATAAAAGTATTTAATAAGAACCTACTCCATGGCAGGCATATCTTCCATGACTCTTGGAACAGATGCCAGTTACTTGCATTCTGTCTCTGGTAGGAATTGAAAATACCACCAAGTTTATACTTAAATTATGGTTTTACTTATTTTTTCTGAATGTTCTTTGTACTAAGAGATTAACTAAAACCATGTAAAACTTAACTTATGTATGCTACCAATTTTTTATCAGTGTAACTGTCTGTCCTTCTAGAGATTTAGAAGCTTCCTCCAATGACTTTTTTATTCTTACGTTTTCATTCATAAATTTTCCTCAGATAAATATATCTATCTATTGTTTGATATCTTTCACTATGCTAATGACTCCCAAGACAATGTCTCTGAAACTGAATTTTTTAGTGAAGTACACATACAAATTCTGACTGTGCATTTCTGCTTCCATCTAGTCCAAAAAGCACAGGCTCAACTGGCAACTCACTGGATTCACTGTATATATCACATCACAGTCTATATCACCATAGCATAATTAATAGACCAATTAAACTCTCAGGGTCACTGTCCCATCTTTTTGTATCTTCTGATTGATTTTAAAGCCTATTTTTACTAGTATTCCTTATTTATTCTTGAATTTACTCTTCTAAGTTCTTTCTGAATACTATACCTCTAGTACTGACAAAGGTATTTTTTTCCTCATACTGTATTGAACATAATCACCTCTGGCTTGTGGCTTTATTACTTGTCAATTGTTTCACTAAATTCTGTTTTTATTTCTTTTGTAAAATATATTTCTAAATTACTCCACCGTGATAATTTACTTAAACATTATGTAATGCCTTTCTGATACAAGCATATATGTACAGTGAACAATACCTCTTGTCATGTCATCACATTTTAGTATAATTACTGAGGAGAATTTTTTGTGTGTCATGAAATAATCCCTGTGTCGGTCTGGAGTATTATTCCACAGAATTTTAAATATCATTTACCATACTATCATACTAGTCATTTTCCTTTCCCCTTATTTGCAGTCCCCAGAACATCTGTTTATTTTATGTCAGCTTTGCATGGCCATCTAAATTGCAGTTTACAAAAATCTCCCTGTATCATATCAGTGTATATTAGTGTAGTATGAATCTTAGCTCTTAGTCTTTCTAAATAAAAGTTTATTAATTTCTGTGTATTGGTTGACATTTTCATGGACAGTTCTTTTGTCTAAAGGTCTTCCTGTTCATTGTAAATTATTTAGCATCCATGGTTTCTATTCAAGAGAATCTAGTCTAATTATTACATAAGAGCATAGAACTACCATCAGAAATTTCAAATATTACTTTAGTGACTCTGTTCCACTAAACACATATTCTTCTGAGATGTCTTTAATCCCCTTGGAATTTTTTTGCTTTTTCCAGGTTTGTAAAATGGATGTGTGTGTGTGTGTGTGTGTGTGTGTTTATTTTATTGTCCTTGTTGTTTATTTTATTGATCTTGGATTTCATTTTTCTAAGGAATAACAATATTAAAGTTCTGCCTCCCAAATGAATAGACTGCAATAAATTTTCCAAAAAGGCATTTCATTGACCTCAAGAAATCCTTGTATTGATTCATACATTTATCTGTATGTAATTTGTTCTGGGGTAGGTGGATACTTGCAGAATTCCATATTTGAAGTTTGGTGGATATGTTCAAATGAAGAATATTCAGACAAAATTCAAGAATTAGACTAAGGTCTTGTCATAAAAATAATAATTACGCTATTCTGTAATAAGTGTCATGATACATTCAAATAGTTGTTTTACAGGACAATATTCCCTGGATTTTAAGATAATTTGTTCAATGTTAAAGTACTTGATATACACAAATTTAGTCATTTACTTATTCACATTTGCTTGTTTACTTTTATCTTTGTCTTGGAATTTAAACTTAGGATTTGTGCTCCATCACTTGAACCACAGCCCTACTTTCAGTTGTTTGTTGGTTAATTAGTGGTAAGCATCTTACTGACTTTCCTGTATGGGCTGGTTTGGAACCATGGTCCTCAGATCTTAGCCTCTTTAGTAGCTAAGATTATAGACTTAAGCCATAGGTACCTGGTTTTGTTTTATCTTTGATATTTGCCTTTAGCCTCACTATGATTTGAGGATGAATCCTGATGGTTTTTTTTTCACTATATCAGTTATTTGAGATATTTTTCCATAAAACCTTCTGATGCAACATTTGTTAGGTAACAGATCAGATTGATATATATTTAGACAAAAAATTGTGAAATGGGAATCATATCTAAAGAATGCTATTGTGTAATATGTAGTATATAGGTACTCTTCTTGAGTAATAAATGAGTAGAACGTAAGTTGTGAAAAGTATATTTTATGAGTCCTGTGTTTGGGTCATACAAATTTGTGTGCGCATGTAGGTGTATGTGTTTTTACCTAACTATATATAATCAAACATACATTTATTTATCTATTTACCTCACAGAAATAATTGTTTAACATGACTGACCCATTTCTTTGGTCAAACAACAGTAAAAAGTGCAAAGGATATATTGAAGATAAAATAATACCCATGTGTGTGAGGACTGCAAGTTAAACATATGTGTAACTAAACTCACTGAACCCTTACAAACTGCAACACTACATTAATAAAAGAGAAATTTGAATTTAATGTGAGTAAATAGACTAATCTAAGAATTGGTTTATTTATAATTGTAGGAGATGTTAAGAGGCAGAATTGTAAATATTATGGCTGAATTAAAAATATTACCACTACTACTACGATTACTACTATAACTACTAAGGTCATTTGCAGAGAAATGGATCGGCATAGAACAAATCACGTTAAATGTGGTAAGCCAAGCTCAGGAACAAGCGACACATGTTTTCTCACATATGCAGAAACTATATCTAAAATACACGGGGACATAATAAATTATACTGGACTCTAGACATGCACACACACAGTGAGACAGATTCATACAGAGTAATATCTATCAAAACAATTCCAAGAAATGGAAACAAAGAGCTTTTTTGTTGTTGTTTTTGTGTTGTTTTATATTTGCTTTGTTTTTTGATCTATATACCTTTGAGAGTGGAGGCACAGAGATGGAGGGAAAAGGTTATTCACACAGACTAATTATACTCACTGGATACCACACTGAAATGAACTATACAATTTGGGGGTGGGATAGGAGGGAAAAAACTAGGAAAAGGCAAGAGCAGGGATGACATTGTTTGGAAGGAAATATACTCTTTGACTTATGTGATTGTAACCTTTGTTTAATATATTAAATAATAATAATTATATAACAAAAAAGAACAAGCAAAAACCACAATATCTTCATTCTCAGGAATTTATGTAGTGAAGAACATTTCAGGAAACCTTTACACCTGGGTGTCCCATCCTGAACAGAGCAGATACAAAACCACTGTCTTTACCCTTAAACCTATTACCTAGCCTAGCATGCATAGAAAGGCCTGTGAGTGTCTCAGCAATGTGGGCAGGTTAGAATATGCCAAACTTTGCTCAAACTGAGAGAAAGGTATCAGGTGTTTGAGATCTCTACCCAGGACAAAGTGCAACTCTGGGAACATCAGTTAAACATGCCTTTAACTCAACAATCATTCTAGTACATAGACTATGTAACAAAAGTGACCCAGTAGCTGCTCTGCAAACTAAACATCAAATCTCTCAAGGTTTTAGGAAGAGAGGGAAAAGCTCACAGCTGTAAAGCTAGAAATGCCATCAATCACCTTTTCAGGGAAAGGTACCGACTGTGTAAATGAGCACATTTGATGGTGTTTTCCAGGCTAAAAGCTGCACCCACAAGACTTTGGAGTCCAGGTAACTATAGGTTGACAGCTTACACTATGCTACTCTGTAGAAACCACTGCAGAAGACATATCTCTCTGCCCAGTGTACCAGCTCAATCACTGGGAATTGTGTTATTCATTGCTGTAAGTATCATGATTTTTTTTTCCCTAAAGACCCAGCCCCACATCACAAGGAGCCACCCCATACCCAAGCTACACCTAGGGGTGCATCCCAGAAGGAAGATGAGGGGTTTTTTGGTTTGTTTGTTTTGTTTCGTTTTCTGCAACTAGCAAACTAAATGGACAATGACGAATGCCAGAAAGTGGAGGAGAATGCTGACAAAACTGAACCTCAGGGCATACACTGTCTGCACCAAGGTTTATTTTTTTTTCTATTTCCATTTTATACTTTTTACTATTTATTTGTTTTTTGTTGTTGTTTGATCTTTTTTTTTATAAATTCCCTATTATATTTTATTTCTTTGCAGTAATTAAACTATATTCCCTCACACTTTAATTTTGTTTTTCCGAAGTCTACCCACTTCTTCTTCTTCTTTTTTTTTTTTGTGTTTCATAGGGCTTGAACTCTGGGCCTGGGCGCTGTAACTCAGCTCTTCAGCTCAAGCCACAGTCCCACTTCCCATTTTCTAGTAGTTAATTGGAGATAAGGACCTGAAGTTCTTTAGTGCAAATGCTGGCTTTGAAACACAATCCTCAGACCTCAGCCTCCCGTGTAGCTAGAATTATAGGCATAAGCCACCACGCCTAGCTTACCCACTTCTTTCTTATGGTACATTCACTCTGAATTTAATTTCAGCCAGATTATAGTGATATAGTGAACAATCTAGTCACAATAGTTCATTGATTAAACTATCAAATAATAACTTCAAAGCAGTAAATCTCAAGGCAAATGTACAAGAACTATGAAAATTGAAATAAAAGGACACATTAAAAAGTCAACAATCTCCCAGTAAAGAATTTCAATGACAGAAACTACAGAATTAAATAGGACATATTTAAATGCCTCTATGAATTCATTGAGACTACAAATAGTTAAAGGAATTCAAAAAGAACTGTCAAAAAACAAAATCTTAATGAAATTAGGCAAGAGTGAGGGAAGGGGTGTCATTGATCAAAAAGAAAGGTACTCTTTATCTGACTTATGTAACTGTACAACTCTTTATATCAATTTTAATAACAATTAAAATGCTTTAAAATAAAAAGTTATCCAATGAAAAAGTATATAAACATCGAAAAATTTAAAATTAAAATTATGAAAACAACATGTACTATAATTCAAATATCTAGTAATAGATGGAATCTAGTTTAAGAAAAAATATCTGAGTTAGAATATAAGGTAAGCATATTGGAAAAAATCAAATATTAAAACAAAACATAACCTACAAGACCAAAAACAAACCTTTGAAAGGGTGAAAATTCAATTCATTAACACATGTGAAAAGGTACAAACTAAACACACATAAAATATATTTAATAAAGTAATAGTGGAAAACTTCCCAAACCCTTATGGTATAGATGGTCATGTTGGTTTTGGAGATTCATGAGACTAAACAACACCAGAATAAAACCACTCCATAGGATAATAATGCTTGGACATTCTATAATATTGAAATCTGACAGAGAGAAGTACCAGCTTTTTTATAAAGGCAAACCTATTAGAATCAAAAGAGATCTTTCAAAAGAAAGAAAAAGATTGCTTAGAATGATATTATTTTGAGCCCTGAAAGAAAACATCATAGCATAAAAATATGTCATGAATTATAACACAATTTTTTTCTGAAATCTTCAAATACTAATGAGCAGAATTTGAACAAAACACATTATAAGCATATAAGGAAATATCACAATTAAAATCCTTCATTTAATTAGTATGTGTCAATGCAAAAAGAAACATAATTTTAACTATGATACAGAGTAGCCCCAAATTTTTGACTGAGGGAAGTAAACAATGGCTAGAAAGGAGCAACAGAGGTAGTAAAAAAGTGGAAATATGCAGCTAATACTAAACATTATGCTATTTATCCAGTACTGGTTTTTTAATGTACATTTTTTAAAAGAAAAGTGACATGTATTTTTCAGAGTAAATTAAGCATTATAGACCTGATTGAAGTTTATTCACTTCTGACCCAGCAATCAAACAGTAAGCACAGATTATAAATAAATGATAGATGATAGATAAATCAATATAGATTTATAGATGATAGACTGATAAATACATTCTAAGTGCTTTAAAATATGTTAGATAAAATCTCGCATATATTCCAAATGTCTAATTCTCTTTAAAATATGAAAGAATCGAAAAAAAATGATACTTTACCTAACTGAAAACTCTTTCTGCTCTTTTATATTTTGGAAGTAATTTCTTTTGCTCTTTCTTCACCAAATAATAAGATATCACAGAAGTTGGAAAGACTCTCTGCACCTATATTCCACACTATATCCTAGACTTTCTCTAACCAAAGGAAGGGAGGACAAATTCCTCGGATTTCAACTTTTATTTCTTTCTTTTTATTTTTCCAGGCCTCTTAATTTGAAGCTCATTTTTCTGAGAAGTACAATGAAATGAAACATCTCATTTGGCAAAGTTTATCTCCTTTCTCACTGAGTCTTTGCTATTGCTAAATAGGAGTGAAAGAGCCCCCATTTATTTTTACTAACCAACAGTAAGCCTTTAGTATCAGATGTCTAGGAATTTTAACAAAATACTTTGATGTTTGTTTCTAACCTTGCAGCATAGACCTTAGAAAGACATATCAATAATTCATTTTACTAAATGATGAAATTCTAAGAGATAAAAATGTAACTGGAGTATGAAATAGCATATTTAAGATATAAATGACTTGCAACTAAATGAAGTCAAATTAAACAACATTCTCAGGTACTTTATTTCAATATTAACTAATTTTCTTCTATTGTATAATATCATAAAATATTGTTCACATTTACTAGGACATATAATTTTCTATATAATATGTTGATATGTGAAAAGTTAATATACTAAGTGATCTCAGAATAATGAATGCTAAGCAAAAAATTCCTTTATCTTTAGCATTCCATCTAAAAACTGACACAAGTGTTACCTTATATTTAATAAAGATTTTAAATGTATAGATGTAATAGATTTACTATATAAATATTATCAATATATACTGATTGCCATTTATAGCATTATAAATTATGTTTCATTTAGAAATCTCTTCCATTCATGTCCAAGTGGACACAGGAATTATGTGATTCACTCCGTTTCCTTTCCAGGATATTCTACGTTAAAAGATGATGTGATTGATTATGAGTCTGCTAAGCAATATCTTCCTTCATCAAGATTCAAGTGCACTGGCTGAGCATAGAGAGTGTTATGGCAGATGTCACCCTACTGTTTCCTGGCTGCATGATCGATGGTGCGAATGGTGATTGATGTTATTGACATGGCATGGCACCTAACATAGAGAGTCTGTGTGCAGCCAGTGAAGGGTGCTTATATCTGAATGAGAGAATAAAGGCAGAATTATAGTACAGTTGGCCACAGAGAAGGGATGAAGTGCACAGTAAATGTATTAGCTGTTTGGAAAAATGAAAACTTCAGCAACTACTTAGGAAAAAAATGGTTATGAAGGGTGTGGGGGGGAGGGAAATGGGTACCAAGACATGCACCTTCTATCTGGCAAATATCATGTAACCCTTTTAATAATTACAATAAAAAAAGAAAAAAATGGTTATGAAGGGTAATTTAAAAAATTATCTGTTTTCTTGATACAAAAGGCCATATAGTATGATGCTAAATGAAAGGATCTCTAGGATATAGAAATATAAGTCATATAATGAATGATTGTTGTCCTTAAGGTACTATGTTATCTCTCATCTCTTTTGCTCTCCCTTGGTTACCTCATATTGTTACAGTGTCTCACTTTGTTACCTGATATATCAGATATATTTGTATTTGGTTATTTGAAATTGGATAGGGTAGGGGGGAAAACAAGATGAGGGGTGGGGGGAGAGGGAAATGGGGACCAAGACAGGTGGAAGGGTATCAATGTATGTGAATTAATGCACCTTCTGTCTGGCAAATATCATGTAAACCTTCTATTAATTTCAATAAAAATATATGAAAAAATTATCTGTTTTGCTAAGCAGAAAATAAACAAGATTTTCTTTTTCTGAATATACTTATATTTTAATTAGTCCTATTGTAAATATTAGAGCCTAGAAAATGCTACTCATAATAAAGGAACAAAGGGATAACAGAAATGACATTTTATCTGCACACCTCACTCGTAGAGGAATGAGCAATATGAAGGAGACTGAAGGCTTATGGTTAAAAAGCTAATTGATTTGGGTATAACAATATTGAGACAAATTTTATTTAAACTATTATTTTATTTTCATTTGCAAAAATGAAAGAAAGGTATTAATGTTAGTGTCTATTTTAATTTTGTATGTTAGGTTTACATAAGCATATCTTACTTTTGTTTTGAAAGTGGGTACAAATTAACACAAGAGGGAAAGACACATAAAATCTTTGTGCATGGATCATACCTGTAATCCCAGAGACTGTCAACATAGTCAAGAACTGGTGACTTAATCCTAGAAGCCAGACAGGAGGTTGAAACTTAAGAGAATAGAAGTTGAAAAGCCAACCTAGGCACAACATTTCCCATTTTTAGTTAACAAAGAAAATATTGGCCTGAAGGTATGTCTCAAGTTATTGACCACAAAAAGTGATCATGAAAGCCAATCTTGAAGGTAGGGCCCCGAGCTTAAGCCCGAGCACCTACAAATCTATCAATCCATAAAAAAATAAATCAAGCAAAAAGAGGTAAGGTGTGTGGCTCAAGTGGTAAAGTACTTTCCTAGCAAGCCCAAGTCTTTGAATTCAAATCCCAATGTTGAAAAGAGAAAAAGAAATGTGTATATAGAGAAAAGTGAATATTATGTATCCAGCACTTGGAAAAGGAACTTAGATATGCTTATTGCTCAGGCCCATTATATAACACAATGTGTCAAGTGTAAATGGTTTCACTAGGCATCAAGCATCACTGATCGTATTTTTCCCAGTTTATTTTTCTTAGTTAAGAAGCAGGAAATGATTTTCCTCCTGTGGAGTTATACATGTATGCTTTCTTTCTAGTTGAACTACTTGGGAAAGCATTCAGAAAATTTAGAAAGTGTTACATCACCAGTTTGATCATTTGATAAATCTTCCTGAATAAGAAACAAGATTTTGAAATTCTAGAATGTGTTCTTTACAACAAGCTATTCATTGACGTATAATTATAAAATATTGAATTTGTATAAGCAATGTTAATTGATATTGAATAATTCTGCTTAGCTCTAAGCATGGTGTTTTTGTGAATTCCATATTTGTGTAATCATACTCAGATAAACACATATACACAAGCACAGTCTACCGAGTTAATATGTATAGCAAACTTAAAAGAAACATGTCAATATTTTGTGCTAGCCTCATTTTAATAGTGAAGAAAATGAAGAAAAGAAAAAGTAATTTTCCTATACATATGACTGGACAAAGATTGCTCCTCAGGGTGTCTGGCTTTCGAGGCAGCATTTCTAAATGAATGTTCAATGGTGGTTTGTGATTACAGGAAAACAAAGCCCAAGAAATGATTAGTATTGATCAAAAACTCACTACTCATGAATAGCATGAAAGCAAATGTAATATTTTAAAATATTTATAATATCTGGATTCTTAATGTGGCAGCTATGCATTGACTTCAAACTCCCTCAAAATGCTTATTTCTAGTCCTGAGTGTAGTGTGTGTGTGTGTGTGCATGCGTGTGTGTGTGTGTGTGTGTGTGTGTGTATGTTGTTAGTTTCTAAAACTTCTAATATTCAGAGATTTTGTTGACCCAAAATATATATGAACCCTTGATCTTGTCCTTAACTTTACTCATGAAGAAGACATAAAGACATGTGTTGTTAATTTTGTGAAACCTATGGAGGACCTTGGACAAATCTTGTCCCTTTACTGGCAGGAAAAATCTGTGCTACTTACAGTGAAATACCTCAGGCACAGAGGAAGCAGAGGCAAGGAAGAGTGATTCACAAATCCTGGCTTACACTAGTTTCCGTTAGTATATATTTAATTTGTCTCTAATTGTCAAATCCCTCCTTCAGTACAATTGTTTTACTTGTGAATATCCAAAACTGTATAGCTTCCCGTCAAATTTGTACTGAAAATGTTATTTAATAAAATTCTACTGTAATTATATGACAGAACTGCAAGTGCTTTCCTACTACTTTTCATTTGGAATAAAAAATCATTAGCATATATGCACACGCACAAATATATACCTAGTTTTGAAAAACTTTACCATTGAAAAGGGTTTAGTCAACAAATTTATAAATAACAAAGATGCTAAATGATTTGCATTAAATTTATGAGATGACTTTGTAAATTTTAACTGTGAAAAGAAAGATTTTTTTATTGACTGAACAGCCTAAAGGCTTTCCAAATGGAAATAAAATTTTGTGCAATATATAGACACTGTTAATCCAGGCAACAATATAATACTTCAGCAGTCAATCCTGAAAAGATTATTGAGGATGCAATCCAGCACTACTGGTAGCAGTGTACATCACTGGAGATAAACCCAGAATAAATAACATGCTTGATGCTCCTAATTCCTTAAAATCAACATAAAAACCTTGCAAGCTATTTCATGCCAGGTTTGACAGGTGGTGATAATGTTTGAGGAGTCATCGGATATACTGGCCTGATAGCGAAGAATGGTGCAGCGTCTGAGGTGTGCTTGGGCAGAGAGTGAAACAAGTCTGAAGAAGGTAAATTGAAGTGTTTCAAAACATCCCACTTTGCTGAGCTGCCTTAAAACTACCTTGAAATATCTTCTACTTTGGGAAAGTTTCAGGGATCACTAATGCAGAAAATGAATTTCAGATGAAAAATAAGGACAATAGTTGCGCAAAACTAGAAGGGTCTGAAAAGAATAAAAATAATGAGGAAAAAGTGAACTTTAAAACATCTGTAACTATATCAGCTTCACCCATTTTTGTAGAAAAATCATATTTATAATTTATACAACCATCCAGCTTTTCAATTTATCACTGTGTGTATTATGAGAATCTCCACCAATTTTTTCATATATTTTTATTTTAATTAATAGAAGGGTTACATGATATTTGCCAGATATATGGTGCATTAATTCCCATACATTGATACACTTTCACATGTCTTGGTCCCCATTTCCCTCCCCCCACCCCCACCCCTCATCTTGTTTCCCCTGTTCTCTATCCAATTTCAAATAACCAAATACAAATATATCTGATATATCAGGTAACAAAGTGAGATACTGTAACAATATGAGATAACCAAGGGACAGCAAAAGAGATGAGAGATAACATAGTACCTTAACAACAATCATTCATTATATTCTCTACCAATTTTTTATGTAATGCTGGACAATACATTTTTCGAATTACAGGAATATATAGGAAATAGAAGTGTAAAGCTGAGAATGAGAGTAATATTAAACATTCTTTTTGAATTTACTTTTTTTTTTTTGCCAGTCCTGGGCTTGAGCTCAGGGCCTGAACACTGTCCTTGGACTTTCTCAAGGCTAGAGCTCTACCACTTGAGCCTCAGCACCACTTCCAGCTTTTTTCTATGTATGTGGTACCGAGGAATCGAACCCGGGTCTTCATGCATGCTAGGCAAGCACTTTAACCACTAGGCCAAACTCCTGGCCCTGAATTTACTTTTTTCAATCAGTTGTGGGACTTGAACTCAGAACTGAAAAGCTGTCCTTGAGTTTTTGTTTTTGTTTTTGTTTTTGTTTTATCAAGGTTGATACTCTACTACTTGGGCCACAACTCCATTTCAATTTTGGGGGTGATTAAGTGGAGATAAGTGTCTCACAAACTTTTCTCTCTGGCTTAACTTTGAACCGTGATTGTATATCCTGAATAGTTGTAATTACAGATGTGAGCCACCAGTGCCTGGCTCCTAAATTTACTTTGAATAATAGGCCCGAATGATATTCCTAATAAAGTTTGTGGAATAAGGAAAAGAATAGCATTAATCAAAAAGATAATCTATACAGGGGCTGGGAGTTTGGCCTGTTGGTAGAGTGCTTGCCTAGCATGCACGAAGACCTGGGTTCGATTCCTCAGTACCACATACATAGCAAAAAGCCAGAAGTGGTGTTGTGGCTCAAGTGATAGACCCTAGCCTTGAGAAAATCCAAGGACAGGGCTCAGGCCCTGAGCCCAAGCCCAGGACTGGCAAAAAAAAAACAAAGATAATATATGCAATCATGAAATAATGTGTTATATAAAGATTTCATACTTTCATTTTGAAAGTATTAAAGAAAAAACACATTTATTTTTTTCTATTTTACACCATGTGTTTTCTGAAGAAACTGTGATTAAAAATGTCTTTAAACCAATATTAAACAAAAGTATAAATAATGTATACATGCTAAGTTTTTTTTTAATTCAAGGTAGGAAAGATGCTCATTGACAGGTTTTCACATAGATATATAAGTTGTATTCCCAATATTCAGAAAAATAGGTAACAAACAGTGAATAAAAAACATTTAAGTAGATGCTTTTAAGTATATCAAATTCAAATCTAATGTTTAATGAATTCTTTCTTTTTCTTGGTAGATTTCAATACTTGCATATATATATGTTGCCTGTGACATGGGGAAAGATAGGTTTAAATAGACATCCATAGAAACTAAAATATGAAATATATAATGACATTTTTTGCTCATGTTCATATTCTAAAAGATAATGTATTATGGCTATAATGTTGCGAAGCTGTTTCCTTGTTCAGAAACCTGTAAAAGAGTATAACTCTTTTTGAAAGTCATATTAAGAAGTTTTATGGCTTATGTAACTTTTGTCACAAGGGAGTTATTTGGTGATTCCTTCTTATTTTTATTCATTTATTTATTTTTTTGGCCAGTTCTGGCCTTGAGCTCAGGGCCTGAGCATTGACCTTGGGCTTTCTCAAGGTTAGAGCTTTACCACGTGAGCCTCAGCACCACTTCCGGCTTTTTCCTATGTATGTGGTACCAAGGAATCGAACCCTGGTCTTCATGCATTCTAGGCAAGCACTCTACAACTAGGCCAAATTCCTGGCCCCAATGTGATTCAATTTTAAAATGTGCATATTTTATTTTTAATGAACAGCTATAATGTCCATAACTTGATTTAATTTTGGTTCTAATTTTAAAATGTGGCTTTGTATTGGAGTCAATCATATGTCCTGAAAATTTAAATTTTTAATTAAAATAAAGAACAAATATGAAACAGAAAATAATAGATGAAAGGCTTCCTAAAGAATATGTTTTGGACAGTCCTGGTGCTTGAACTCTGGGTCTGGGCACTGTCCTTGAGCTCATTTTTACTCAAGGCTAGCATTCTACCACTTGAGCCACAGAATCACTTCTGGCATTTTGTTGTTGTTGGTTAGTTAGCGATAGAAGCTCATGGAGTTTTCTGCCTATGCTGGCTTTGGACCACAAACTTCAGATCTCAGCTTCCAGAGTAGTTAGGATTACAGGTATGAACCACCAGCACTCAGTTCGTTTTAATATTTTTTTTAAGTCATCAGTTTGTCTTCATATATTGCATGTACATTTTACAAATGCTTTACTTTCACTATTCTGGGATAATTTAAATGCTTATTTTATGGAGCCCTTTCAGGATCACTGTTCAATTTTGAAATTTGATTTGGGAAATATGATTGATTCCAAATTTTATTTTTATTCTGAAAGTTCTCATGTTTAGTATTTCCTTACTAGTTGGAGTGAAATTTCTTGTAAATGTAGATATCAGTTTATTCTATTTTTATTTTCTATACAATAAACAGAAAGTATTTAAATATAGGATTTTAATGGATGAGAAAATGTACTGAGATAATCATTTTGTCACTCATTTCATTCCATTCTTTGCCATGCTTCAAAAAATAGTCTAAAACACTTGCCACTGAAATGTCACATATTGTTATTTACTTGTATAAATACTATAACTCACATAGATAAGATAAAGTACATGTCTGTACAAAGTGAAAGCCATCAAGTAAAAAAATGTACAAACTAATTTTGCAAGGTATTTTATCAACAAAATGAGTTTGATAAAAACATGGCATGGTGAAAGTAAAATTTTGAAATGATCATGATTTAAATAAGTTGCTTTGCAAATTTCTTATTCATGTGTAATTAGATTTCATGCTTAAATTATAAAAGATGGAAGATGACATGTGAGCAAGCATGCAAGAACAAATGCTTTTGACTAAGAAGCATCCAATATCACAATCAGTCAACACTGCAGAATGTCTTGGATTCACCCTGTAAATCATGTATAAGTTTGAGTGTGATCCTTTAATGATCTTAAATAATGAATTTTCTTCCAGTGTTCAAGCAGTAAGACAGGTCCCTGCCGTGGGACCATATGCCTCTATTTAAAACTGCTGATTTGAAAGGATTATTCTTTAAATTTCATTAAAAGAAACAACTTCTAATGGCTCTATTTTTTCTTCTAACAATATTTATTTATAAAATAATCTTGACTGTCTAGTATATAGTGATGGTTTCTAGAGATGATTTCCTTGACACTAAATTCACTTTAGAGATTAATATCATTCAAAGGAAAACATGGAGTCAATATAAAAGTTTGAAATGTAATGTTCCCCACACAGCCCTTACTGAAAGAGAAGAAAAAGCAATCTTAAATTTTGGCTTCTTTCCCCAGGCTGATCCTAAGAGTGCCAATAGGTGCTGATTATAATGGTGGTTTTTATGAGGTAGACACCTGTTAAGTAAGAACTGGACTGTGACCATCAGCTCGTTTCCCACACTCCACTAAGCAGCCATCCATTTTTAATGATTTCTGGCTAATGTTCATTTCCAAGCCAGTAGTTCTTGTGTGGCTCAGGCTGATTTTATAGTATCTAAAGTCCCCTCTGGATGAATGTGAACCAGAATTCTGTGATCTCTCTTGACAGAAATACAAAATGATATATTATAATAAAATTTTAAAATTTAATTTCCACTAAACTATTGTTCTATCTATGAAATATATGCATATGACATTCTTCTGAAATGTCTCTGATCTCTCAATGCTGTAGAAATTTCCTTATATAATTTTGTTAAGAGGAATAGAACAGAACACACACTAGGACAGATGCAAACAACTTTAATGTTGTTATAGTGTATATGCCTCGTAGTTTCCCCAACACCAATCTGAACTTCTTAATTTTTGGTAAAAAATCTTTTTGGGCTTGCTAAATTTTTGCAGTTCCTTAGGAAGATCAGGGCTTCAAACAACCTTCTAGTTATTCTTTTTCTAGTTGTCAAGTATCTCTTCTTGTCCATATGGATGAATATCCATGCTTCTGGTTACAACAGTAAGAGGGTTATATATTTATAAGTCCTAGATTTACTTAGCTTGTTGTCATTTCTAATGTTATACTTATGAACAATAGTTTTAACCCTGTTTTTGGACTAGAGGCAAAGCCTACTAATTTTACCCAATATTGCCTCTTCCTTTTTTGCTGTTTATTTAAACATAATATTTTTATTTCTATGTAGTACTTGGGATTAAATGGGAGGCCTTTTATTTGCAAGGCAGATGATAGATCATCAGTCAAGTCCAGCCCCTTGAGGCACAAATATCCACTCTTCTGACAGGAAATTTATGAGATAAGGTCTCATTTCTTACCTTGGCTGGGCTGGACTACGATTCACATATTTGAGCTTGTCTGTTACTGGTCATGGAAAGCCTTTCCCATTTTGCACAATCATGAATGAGATGGAGGTTAATCAATGCTTTTGTTGTTGTTGTTGTTTGTTTGTTTGCTTGTGTTGTTTTTGTTGTGTGTGTGTTTGGTTCATATAATTACTCCCACCTCTCTCATCACTGAGCAAACATATGAACACGTGATCATGGAAATAGTTGTATTTGTTTATTTGCTTATGCAAGTTTCTTGGTTTCTGGGGCTATGTTCTTAACAGTTGGTAGATCAGAGACTATGCCATCCAGCAAACTTGGGGCTGCTGTGAAGTCTGGGGATTGTAAATAGAACTTAGGAGTCAGAGGGTAAAAGAGGAAAGTCCTAAAACATTGCATTTGATAGTAGACTCAAAACATATAATGTTATCCTCAAAATAACTCATATATCTCACACTTAAAGAGGTTTTAAATGTATTTATTATGAGCTTATATAAATAATGGATTTGATGATTTAATGAACAGGTGTCATGTTGGCAACTTGTGCAAGATGAAACACTGCCACTTCATACTTCACATTTTGCCATGCACTATGTAAATATGATCATGAAATGAAATGCTGGTACATAGGTTATATCTCAGTGGATAAATCAAAAACCATAATGCTACTCTGATATTCACATTTCACATTTATAAACTAAGACACCAACTGACAACTGGGCAGCAAAATGCAAAATGATTTACTGTGATTTTAAGCAGCTTTCCCTATAATTCAGATGTGCACAGGGCAGAAAGTCTCCTGTGCTTTTCATACATGTCCAAAGTAATTGGTTTAAATCTGATATGAACCTGTTCCCTTGTCTCAATGCTGAAAATAATACTTTGTCAGGTAAGATGAGCTAACAAGAAGGCAATGAGCCTACCAAATATTTCCAGAATGAACTCTATAGTTTTTTCCTCTCTCATGACTTGGAATGAGTCTTAGTATTAAGACTTTAGTGAATTTATTCCACCCAGAAAACCACAGCTTCATGTGTGTAAAAGTAAAAAAATTTTGGGATTAGTGACAATATCAATATTTCCTTAGTCCTGCAGTTATTCCTAACCTTGGTTGTATTTTGACTTTGCGTCTTGATCTTACAGCATGCAGAGTCTGGCATACCCCAAGTATAAAAATTCCTATTATTTAACCCCATTCTACTGTGTTCTACTAAAGAACTCAGCTTAGGTGTCCTGTTAGCACAGCAGGTAGCACGTCAGTCTCATGAAGAGCTCAGCTTCCAACTGGAAATCCATCTCTTCTTTTTCTAGTGCTGATTTTACTCTGTCCAAGTAGATAAAATACAGTATATTAAAGTCCCTAAATAAATACTATCTGAGTGAAGTCAGATAAGTCTGAGAGAAGTCAGCAGAAACTTGTATACTAGAAAAAAGAGGATGAAAGGGAAGTAGTGTGTGGAAAAAAAAGAACAGGTAGAGATAATCTTTAAAGAGTCATTGCAGTACCTGACTCTATATTTAGTCTGAGACTCAAAACAGATTCTGTCAAAAGTAGTAAAAGAAGTAACAATGACATATTCTTTTTTAAATTATCTCCATTTTAGTAGACCTTCAGTGACATATCATTTTAATCTTCATGTGCATTTCATTGATGACTGGTTATATTTAATAACTTTTGTTATTATACACCCTGTATATATTCTTTTTTTTTCTTTTTTTTAAAATTTTTTTATTGTAATTAGTAAAAGGGTTACATGATATTTGCCAGATAGAAGGTGCATTAATTAACATACATTTATACCCTTTCACATGTCTGTATATATTCTTTAAATAAATGTTTATTCAGATTTTTGCAAAATTTCAGATGGCTATATGCCCTTTTTTTATTAAATTGTCAATTTCATTTACAAAGTCTGGAGACAAGTCTCTTTCAGAGTTAAGAGTTAAGAGGCTCTCTTTTCCATCCCTTAATTAAAAAAAAACTATTTTAGAATTGAGGATGTTCCATTATTAATGTGTATAAATGTGTTTCTTTAAAAAATTTTGATCCCATCTTTTGTAATATTAATAAGGTTGATTATTATTTCTAATATTTTCTCTTATAAAACTTATTACTTGCAAGTAGTATTATTTTTCATCTTAATTTTTAGTTTCAGTGTTTTCATTTGTTTTCTTTTATATATTATTGCTACTAAAACCTGTAGTTTTAATCAGGCATAGAAGTCCTGAGATTGGAAATCCTCAAAATATCCTTGGTTTTGGAGGGAAAGTTTTTACTTTTTCATTATGAAGTCTGATTGCAATAGTAGAGTTTTCATTAAAACTCCTAATCAATTTGATTGTGTCCCCCTTAATTCTTTTAATTTGTTACGTGTTCTTATAATACATTGGATTTTACTAAATCATTTTCTGTGTATATGGAATTTACCATATGGTGTCAAATTTTTATTTTCTTAATAGAGTATGTTACACAAAATTTTCTTACATGAATCATTGGGATTTCTGTTTTTTCTTGAATTGGTTTCCTAGAGTTATTTTTAGTTTTTCTGCATCTAATTGTACAAGTTGTATTTATTTTTTTGTATTTTCCTTGGATTTTCTCTTTCCTTTCTCTTGTTTTTTTCTTTCCATTTGCTGCATTCTTGCCTTATTTTTTCTCTCTCTCCTTCCCTCCCTCCCCTTCTCTGTCTCTCCTTCTTTCTTTCTTTCACTGGTTATTTTGGTAATGAATTTAGCAAATTTTACAACCCACACTTTTTTTAACATGGCTTTTCAGATCTCAGCATCCCGAGTAGCTAGGAGTAGCGACATGAGCTCGTAGGAATATGAGCACCTGAATAGGGATATGAGTTTGATAATCATAAAAATGTATTCCTATATAAATTGATAGTTAACAGTTGATTTTGATTCATATTAGTATGCCCCTCTGAGTTCCTTTTGATTACTGCTTGCAATATATAGCTTTTTCATTCTTTACTTCTTTACCAATCATGTAATATTCATATATTGTATACACTACATGTCTGCACCATTCTTGAAAATAAAATCCAATGTTTTTTAACTTTTTTTTCCAGTCCTGGGGAGTGAGTTGAGGGCCTGAGCATGGTCCTTAGGCTTTCCTCAAGGCTTGTGCTCTACCACTTGATCCAAAGCACCACTTCCAGTTTTTCTATTTATGCGGTACCAAGGAATCAAACCCGGGTCTCTGTGCATGCTAGGCAAGCAGTCTACCACTGGGTCAAAATTCTGGCCATATATATATATATATTAATTTTTAATGAGCTGTTAAAATGTAGTCCAATTCAATATTATTGCTGATGTGTCTGAACACTGTTTTTTTCTTACTTGACATATTTTTGTTGGTATTTTATAATCTAGTGTATTTGTACTGTTATAGGTGTGTATAACATTTTTCCTTATTCCTTCCAATATTTACTAAAATTGGTTTTCAACTTCCTATTAACTTTCATGGATCTGAGTGTAGAGTTTTTAATTTTTATTTTATTGTTGGGGTGATGTTCAGAAGGGTTTCAGGTAGTGGGTTCATTACTTCTTCCCATGATATTTTCCCACTTTTCCTTCCCCCATATCTCCTAATTGTCTTGTTTTTCCCTTATCATTTTCAAATACAGAAATAAATGTATACATAATATGCCAAGGACCAAATTCAGATACAGTAAGACCATAAAAGTAATTTGTTATGTATTTATCCTATATTAGGAATGTTTTAATCTTGGATGTGTAGACTTTTCTTTAATAAAATCTGGAGAAATTTCAACCATTTATTTCAGTTTTATTTTTTTTCCTTCATTTGTATTGTGTAATCCTTGCTGATATATAATGAAAGTCATTGATTCATCTGCCAGCACAAATCTACTGCTGAGCCTTTGTAGTCAATTACTTTCTTTTTATGATTGTGCTTTCAAGCTACAGAGGCTACATTTTTCTTAAGGTTTTTTTATCCTTTCTTTGTGTGGGAAATTACTTATATAATTTTTATATATTTAGATAGAAATTTCTTTTTTCATATATTTTATTGTAATTAATAGAAATGTTATATTATATTTACCAGACAGAAGGTGCATTACTTTCCATATATTGATACCCTTTCTCATGTCTTGGTCCCCATTTCCTTCCCCCCACCCCCACCCCTCTTCTTGTATTCCTCCCTTTCCTATCAGACTTCAAATAACCAAATAGCCATGCATACAATATATCAGATAACCAGGTGAAATACTGTAACAATATGAGATAACCAAGGGACAGAAAACAAGATGAGAGGTAACAGTACATTAAGGACAACAATCACTCCTTATATGGCTTTTGTTTCTATATCCTGAAGGTCCTTTCATTTAGCATCATTCTATATGGCCTTATGTATGTAGGTTTTGTTCTATTGTAAATCTCTGCTAGGAGAGCTCAAGGTTTCTACAGAGTATGACAAATGAGGGGAACCATTGAGCCTATGTTCCTTTGAGTCGGGCTTACTTCACTTAATATGACTTTTTCTAACTCTTTGCATTTCCTTACAAAAGGGTATGTCATTCTTCCTGACAGCAGCATAGAATTCCATTGTCTATAAATATAACATCTTGTTGATCCACTCATCAACTGAGGGGCATCTGGGTTGGTTACATATCTTTGCTATGGTAAATAGCACAACATTGTTCTGCTAGTGGATTTAGTATGTCCTTGTTCATGGACGATTGGGTAAATGCCAAGTAGTGGAATTGCTGGGTCATAGGGGAGTTCTATGTTTATTCTTTTGAGGAACTGGCATACTGCTTTCCATAGTGGTTGAATGAGTTTGCACTCCCACCAACAGTATAGTTAGTGATCCCTCCTGGCAACATTCCCTCTAGCATCTGTTGTTATTAGATTTCTTGATCCTGGCCATTCTAACTGGGGTGAGGTGAAATCTTAGAGTTGTTTTGATTTGAATTTCTTTTATGGCCAGAGATGTCGAGCATTTATTCAGGTGTCGATAGGCCATTCTTATTTCTTCAGAGAAGACTCTCTTTAAGTCTTTAAAAGATGGCTTTTAATGGGATGGTTGTTTCTTTGGAGATTAGTTTTGGAGTGATTCAATTTTTTGATCTGTTGATATATTTTAGATATGAGGCCTTTGTCAGTTGTATGGTTAGTGAAGATCTTCTCCCACTCTATAGGCTTTCTAGTTAATTTGCTAGCTATGTCCTTTGCCATACAGAAGCTCTGCAGTTTAATGCAGTCCCACTTAAGCAGACTTTCTCTGATTTGTTGTGTTTCTTGGTACTTTTTAAGAAAGTTTCGACCTGTGCCAAGGAGACCTAGTGTATTTCCTATTCCTTCTTGTAAAGTTTTTAGTGTGACTGCTTTTACCTCGAGGTCTTTGATCCATTTGGAGTTAATCCTGTTAGATGGAAACTTCTTTTGTTCTCTGAATATATTTGTAATTAATCTTGTGAAGTCTTTATTTCCTAAGTATAAATAAATAAGTTTTCAAATTTTTTCAATTGAGTTTGTTTAAAAAAATAAAACCTTTAAATTTATTATATTATAATTTTTCAAATTATTTCTCATTTATTTATCTGTTTTATTTGCCTATAGTCAATAAATATTTCTAATAATTCAAAGAAATTGGATAGTTAGTTAGTGGAGCAATGAATCATACATTAAATCTTACTATAGTCTATTAAAATGTATTTACTTTTATCTAAATTTTATTTATGAAACAGAAATTCAGAATATCAATAATTTCCATAATAAAGGTCAATATGACAAAATATTTGACATAAGAAATATTTTACCCTAAAAAGTAATTTTGGAAATAAACAAAATGAATTAACTAAGTGAAGACAAATCAGTGTCACAGGGGAGGTGTACACAATGTTAAACTGATACAAATGACTAAGGGAGAACCTATATTGAATGGAAACTTTAGAAAGTGATAAGAGATGAAAATACTGAAAACTAGACTTTGTATATTTGCAAAGGAAAAATACAAGCATAGATAGAAAGCGCATGTTTTTTATTGTTACAAAATACTAGCTAAATAATCAACCATATGGATCGAATTATGTTCCCCTGTATTGTATTTGGAAACAGTATTTCAGGATTGTTGGGGGATGTTTGGTAGTACTTGTATTTGACTTTGGGACTTCATATTGCTAGGCATTCTGTGAATCAAAGTTTCTTGCTCTGGTTGGTAACCTTGTGAAATAGAGCCTCCTTCTTTGTTGTTGTTGGTAGTGGTGATGGTGGTGGTGGAGATGGTCACAGGGATTGAACTCTGAGCCTGGACACAGTCCCTGAGCTCTTCAGATTAAGTCTATTACTCTACCACTGGAGCCACAGTACCTCTTTGGATTCACTGGTATTCAGTTGGAGATAAGATTCTCATAGACTTCCCTGCCTAGACTGGCTTTGAACCAATTCTCAGATCTCAGCCTCCTGAATAGCTAGGATTACAGGCATGAGACATCAGTGATGGGCTGAGCTTCCCTTTTTGATTGGACAAGCTGGAACCCTTATTTTTCTATGTATTTATCCTGCCGTCACTAGACGGATCATGTGCAAAATAGGAAATAATTAAGAAATTTTAAAAAAGGTAGCTACTATGATCTAATGAATATATGAATTGCTCTGAACAGTTCAGAAGGGATGTGTCAAAGGTTCAGGTGGTGAAATTTCATTTTTCTTTTCATCATGTGAACCAAATGTTTTGTGTATACAAATAACTTTTCAGATAGTTTATTTGACTCTAAAGATGAATGGTGTAACAATTAAAAAACACAAATCCCTAATCAGAATAGGAAAGATGTCACAGTGACTATTTTTTTGTTGGTTTCACTGATTAGGAAAAAATGCAGATATTCATAAGCAGCGTTAAAAATAAAAACTATTGTCATTATTGCAAATGTGACCTTCATCTGGCACTAAAGGACAGGAATGACACTGAAACTGATCTTTCGTGATTGACAATGCACAACTTCAGACTTTTTTAAAAATAAATTTTGTAAGATTTTACATGCACGCTTTATTTAAGGTTTCCTTAGCAAATAGCTTCTTTTTTTTCTGAAGTGATTTTCAGTGTTGAAAAGGAACACTTTGTGAGAACAATTTGTGGTTAATACCTTTCAGTGGGTTAAGCCCACTGAGAAGTGCTGTAGCTAACTTGCTCTAGGTTGTGATCCAACTTAGTTTAAGGGACTTTAGGGGACATATTCATGCTGATTCCACTGTTCTTTCCTGTCTTCCTTTTTTGTAATCTTGACCCAAAAACTATTTTAAGTGATGTCTGATTTGGCTTCCTGATGTGCTCAAATGTTCACTGACAAAGGGTTTTTGAAAGAATGCGTGACTCTCTCTTTCTTTTCTTGAATTCAGCTTCTGATGTTGATATTAATGTGAAAGGGTCATCCACAAAGAGACAAAGAACACTAATGTTACAAGGCTTCTCAGCTCCTTCTCCTTTATCTCAGTTGGCAGACTCCAAACCAATGGGATCAAACATCTTCTATCACCTCCTTAAAACATCTGTGTCTGTGTCATCATTGGCCTTTAGGCTGTGAAAATTATTCCAAAGGTGTATCTCTCTCTGTGTAGTCCATCAATTGAAAGCTACAGCACCATGGGATTGCAAGGCTAAAGAGCATTTGGAGAGGTCAGGTAGTCCAACCCCCTTATTTATATAGTTATGAAATTGAGGCCTCTAATGAGTAGGCTAGTTGTCCATAGTTATGGACAACAACATAGAAATCAACATGAGAAGCAGTATTTCTGACCTTATTAAATCAGCAGGGCAAATTTACATGGGATACATGTTAGAGCTTATCTTATTTTTCCTCTTGCTATTTGAATACCTATCCTCATCAAACTTTGCTTAATGCTTTGAACAAGAAAAAGTTCTGGACCAGTACCCAAGCACTGAGTTCAAGCCCCAGGATCAGCAAAAAGAAGTAAAAGAAAGAATATCAAATTGATACTCTTCTTTTCATGTCTAAAAATACGGAAATGGCAATTACCAAAGAGAATAAGAAGCCATTTTAAATAAAAATGCATTAAGGACATAGGTAATATCACCTTGAGAATAATGAATACTGACTTTCAATCTTAGATGCTTGAGTGCCACTTTAGAGGAGCAATAGCACACATCAACTGAAGAAAGACAAGAAGTGAAAGATGTAAATTACAGACTGTGAGATGACACATATATGACTCTGCCACAGAAGGCCTGAGATAGTAATCTTTACATATGAGAGATGAGATCCAGGGACACAATACAGAAAGCAAAACCATAAACCATACTCTTCAAGGATATCTCCAGCCTGAGTTTTTGACTTGTCTGAAGCTAATACAGTTTAAAAGCCCCAGTTTAAATAGAGGCTTTCATATATTTGAACAAGTCAGATAAACCAAAATTTTTCTTAAAGTGTGGTGTCAGTTAATACCTAGATTAAAGATTTCAGTAAGATTTGACAGTAAATAGGGAACTCTTATTTCACTCAGGAAATACATTCATGGAAACAAATTTTGAATCAAATCCACTCTTCACCTTCACAGTTCATTCTCTCCAAAGCCAAGACTGTGATTTCTATAGGTAAGCCTTGGTCCATGTGACCTACTAGTTCAAAAGTTGCAACATGACTTTGAAATGATCCCAGAATCACCTGTAGAAGGGGCTTAATTACACTCCTGGTTAAGTATATGTAAATGATTGCTTTTATACATATATAACAGTGACAGTAGGAACTTAAAGGACCATGGCAAGGAAATTTTACTTTCTGATAATTTAATATTTTTTCATTATGTGAAAACCCAGGAGTTTTTCTGAAGGAAGTATATACACATATATAGCCTATGTATATATATATATACATGTATATATATATTGAGAACTGAGTGGTTATATACGCATATCTTTCTATCACCTATCTATAATTTAGAGCATCTTTTATTTGTGCTAAAATCTAGGAGTGATTTCAGATCTGATCTTTCTCCAAAGCTTCACAAGGCAGTTTCTGAAGAGGATGGAAGGTGAAGTTCATGAGGGAGAAAATTGTTCATGAATAGTTGATTGGAGTTGAAGGAATTGCAACACAGAGGCATTTATTACTGTGCTCCTCGTTCTGTGAAGGAGAGCTGAATGGCCATGTAGAATGTCTCTTTGCTCCTGCAGGTCCCCTGCTACTAAACACAGATGCTGACAGTCTTAAAAAAAAAAAAAGGACACACTTCTTTTTAATTACCTCATGAGAATCGAATATTTAAAATCTATCTGGTGAATATAATGTAACCCTTCTATTAATTACAATAAAGATAAATGAAAAAAATGATTACCAACCCTATTTTAGAAGAGTCTTTCAGTATTTGTGAATAATGGTTCATTTTCTCAACCCTCTTTTCCATCATGCTTTCTTGTCCATACATAGTGTCATGAGCATACCTATTATATAAGTCACCTAAAAAACAGTGCATTCAAAAAAGGGTATTGGGGCTGGGAGTTTGGCCTAGTGTAGAGTACTTACCTAACAGGCATGAAGACCTGAGTTCAAGTTCTCCGTACCTCATACATAGAAAAGACAGAAGTGGTACTGTGGCTTAAGTGGTAGAGCTCTAGCCTTGGGGAAAGCCCAAGGTCTGTGCTTAGGCCCTGAGTTCAAGCCCCAGGGCTGGCATAAAAGGGCATTAATGAAAATGTTTGCACTATTTTTCTTTCAATAACATTTATAGTAACAACCAAAGTGGACTACCCATGAAAATCTATCAATAACATTCCCATTATTGTTCATTAGAAGATTCATCCTCTTACTAAATTAATATTGCTAAATGCATCCTTGTTCATCATTTACAAATTCACCCCCAATTTATGACATCAGAAAGAGTTACAGAAATGTAATAGCCTAATCTTCACCACTGATTTTATCTTCCTGTTCTATGATATGTCCATTCAGTCTAGAAGCATTTGTTTTTGCAACTGTGAGGAAAACAGGGAGGGTTTTGAACCTAGAAGCCATCTGCTTTACCAATCAGCTTCAGAAAGAGTTTTTGGTGAAAGATAGTTTATCTTTCTATTTTTTTCACATTTTCCTTACTTTATTTCATGGAGTGAAAGAATGAGAAAGAAATTTTTAATGAGTTGTCTATTAGTGCTATATACTAAGTAAATAAATCCAGATATGCCTTTTGACATCAAAGCCTTTTTATTATTGTGATCAAGCATGACATATTATATTTTCTCCATAAAATGAAATAACGTGACAGCAGAACTGTCCCTCCAGTCTTTCATTACCTTGATCATTTTTCATAGCAACATTTAACTCTATTATCTATATATTTACTTTGTAACTATCCACATCACAGGAATATGGGTGGCCATATTGTTGATACATGATGTACCAGACAACATTCACATTTGCCCTTTTCCAATTGTGCTGGCACAAATGCTGACAGTGGTGAAAACTTGTTGTTTCCATAAGCAGAGACAACTCCAAAGGCACACAGGGAACAGATGTGCTCTATAATAATTACAAGGTGGCATTAAAAAAATAAACTTTCCAGCTTAGGGCTACATTTAAGCCTTTAGGTACAGTTCATGAAACTCTATAATGCAGGAGAGTGAGTGCTGGTGGTGTCTTTGAGAGTCTCTGGAGGAAAAGACTCTGAGATATTGTTATCATTATCACCATCTTGCTAACTGAATCACAGTTAGTGCCTTTGTTATTACACCTAAGGGAGTGACTTGCTAGCCTCTAGGTTGAAATAAAGGACAAAATGAGATTCTTCTTTTGTAGGAAGGTTGAACAAATTCAGGGCACACAAAGGAAAATGTATTCTATTCAATTTCAATCTTTCAAAAATGAAGAACTAAATTAATTCTGAATATGCAATCCTCAGTTTGGCTATATAAATTAACTGAGCATACATTTTAACTAAACTGAAAATGGATGGCAGAACCATATAGGATTTGACTTTGAAAACAGAAACATTTAAAAAAATAGAAATGGAAAAACACAACAAAATGAACCGGACAAGAATATTTCAAACAAATGCCAAGTTACACCTGAATAATAAAGGATATATCATGCTACAGACTGTATCATATTTCATTCCTCCGCTGGTAAAGTTGTAATGTTGCTGTCAAAATAATTCAATCAAATAAAATGAAAGTAATATCGATGAAAACTACTTTCTTTGCTATTGACTCATAAACATCAGAGTGTCAATATGTAGATTTTTCACACCCTATAGATAGAACTGAGCTCACTAGCTTTAAATATCTAGGAAAGAAATAGCAAGTGTACATTACACTTGAACCTGAAACAGAAAATGCTCATATTTTGATGATGATAAGAAAAACTCTTGGGCTAAATTTGTATTTTATGCAAATTTTTCACAAATATCTTTTTCTTATTTTCCTGTTGTAGCTTATTTTATTTCTCTTTTCTGCTACATCTTTTAAATGTTTAGGCAATCTGGTTTAATTAGAAATCAGTATCTTTTTCTGTTTGCCTTAGTTCAAATGTAAAAGAGATACATTAAATTTATGACTCCTTAAAGTCAAAGTTTAGTCTTGTGATTTGGTCTTTATGTGTGGAACTGCTAAGACATGACAAATAATCAAATCTTGAAATGTCACTTGACCCATTTCTTACTCCTTCCATGCCAAATCTTAAACGATGAGAACATTTGAAATACTTGAACTACAAGGCAGATACAGTAGCCTAAACTTAAAATACTCAGGAATTGTGACAGGAGAATTGTGGATTCCTAGCCCACCTTAGGTGATAGCTGCAGACCAAGCCTCTCTCTCACCAAACAGTCACAGAAAAATGCTTGAACAACCTCTTAAAGTAATTGAAGTACATCCCTCTGTAGGAAAGAGTTAACGGTACTGACAGGAGTAATTTTAACTTTATGAACAAAGAATCCTGTGCTACCCTTGATCATTTACTCTACACTGGAGACAGTAATCAAATTCTGCAAATCAATTACATGTTCAAAGAGTGATGGCAGGGAGCAGATGCTTTATCAAGAATTCTCCATATTTTGTATCCATTTGTCTCTTTGAATTTTGGGACATAAATCTTTAATATAGAGTTTGTGTCCAGACAACATTTTCTCCTCCCTGCAGGTGTTGACAACATAGCAGGGTTTGTGGATTTTGAATGCATTAGGGGAAAATGTTAATATAAGTAAGAAGGGTTATTATTACATTTGAAGAGGATTTATATTATGAAAGTATGTTTCTTCACTTATAAGCAAAAGAATATTGAGAACCATCTACACCAGTTTTGTTAAGTTAAATGTTATGTCCCATATGGACATTACACTTACTAATTATACTGCATAATTCTGTAAATAAATTTCATATATTAATGAAGATATTATTAGCAAGAAATGATGGTTTTATGTCACAGTTCATATCAAATCAAGAATACTATGTTGAATGAGAAAATGAGTAAGTTCTGTACCAAATTATTAAGTTTAAAAAAATGTTGAATAGTGTATTAAGTAGAAATGTGTTTGATAAATTATATAGTATAGACCATGTAAAGTTTTAGTCTCATATTTATTGAACTAAAATTTTATTGCAGTATAGTAAAGACTAAACTATATGAAAATTTAGTTAATTTTCATGTCTGGTTGCTAATTTCACAATTCTGTTCAAAACTGATGCTGGTCATATTGCCTCCAAGTGAGCAAATAATCAACTCGATATAAATTTTTCTTTTCTTTTTCTTTATTGCCAGTCCTGATGACTGAACTCAGGGCCTAAGCACTGTCCTTGGGCTTTCCTCAAGGTTAATGCTCTACCACTTGAGCCACAGCACCCGTTCTGGCTTTTCTATATATGTGGTACTGAGGAATCAAACCCAGGTCTTCATGCAAGCTACCACTAGGCCAAACTCCTGCCTCCCTATTTATCTCTTATATTTTCAAAACCGCAAAATGATAAGTTTGTGATATATTTAGTCCAAAGTTCATCTAAGTGAATTTGAACTTACCAACCATTAGAAGATTCACTAAACTCGTATAAAAGCCTTGGCGATTGTTAAAATTTTATACTAATTATTTTTGTGATATTTTACACATGCATGAGTTAGATATCATATATCTTACAAATCATATATGCATGCATATACAGGTATTACTTTGATAATAGTAAAATATGTACTAGTTAAAATGTCTGAGAATTATAGGACTATTACATATATTTTCACAGTTTTATATAATTTTATTTGTGTTCATTGTGCCATTTTTTCATGTTTGATATGTTCTTCAAGAACAAATTCTTGTTTCATCATCAGAATTATACATGAAATAGTTGGGTAATTTGATCGCACTTCTTTTAGAAGCTACAAAGTTGATTGTAAAAATTGAGTACTTAGTGTTTGTTTGAGCCATTAAGTTTTGTGAATGCTATCTTGTTGAAAGTCATTATGATAATAAGTGGATATTACCCCATTATTTCTGTTCTTGAATGGAGGTTATCATTATAAGAATTTTCCAGTATATAATCTAACGCTAGTTTGATTATTTTTATTTTGGAGGAAATGCAAAGAAATTTACATTCTCAAGTGATGGATATTACTGATGCATAAAATTGCATCTAGCTTTGATGTATTAGGTCTCAAAACTAAAGCAATTTTGGAGACTAGATTAAAATAACTGCATCAATAAATATTCATTGGTAGATCATTCAAAATTAATGACTTTCCCTATGACAGACATACATGCCATTGATTTTAGTATTTCCATTGATGAAAGTAGAAGTTTGAAAACAAGACCCTTAAATTCACATGAGTATACTATCTCTTTCATGTAGTCAGATGATAGTAAGAAATGCATTCTATAGTAATTAATCCCACACAATGTAAAGAAGCTCTTGCATTGTGAATTTTGTATATATAAAATATCCAAATTCTCCTTGTGCAGTTTATCCTTTCTTCCTTTACTTGTTCTGACTAAAATCTAATAAAAATGTGAAGATACAATAGCTTGCAGAAATACGTATTCCCAGTAAAAGAAAGACTGAGTCAGGAGGATGCACTATGAGTTAAGTACAGGTTGGTCAACCTAATGAGAAAAACAGACAAATGAAAAACATCAGAACATTCAGGTTTACCATAATTCGAATTTTTCTTTGCTAGGATGGAACCCAGAGCCCCTTGCTTGGCACATGAATTACTCCATTGTTTTAATTTTTAATTTTCTTTGCCAATCTTGCCGCTTGAACTCAGGGCACTGTTCTTGGGCTTTTTTTCCTCAGGCTAATAGTCTGCCAGTTCAACCACCCACCACTTTCTGCTTTTTTCCATGTATGTAGTATCAAGGAATCAAACCCAAGTCTTCGTGGATGCTAGGCAAGCACTCCACCTCTAGGCCAAACTCTGGCCCTACAAGTACATTCTTTAAATCACATGCTGAACTTCACTTTTTTTTAGATCACTTTATAGAAATCTAGGTTAAGAACCATCTACAGACATTGAAAAAAAATATTACGGGAGAGAAACTGTGCCTGGGGAGTTCAATAACAAAGTGAAATCATTAGTGTATATTTGAGTGAGGTTTGTAGGTTGAGTTTTCAAGCAATTTTCCCAGCACATAATCAGAGAGATAATACCTTTACAGAATTTTAAAAGGTACATACTTCTCCCTCACAATTAGACACTCACATATAAACAGTCACAAACACATACTCATAGTCTAGTACTGAAGAAATCTCTCAGGTGAACAAAAGAAAATGATTTTTATCACAGTAAATATTTTTACACTTTACTATAGTGAAGAGTGTAAAATATATGTACAATATTTAAGGTGCTCCAAAACAAATAGACTGTAGGAATAACTTTAATTATCTTTAAACAATTCTCCAAAGGAGTTGTCATTTAACAAAGTGGTTTATGAAATTATCAGTGTCGAAGGTTCCTTACCAAACTCATTCTATGAAGCCAGTATAACCCTGATCCCCAAACCAGACAGAGATTCATCAAAGAAAGAGAAATATAGACCTATATCTTTGATGAACATCGATGCAAAACTTCTCAACAAAACACTGGCCAACCGTCTACAACAACTCATCAAAAAAATTATACACTATGATCAAACTGGATTCATCACAGGGAGGCAAAGCTGGTTCAACATACGCAAATCAATTAATATAATTCAACACATCAACAGGAGCAAGGACAAAAATCACATGATTGTCTCAATAGACGCGGAAAAGGCATTTGACAAGATCCAACACCCCTTTATGTTAAAAGCTCTGGAAAAACTAGGAATCCATGGAACATTCCTCAATGAAATCAAGGCTGTGTATGAGAAACCTACTGCTAGTATTACACTTAATGGTGAAAATCTAAAGCCATTCCCTCTAAAATCAGGAACGAGACAAGGATGCCCACTCTCTCCACTCCTCTTTAACATAGTACTAGAATTCCTAGCCAGTGCAATAAGGCAAGAGCAAGCATAAAGGGGATCCAAGTAGGGAAAGAGGAAATAAAACTATCCCTCTTTGCAGATGACATGATTCTGTATTTAAAGAATCCTATAGACTCTACTCCCAAGCTCCTTGAGCTGATTCAAAGTTTTGGAAGAGTAGCAGGCTATAAAATCAACCCTCAAAAATCAACTGCCTTCCTTTATGCCAACAGTGAGAGGAACGAGGCAAAAATCAGGAAAGAAACTCCTTTCACAATAGCCTCAAAGAAAATAAAGTACCTAGGAATCAGCTTAACTAAGAATGTAAAGGACCTTTTTGATGAAAACTTTAAAACCCTAAAAAAGAAAATTAAAGCAGAACTAAGGAAATGGAAAAACTTCCCATGCTCCTGGATTGGAAGAATCAACATTGTGAAAATGACAATCTTGCCAAGAGCTATCTACAAATTCAATGCAATACCCATCAACATCCCAATGTCATTCTTTAAAGAAATAGAAGAGGCAATCCAAAATTTCATATGGAGTAATAAAAGACCCCGTATAGCAAAAACACTTCTTAGCAGAAAGGACAGCACTGGAGGAATTTCAATTCCAAACTTTAGACTCTATTACAGAGCTGTAATTCTCAAAACAGCTTGGTACTGGCACAGGAACAGGCCTGAAGACCAATGGAATAGAACTGAGGACCCAGATATTAAACCACAGACCTATGGCCACCTAATCTTTGACAAGGGAGCCAAAACAATAGAATGGAAGAAAGACAGCCTCTTCAACAAGTTGTGCTGGCAGAACTGGTTAAGCACCTGCAGAAAACTAAAGCTGGATCCTTCTTTGTCACCTTGCACTAGAAATAACTCCAAATGGATCAAAGACCTGGAGGTAAAAGCTGACACACTGAAAACTCTACAGGAAGGAATAGGAGATACACTAGGCCTCCTTGTCACAGGTCGAAACTTTCTTAATAAAGACCAAGAATCACAACAAATCAGAGAAAGGCTGGATAAGTGGGACTGCATTAAACTGCAGAGCTTTTGTATGGCAAAGGACATAGCTAGTAAACTAATCAGGAAGCCTACAGAGTGGGAGAAGATCTTCACCAACCAAACAACGGACAAAGGCTTCATATCTAAAATATATCAACAACTCAAAAAATTGAATCACTCCAAAACTAACCTCCAAAGTAACAACCATCCCATTAAAAAATGGGCCAAAGACTTAAAGAGAGTCTTCTCTGAAGAAGAAACAAAAATGGCCTATACACACATGAAGAAATGCTCAACATCTCTGGTCATAAAAGAAATGCAAATCAAAACAACTCTAAGATTCCACCTCACTCCAGCTAGAATGGCCAGGATCAGGAAAACGAATGACAACAGATGCTGGAGGGGATGTGGCCAGGAGGGATCACTACTACACTGTTGGTGGGAGTGCAAACTTGTTCAACCACTATGGAAAGCAGTGTGGCAGTGCCTCAAAAGGCTAAACATAGAACTCCCCTATGACCCAGCAATTCTACTACTTGGCATTTACCCAACCACCCAGAAACAAGGACATACTAAACCCACTAGCACAACCATGTTCATTGCAGCACTATTCACCATAGCAAAGATATGGAACCAATCTAGATGTCCCTCAGTTGATGAGTGGATCAACAAGTTGTGGTATTTGTACACAATGGAATTCTATGCTGCTGTCAGAAAGAATGACATCGCCCCATTTGTTAGGAAATGGAAAGACTTAGAAAAAATCATATTAAGTGAAGTAAGCCAGACTCAAAGGAACTTAGGCTCAATGGTTTCCCTCATTCATCACAATCAGTAGAAACCTTGGGCTCTACTAGCAGAGATTTGCAATAGAGCAAAATCTTGATACATAAGGACATATAATGTGAAGCTAATTGAAAGGACCTCCAGGACAGTGAAACAAAAGCCATATAATGAATGATTGTTGTCCTTAATGTACTATGTTGTCTCTCATCTCCTTTGCTGTTCCTTGGTTATCTCATATTGGAATAGTATCTCACTTTGTTATCTGATATATTGAACTTATTTGTATTTGGATATTTGAAATTTGATGGGGAAGGGGGGAAAACCAAGATGGGTGGGGGGTGTGGGGGGGGAGGGAAACGGGTACCAAGACATGTGAAAGGGTATCAATGTATGTGAATTAATGCACCTTCTATCTGGCAAATATCATGTAACCCTTTTACTAATTACAATAAAAAAATATGAAATTTAAAAAAAATAAATAAAATAAAATAAGGAACCTTGAAAAAAAAAAAGAAAATATCAGTGTCATCCCTTTCGATATTCTCACACATCTATTCTATGCATCAGGCAAAGGCCTCATATATAAAATATACTAAGACCTCAAAATTTAATCTCCCAAAAAAATCCTCAATGAAAAACAATCCAATTAGTAAATGAACTAAAGATTTAAAGAGAGACGTCTCAGATGTAAGGTGGCCCACTAGACTGAAGAAATGTTTATTTAACAGCTCTGACTATAAAAAAAATGTAAATCATGGGGCTGGGAGTTTGGCCTAGCGGTAGAGTGCTTGCCTAGCATGCACGAAGACCGGGGTTCAATTCCTTGGTACCACATACTTAGAAAAAACCCGTAAGTGGTGCTGAGGCTCAAGTGGGCCCTGAGCTTAAGCCCAGGACTGGCAAAAAAAAAAAAAGTAAATCAAAAGAAATCCAGCCCAGTCACTAAAGATGGTGAGACTATTATCTCCAATTAATTGCTAGAAAATAGGAAGTGGGGCTTTGGATCCAGGGGTAGGGCGGTAGGCTTGAACTGAAGGACTCAGGGACAATGCCCAGGCCCAGAGTTCAAGTCCCTTTCATTGCACTACTAGTAAGGAAATGGAAAGAGTTGAACTTAATGATACTTCTGTGTAGCCCTTCTTAAGAGCCTAAGCCAAATATGCCCTAAAATAAACATATATCTTCAAAATTCAGGTTTACTGAAGTGTATCTCTTTATGCAACTTTTCAACTGAAAAACTTTGGAGTCATCCTCTTTTTATGTACACTCCCCATATTCATTATTCAAAAGTACATTAGGTCTTTCTTTAAAACCTGTACATGGTCAGTAATCATCTGTGCTCACTAGAAGGTCACTTACCCAGTTCAATTATATTATATTTAGTATCAAAAAAACACTGAACTGATCTTCATGCTTCTATTTCAGTGTATTTTAATAATTATTCTAAAACAGGAGTCATTATATTTTCTCCATTTCTATAACATGTTTCTGACTGACTGAATAAAAAGATGACAATAGGAATACTATGTTGAGGCAGAGATCCGACTCATAGAAAGTTAAATATGCTTTTTAGATTGAAATAACCATAAACAAAACAGAATCATATTACAAGAGACTTTGCTGCGAATTTTAAGCTCATGAAAATATTCAACAACTTAAAACTTAAAATGACAGATAATAAGTTGGAATCATGTCACATCATGTAATTTATTTCCTATCAGACCCATATATGTACAATGTTGGAATAGTTCCACTTAAAAAGTTATTCCTGTACTTATATTCAATTATTTAGGTCAGTCATCATTTTAAACTTACATATAAAAACATATGAAAATATTCTATTATAACTTCAAAATATAAATAATAAAACATGATTTCTAAATTTTAGTTTTTTTAACTAAAAAAGTCCGCAGATACTGAAGTTCTTTGTATCTCAATCCTGCATCAACTCATGCTCAGGAATCACTGGTTGTCATTTGGGATATCTATCTATCTATCCATCCATCCATCTATCTATCATCTATCTATCTATCTATCTATCTATCTATCTATCTATCTATCTATCTATCTATCTATCATCTATCTATCTATCATTAGTCCTGAGGCTTGAACTCAGGGCCTGAGCACTGTCCTTGGGCTTTCTCAAGGCTAGTGCTCTACTACTTGAGCCACAACACCACTTCTGGCTTTCATTATGTTTCTGGTACCTAGGAGTTGAACCCAGGGTTTTGTGTGTGCATGCTGGGCAACTACTCTATCACTAGACTACTTTCCCTACCTTCAAGATATTTATTGTCCTTATTATTTTTCAGTATTCTTTGATAGTTCTGTATTTCCGTTAGTCTGTCTGTCTGTCTGTCTGTCTGTCTGTCTGTCTGTCTCTCTCTCTCTCTCTATCTCTCTCTCTCTCTCTCTCTCTCTCTCTCTCTTTCCTTTTGCAGTCCTCTAGCATATTAAATTCCTTCTTTAAGACTTTTATATACTTCATACTAGTTCCTTTGCTATAAAGTTTTTTTTCTTTTTTAAACAAAACATATGTGACTCCCCTGTATCTCTATTTACTTTTGACTCAATGAGAGCTCACCAGAAGAACTTTCATGTTACTTATTCTGAAAATTTCACCCTATGTTATACAGTATAATACTACTCCAAATTTATTCAACACAGTCTAAATTTTTTACTTATCTATGTGTTCCTGTACTTGACATAATAAGTTAAAATTTTTGTAATTGTGTATATATTTAACTAAATGCAAGATTAGAAAATATATTTAACTTTTCAGTTATTATTACAAAAGGACAGGTTTTTGAAAGGTCATTCTCAGTTCAAATAAACTTGATACATTTTTCTCAATTTTAAAAATCTCATTATTACTGTAAATGAAAATATATTCATACTCCTATGTTCATGGTGCTATTGATAAAATGTTCCATCAGACTGTCAAAATTTAATTTATAAATATTTAATAAACTTCTTATTTAATTGGAAAACTTCAAGCTTTGTTTTATGAACTAATAAGCACAGTTAATGATTTGATTAAAAGCAATTTTAATGTATATTTAATTTTTTATTTGTCCTGCCAGCTTATTTTGATACATTAGAAGTTTCAAACTCATTCATATGAAATGGAAACAAATAAAATCCAGAGGTCATATGATTTGAAAAGCTACGTGAAAGCACTCCTAAAGACTATGAGAGTACAGGCTTTTCTGAAGGAAAAGTATATTTTTCTTGATATCTGTGTTTTCAAGTGAAGTGCAATTCTTCTTTATCTCACCTTTGGGGAATCAAAAATGAGAACTCAACAGGGAAGCAAAGTGTGATAGTGTAGGTTGTTTGCGCCTGAAAACTTATTAAATTCTGCGAGAAAACAAGGCTGAAAATAATTGAAAATGCTCATTTTCAATTTGTCTTGTTTCTACTAGTGGTAGTCCTTTTGACAAAGCAAAATTAACAAATAATATAATGTAATTCTAACATGTTCCTTTTACCAATAAATCAGTAGGTATTTTACGATAGTGTCTTTCTCATTCTTTCTCTCTCCCTTTTCTCCCTACCCCCTTAACTCCTTCCTTCCCTCCTTTTCTTTCCTCCTTTCTTCATTCACTGACTCATATATGTAGATAAATATGGTATAAGCACTCACACATACATACACAAACATATACTCAGTGTGTGTAATAATTTAATAATGTAACTTTTATAATTTCTAGAAAAATATACCATGAATAGTTATAGCAAAACCACAAACAGGAAGTATAGTTTTACAAATTTCTGCTCGAAATAATAAAACTGCATTTCAGACTAAAGAACACGTCTACCTCAATGAAAGGCTATATGTACATTTCTACAAGTATTGACAAACACATGGAGTTATGTGTGTGCATTTGTGTGCATGAGTACAGTGCTAAATTTAAGTATAAACAATTGTCTGGAAATGTAATCCTTTCCAAATGAATAATTTTAGCATTCTGCCTTGTCTATAAAATACCACATTGAAAAATTAAACTCTAATAAATATTTTATCTATTTTCTTATTGTTCAATTTAAGTATGCCTGCAGAGTGGTTTCATGATTGAAATCAATGCCTTGGTATCATCAGCTTAAGTGCCATGGTTATGTAAAACTAATTTTGTCTTTAGTTTCACATGCTATTATCATTTCTAAATTTATTTAGGTCAGTGTACTTTCTAACCCCTACTTCCTTAAATGAGGTTGTTTAATATAATCATATTATTGCTAAATTGATATGTCTCATTCTGGACTTCATAAGACATGCTTGAACATTTGGAATTTTTTTTAGAATACGGGTATATAAAGTTGTAAACTGCTCTAAAATTATATTTTGAAAAAATCATGGTGTTACAGTTAGAATCATACAGTATCATTATAGAATCATTCAAAATAGCTTCACTGCCCTAAAAGATGTTATTTTCTTTCTTTTGTTTCATTTCAGTATTTTCTGTTGCTATATCTTCAAATGTGCTCTCTGCTTTCATTTAAAATATCAAATCTTCTATTTACCCATAAGAGTATTTTCATTTTAAATATGCGTTATGCTTTGTATACATTTTGTTTTGATTTTTAATGGTTATTCATGTCTCTAACTTCTGGAGTTTGTAGAATGCATTTAGGATAATTGTCAAGGTGTTTATTTTGGAAAATGACTGTGTCAGTTTTAGATTCATTTTTATTTATTTTTGTCGTAACTGAAAATTGTATATTTTCTTCTCATTCCTCCAATATGACTGAAGGTCAGACATTGTGTACTATACGTACTGAGTGATTCGTAAATTTTCCTTGTGTGTTGTTGCTGTTGGATGCAAATTTGTCATGATCAGTTTGGGTCTAAGGACAAAGGGTGAGTCTAGGATTAAAATGAGATTCTAGATCTAAAACTCTTTCACATTCATAAAGCACATGGACTACTCTAATAAGTTCCTTTGTTGTTTAAAGCAGGATTGGCATAGACTACTATTATTTATGAAAACAGCTGAGGTGCTATGAACTGATATGATGGTCACCCACACTCCTGGCCATTCTCAGTTATTTTTTATTGTAATTAATAAAAGGGTTACATTATATTCATCAGATAGAAGGTACATTACTTCACAAATATTGATAACCTTTCTCATGTCATGGTCTCCATTTCCCTCCCCCCTCCCCTCTCAGTTATTTATTATTACTATTATTATTATTATTGTTATTTTGCCAGTCCTGGGCTTGGGCTCAGGGCCTGAGCACTGTCCTTGGACTTTCTCAAGGCTTAGCACTCTACCACTTGAGCCTCAGCACCACTTCCAGCTTTTTATCTATGTATGTGGTACCGAGGAATCGAACCCGGGTCTTCATGCATGCTAGGCAAGCACTCTACCACTAGGCCAAACTCCCGGCCATTTCAGTTATTTTTTAAATGATCATATTTTATCATATTTTTACTCAAGCTGGCTGGAGCTTTGGTTTTAAATCTAAATCTCCAACTGATTTGAGACTACAAGTATATGTTATTATACATGGCTTAATGGCTGATAAGAGTTTTCACTGCTATTTTTTTCTAGGATAGCCATAAACCACAATCCTCTTGATTTCTACCTCCTGAGAATCTAGAATTGTAATCAAAATTCTGCATCTGAATATCTCTGGTGGCACAAGATCGGTATCATGATTTTTTTCACTCTATCTTCTTAAAGTTTTATAAGTTTTTATACTATTTTTATATCACCAGTGTAGTTTCAGTTAATTTTTGCATATGGTATCGGTGATCTACTTTAGTCATTTTGCTTATAATGATCATTTTCCAGCACCATTCACACTAGCCAAACTCAAGGTCTTGACATAACTGTCAAAATGTGTTTGTTTATATATGTGGGATACTTTATTGCTGGATCCTCTCTTCAGTTCCATTGCAATGTTATTTCCATCCTTAGCTACTACAACATTGTTTTGCTCTCTAGACTGTCTTTATTGTGAGGTTATGAATCTAGAATGTGATATCTCCAATTTGTTTTTTCTTTTTATTTTTCTTGACTAGTTTGGATAAGTAAAAATATATTTTGATTCTTTATGAATTTTACAACATTGGTTATTAGAATTTTTAAGATGCTTCAATGAATCTGTGTATTCACTTCAAGAGTGGTATCCATAACTTCAGAATTCTGATTCATGGACACTGACTGTTTCTTTCTCCATTTGGGTCTCAGTATTTTTCATCCACATTCTGTAATCTTCAGCTTACATACATAATTCATATCCATGGATTAGGTTATCTTTAACTAACCTATACTTATTGGCATTATAAATTGAATTGTTCTCTGAATTCACTTTTCATATCTATAGCATATCAGTAACAAAATATGTTGTTACAGAAATGCAACTTGTTTTTCTCTTTAGTTTTGTTTCAGTTGCTTTATTATTTCTGATATGTATTTGTTTATTTGTTTTGAAGTAAAATCTTCTGTATATAATAGAGATCCTTAATATCTGTATATATATGGTTTCATCCTTCATGGATGCATAATTTAGTACTGCATTCTAGATGTTTGTTATATAATGTTGCCTATTATGCTGTCTGATTTCTGCTGGAGACAATGGTATTTGTCAAAAAAAATCATAACTTTTTACTTTATCACTTGAAATATATACATGATTTGCCTTGACTTAGGATAATTTCCATAAGTTTTTCCTTTTTTGACATAATTTACCCTTTGGATGGCATATTTTCATAAATTAAGTGCACAAAAACACTCAGCATATTAAAAAGTGATTTTAATAGCCTCATAGTAAGCTCTGATTCTGCCTAATTGTTCTCTGCATCAAACAAACTGTGTGATGAATTTACAGGAATTTTCTGTTTGAAATTTCTTTTTTTTTTTTGTCTTTGGGTTGATTGTTTTTTGACTATGTTGATCCAAATCACATTCAAGTAACCCACTAATAAAGCTGACTTACTGTAGAAGATGATACTATGTATAAAATAAACTAATTTTAATTATTTTCTGTGTTTTTTATAAGTCTTGGGTCTTAAACTCAGGGCCTGGGCTCTGTCCCTGAGCCTCTTTATGCTCAAGGATAGTAATTGAACCCAGGGCTTCCTGCATGCTAGGCAAGCACTCTACCACTAAGCCACATTCCTAGATTGTATTTTAATTCTTTATTTCAAATATTTTATTACTATTTCTTGCCTTACTTTTCACATATATTTCTCTGCTAAGATTACATGAGCTACTTCTTTCAGACAGTTCATAAATAAAACTTTAAGGGCTTTGATTTTAGAGATTTACCCCTTTTTTCCTACTTGTTAAAATGAGACTTAATGTGTCCTTTTCTTTTTCCTTAGCTTTATCTCATTTTATGTGAGCAGATGAATCCCACCATTCCTTTGGGACATTCTAATGGAGTAGCAGGTTGAGCTGCTGGCAGTGTCAATATTACAAAATACAAACATAATGACATGGATCTATATATCAAATGTTACGTTGTAAATGAAACACCATCTTTCCCATGTAAAATGAACTTCTCACACCTAGCTTTGAATCTACCATGTCAGCGACTGGCATAGGTAACCTCTTCCTTCCTGCTTGAGGCTAGGTGGGAATATTCTTCCAGCACTCTTTTATGAAAGCAATATTAAGTCATCAGTTGTAAAGAGGAAAAATCTAATTAAAGCTTGATAGAGTGTTAGTCACTCTGACTCAGAAGATTGTCTTGTGTCTGACGTGTCCTGAATCAACAATAGTGAGCTAAGAATTGGTCATTTCTAAAGGTCAAAACAAATTTAAGAGTAAGAGAACTGAATGCTTTCAGATCTCTAGAGGCATTACAGAAGATTGTAAGTTTATTATGGAATATTAAGTCATACCCAACAGCTCGAAAACTTGATTGTATAAGGATCCAGTAGCCTATAATACTGCAGACAGGCTGACATTGTAGAAGAAACAGAGGGCAGTGACCTTTCTTCCTCACTCTGTATATTACAATGTGATATGAATTTCAGGTTTATATCTTAATTCTTTTTAATTCATTAAATAAAAAAATAAAAAGTGTCTGCCTATATAATGAAAAACTTCCAAATGTAAGCATAGCAAGTCTACTTTTCTAAACTTGTTTTATGTTTCAGAATATTTTCCCTTAACAGTCTGTAAACTGAGTTAAAAAAGAACCATATCACAATTAAAATTTACAATAAAAAGAATAGTGGGAAAAATGTCTAGGATTGAAGTTATAAGAGATTAAGTAAAGGCTTATGTAGTCTTTTTTTAAATGGATATTGTCAAGAAGTAAATGCTGAACCTCATAAATCAAAATGGTAAATGGCAGGGGGAGGGTGGGAGGGAAAGGGAGACCATGTCATAAGAAAGGGTATCAATGTTTGTGAAGTTATGCACCTTCGGTCTGGTAAATATAATGTAACCCTTCTATTAATCACAATAAAAAAGAAAAAAAATGGTAAATGGAAGTTCTGTTTACCAGAAAGGGATACAAACATAAGAAATGGGTGAAACTATGAATTAGCACAGTGAAAAAAGTTTGCATGAATAATCACTTGAGTTTGATCCGCAGCACCAATAAAGGGGAGAAAAAGGTGTTATTTTGGACTGGAATTATGGTTCAAGTGCTACTAAACAAGTACTAGAACTTGGTGAAGGAATCATGGTGGTAAATATAGGTATCAAAGATATATAAGCAAAAAGAGAAATGTTCAGTCTTAAGGAAGAATGATATTGGCTTTTGAACCAGTATTAAGGAAAATCAAAATTAATTGTTTATATAGATCAAAAATTGATATTTTATTATAGGTAATGATTGGCCTTTTGGGCCTTAAAATCTCATCAAAGCATCTATGTTTAATGTGTGTGTGTGTGTGTGTGTGTGTGTGTGTGTGTGTGTGTGGTTTTCTGCAGTTTTTTTGTTGGTCTTAATTCTTCATGCTCTAAATCACAGTGCCACTTCCGGTTTTCTGTTAGTTAGTTAGACATAAGGGACTCACCGACTTTTGTATCCTTGCTGGCTTTGAACCCTGATCTTCCTATCTTATCCTCCTCTATAGCTAAGATTACAAGGGTGAGCTCAGTGTTTATTACATACTTTTATAGAACTTTGATTACTTTGAATCGTGGGCCCCTGCTAAAGTGTGATGAATTGATGTACTACCATTCTTTAAAAAGATGGAGAGTTACATACTCATGTAAATGTGTAGGCCCTAGCCTGTATTGTACTTTGAACTGCACATCTGAGGCTCATTTGCGATTCTTTGCTATTCTTATGCCAGTGGGCAACATTTCACTATTAATATATGAATCTATTCTTGGTAGGTCTCTGTACTTTAACTAACTTATTGCTCTGAAAATAAAATAAATTTATATAACCTAAACTGGAAATTCTGGGGGTTTTTTTCCGTGTTTTTTTTTGTTGTTGTTGTTGTTGTTGTTTGTTGTTTTTTAATCTTCAACAACACAGAACAAGCCTTTTCAAATAGAAAGCCCTTTTCAAAATTGATAAGGAGGGGCCGGGAGTTTGGCCTAGTGGTAGCGTGCTTGCCTAGCATGCACGAAGACCCGGGTTCAATTCCTCGGTACCACATATAGAAAAAAGCCGGAAGTGGTGCTGAGGCTCAAATGGTAGAGCTCTAGCCTTGAGAAAGTCCAAGGACAGTGCTCAGGCCCTGAGCTCAAGCCCAGGACTGGAAAAAAAAATTGATAAGGAAAAACATGCAGTCTGTATTTTTTATGTGACTAAATTTCTATCTTATAGCAATGGCAGTTCATATTTGGCACAATATGCATTAAATATATCAAGTTTAATATATGGTCACTTTCAAGGGCACAAACGGACACAGATGGAAGGACCAGATACTCAGAGTGGAGGAGTAGCAGGAATATCACTATTGATATACTGCTTCACACAATTCTTTAGGTTCTTTCAGCAGTTTTGAGACTATAGGAGTGAGATTAGGTGAAGACAACACTACTGAGGTGATAGAAGATGGGACAGTCAATCTTGTTTTGATTGGGTGAGGAGAGGGAGAAGAAGCATAAAGAGTGACGGAGAGGGGTGATTCTGACCAGCTATATTGTATACATATATGGACATATCAAAACAATTACCTTTTGTATAAATAATTGACTCTAACAAGGTTTGACAAAAATATAAATTAAATGAACATACAGATGTTGGAAAGAATATAGGAATTTGCCTCCCCTCACTCATATCATGCTTAATTTATTATAAAAATGAATATATTCATCAGTACAAGTCTACAGAAGAAAAAAAATTAAAATAGGTAATGAAGACTATTTGCATTACTAAAATAAAATTTTAAAGCATGAAAAGACTATTTCCTTTCAGTTTGTGGAAGATACAGAACAGATGGGGTAATGTTTATACAGAGAACATTAAAAACATTTTAAGGAAAAAAATAAATAAGCATTGCTATAGCAGAAATGGAAATATACACTTGGCAGACTCAAACAAAACATGGAATGAAATCTGGTTTGGAGGAGGCAGATAGAAGGGAGGAGAGGATCATAAGGCCAAAAGCAGGACTAATCCCTGTTAATTTTAACAAAGACCTACTGGGCCAGTGTCTGTCCTTTCTTCTTTAATACAAAGATTGTGACTTCCATTTGTCTTCTCCTGAATTTCAGACAAGGGGTAAGGATAGAGTAGGAGAGATATGTCATTGGTTCTGGACCTGGATGGGAAGAATAAACTCTACCGCTTCTTAGGAGTATCAGAGTGTGAAACTTGAAAATTGATCTACTTTAGGATTCACAATTATAAACAAAGTTAAAATGACTTCTTTTTGAAAATGTTTACTGCCATTGTTGGCAAACAAGTGTATATTTTACACATTGCCCCCTGAAAGACTTGGTGATTGAAAAATCATTGTTATTGTTCCTAGAAGTGTCAATTTATACTGCTAAGGTCAAGTAAAGGCAATAAAAATTAAGTGAATAAGGGAATAAACAAGCATGACCTGAAGTAAATTTTCTGAGTTATAAATTGGGCTTCTTTAAGTAATCTACTTTATATTTGTTAATCTTCTTGCTGTTTCTGTCTAGCATGGGAAATACTAAGTGTGAGCATCAAGCTAAGAGGTAGCCAGGAGAGTCAGAAGAGGCAGGTTTGTGAAGCTTTAACAGCTGCATGTAATGCTCTAGATTCTAAGAGCAGAAAGGCAAATAAGAATATCATGCCCTATACTTATTTTATTTATAAGCATAGTCAATCAGAAACTAAAAAGACAAGAATAAGCAAACTAAATAGACAATAAATTATATTCCCGAGAATCTGGTTTTGCCAGGGAATAAATAGTGGTAATTAGAAAAACATTATCTAAACTGAAAAATAAAAAAAATTAATTATTCATTGCTGTATTCATTTGTGTAATATACATATATATATATATATATATATATAGTGTGGGAGGGGTCTGGGGACGGGTTTATGGAGTTTCAGCTCTGGTCTTGGGCGCTCTGTCCTTGAGCTCTTCAGTTCAAGGCTACTGACCTACCCCTGGAACCACAGCAACACTTCCCATTTTCTAGAGATTAATTGGAGATAAGAGTCCCACAGACCTTACTTCCCAGGCTAGCTTTGAAGCAGCATCCTCAGGTCTCAGCCTCCTGAGTAGCTAGGATTGCAGGCGTGAGCTGTCAAGCTGGTTTCATTTATTTATGTTTTTAACTTCCAACATAATTTGAGAAACATTTAAAAATCACTTTAATTTTTACCTTCATTATTATTTAAAAGTTATCTGAGTATAGAAATGGTTGTCCAATAGCTCCAGGTTACTTATATCCTGTGAGGTTTACTGTAAAAGTACCAAATTTCAGTTTTACTAAAATTGATTTGATTTAGTAAGGTTATACTATAAAAACAACATTTATTTATTGCTTTTCTGCTTTTAAAATCATAGACATCCTATCCAACTTCTTTTAAATCAACTAACTTAAGGTCTGCAATTTGTTCATTTACTGTAATCAGAGTTTTATACAATCACTATTTAGAATAGTTTTTATCCAAAGGAGACTCCATAGCCAATAGTAGTCATTTTTTCATTTCAATTAAATCCTTGACCTTACATTTGTATTCTGTTCAATTTACTTACATATTTTGAACAGCACATACTTAAACAATCATGTTCTCTGCTTGGGCTGTTTGTTTTTGTTTAACACTACAGTTTCAAGATTAACTCATGTTTTAGCACATGTCAGAACTATGTTCCTTCTTTTGTTTATGGTGCCAGGTATCAATTCTGAGATCCATGAGCTATGTATTTTCTAGACAATTACTGTATCAGTCATGTCCGCAGCATAAGAACTTCACTGTTTTATAACTACAGTATATTTACTTATGTTTTTAGAATTGGATTATATTGATCATGTTAACTTCTTGATGTCATGTTATTTAAATCTAGTTGGTTGCACCCTTCCCTAAAATAAAGTTGCTTTAACATGTTTTCTTGCTTCCCATCATAGTCTTATCTGACAAGGTTCCCTCATTACTTACTCCATCAACTACACAATGATCAAATTAAATCACCCTTTCAAAATGCATTTTTTTCTCATCAATCTTATGCTCTCAGTGGCTTCCTACATATCATGAGCATTTATAACTACACAGAAAAATTGCCTACAATGCTCTAGGTGTTTTGTTTCCACTAATTGAAAAGTCATGTATTTTTTTCTTTTTCTTTTTATAATTATTATTCCAGTCCACCTAGCCTTTCATTTGTTACTTATTCATGCATGCCAAAACATTCTCAAGTTCAGAATTTAACTTCAGATTTTCCTCTTTAATCAGGATTAAGAAATAAGAATAAAAATAGATCATTGGTTTTAGCAAATTCATCATTGTAAAACTTTGCAAATGTAGTTTCTATGTCATTAAAGGAATGATAGACATATAGGAGTTAGTTACAACAGAGGAAACTGCAAACACCATATGGAAAGTGTTTAAGTTGTGCTGTAAGGCGAAGCTAAAACACAGTAATAAATGGAAGTTTAAATGGAGTCAATACAAAGCTTATTTATGACTTTCAGAGTTGATTATTTTTATTGAGTATATGCTTTGTATACTAATTAAAATTAAAATTAAAACTTCAAAGTAAAAATAAGTTAGGAATAAAGCTCATGAGTTGATCAAAAGAATTTAGAATTTTTTTATTAAAAGTCCTAAAACTTACAATGTATATTTAAAATTTTCTAATTTATTGTGTAGGCACTGATGTTCTCTTTTATGGAAATATTATGTTTTTATTTGTTTTGATTTGAATTCAGATAATTTTTCCTGCTGAGTTTGAAAAAAATGAAAACAAGTTCTAAATGAAAATCTGAAATCAGTAACTAGAAAATAATGTCAATATAAAAACATATAAAAAGAAATCAATGTATTTTCAACTTTTTCTCTCTCTAGATTAACATTGATTTATTGATTTTTCTTAATATATCTGAGAAGCATTATGATGAGGCTGCATGGGCATAGTAAGATACAAAATTTTTACTGCCTTTCTATGAAAAATACATCAATATTTTTGTTGTAAATTATAAGTTTACAACAAAAGCATTCAAAGACTAATCAAACGGTTCCTTTTTGTATATTACATTTGATTTGGGTTTTGGTGGGTTTCTTTTTGCCATGTCACTTTTTACAAGACCACAACTATCTCTAGAGTATATTCTTTATAAGACTGTTGTGAGGTCTTTTATAGAAGGCGCCATGGCTCATGGCTGTAATCCTAGCTGCGCAGGAGGCTGAGACCTAAGAATCAAGGTTCAAAGCCAGCCCAGGAACAAAAGGCCCTGAGATTCTTATCTCCAATTAACCTCTAGAAAAATGGAAGTGGGTCTTGGCTCAAGGGTAGGGCAGTAGCCTTGAGCTGAAGAGCTCAGGGATAGCACTCAGGCTGAATTCAAGCCCTACAACTGAAAAAAATAAACAAATAAAAAGATCCTCTATTAAAACCTGATCATGAAGTTCTAAAATATCACAAGGTTATTTCACGATTAAAAGCTATTTATATTTTATAATGAGTTATTTTAAAAGTGCTCACAGAATGTTTAACAGACTTAAGGATTGATTTGAAGAAATGCCAACACTAAGACCCGGAGTAAGTATCCCCTTCACTCTTATGCTGTGTGTCTTCTTTCTACCTTGAAGAAATTTATCCAGACAAGTCAAGAAAGGCAGTCATAGCTAGCAAGTTGAATAGAAAGTACACAGAGTAGGAACACATCTTCAATAGCCATACAACAGATAAGGGCCTCATATCTAAAATATGAGATTAAAAAACTTGAGTCACTCAAAAACAAATCTTCAAAGAAACAACCATTCCATTAAAAGGTGGGCTAAAGTTATAGAGACTTCTTTGAATAAGAAATAAGAATGGCCTATAATCACATGAAGAAATGCTCATCTCTAGCCATAAAAGAAATGCAAATCAAAACAACTCTGCGATTCTACCTCACTCCAGTCAGAATGGCCATATCAAGAAATCTAATAACAGATGCTGACAGAAATGTGGCCAAGAGGTATCACTACTACACTGTTGGTGGAAGTGTAAGCTCGTTCAACTACTTTGAAAGCAGTATGGCAATTCCTCGAAAGATTAAACATAGAACTCACCTATTACCCAGCAATTCCTCTCCTTTGCATTTACCCAAATATCCAGAAACAGGACATACTGAAGCCACTATCACAACGATGTTCACTGTAGTATTATTTACCACAGCGAAGATATGGAACCACCCCAGAGGCCCCTCCATAGATGATTGGATCAAGAAGATGTGGTACTTCTATGCAATGGAATTCTATACTGCCATCAGAAAGAATGACATCGCACCTCCTTTGTAAGGAAATGGAAAGGCTTGGAAAGAATAGTATTAAATGAAATAAGCCAGAACCAAAGGAACATAGGCTCAATGGTTTCCTTCATTTGTAATAATTAGTACACATCTACGACTCTCTAAGTAGAGGATTGCAATAACTCAATAATTGTTGTTCTTGATGTACTGTATTATTTCTCTTCTCTCTCTCTTTTTTGACTTTATGGTTAACCTTATCTTGTTACTGTATCTGACTTTGTTACCTGATATATAGTATATGCGTTTATTTGTTTATTTGAAATAGAGAAGGGAAGGGGGCAAACAAGATGATTGGGAAGAGGTGAGGGGAGGGAAAAGGAGACAAAATCATGAGAAAGGGTATCAATGTGCGAGAAGTAATGCACCTACTACCTGATGAATGTAACATTAACACCTCTATATATTTTCCCAATAATAATTTTTTTTTAAAAAAAAGAAAGGGCTGTCATTATGCCTTTGTAATGCCATGAGAATTAATTTATTTCTAGCTATTTTCTTTTAAAATGCATTTCCTTAGATGGTATTGTTTTAGACGATAATTATAGTTATGAACAAGAAATGACTATACCAGCATATTTAATGTGGTATGTTTCCAATACTTCAGAAGCATAATAGAATTCATGATTAAACTTGACATTATGATGTATAAAACTAATGTCTGTTAAAATTAACTTTTCTTTAGATATGAGAAACCTAAATTATGGAATGTAATTTTTGTAAGAATCAACATGTAATACACAGGATATTTGTTAACTACACCAAAATATGTATCTGCCAAGTAGTTCCTATTGACTTAAATGAGATTGTGTTGATTTTTTAACACTGATTTTCCTTTCCTCCTTTGAATTAGTGGGTATTGATTGGACAGAAGGTATCATTTTGAAATTTCCATATATGCAAACAATGTAGTCTTTTCAAGTTCACCTTTCAGTGAATTTTTATGTTGTATTCTACTACTTCATTTTGAATGTTTTCGCGAGTTTTGTTACTAAATACAAACACGCAATGTGTTTTGACTATGTTCACAATGATATTCTTATTTTAATTAATGATTATATGTATATATGTATATTATATTTCAAATAGTGTTTATAATATACACATGGATGTATATATTTATTTTATATGAATGTACATGCACATATATGGGATATTTATATAATATGAATGTATGAAAGATCCCCTCAAGCTTGCAAATTAATATGTATAATCCACAGAGTAGATAATTCTATTGATGTAGGAAGGACAATGGAATTCTCTATATGCAAAATGAGATAGAAATAACAGACATTATATTAATTGCAATAACCCACTGAAAATATCCCATATTAAACAATTGAAAAATGCTCTAATATTTCATTTATGCATGCTACCCAAAATCTTGATCCTATACATTTGAAGAGAAGTATGTAACCAAAGGATGAAAATAAAGAGAAATAAAGGACAGAGAAGATTCTTTTCTGAATATATATTTAGCAATATTTTTTAGATTTGGTTATTAATTATATTTTAAGCATAATCAATAATTTAAGCATAAGTAATAATTATGCTTTAAACATAATTAATAAAGGAATAATAGTTATTTCAAAATTGTTGAAAGAATATAAGCTTATCAATTTCTTATTTTTAAAATTATAACTATAATAGCAATTTTAAGTATGTAAATACATTTGAAAAGTCTTTTTCATAGAACTATTACAAACTTTAACAAAATTAGTTTTTCCAGATGATACATTAAGCATATCAAAAGACAAACTTTTCAGTTTTTCAAATAGAAAATAATTTAGAAGTCTAAAAGTAAATACACTTTTCTCAGAGTAGGTAGAAATGAATAATGCAACATGCAGTTTAAAACAGAAGGCTATTCTATTATTCCAGGTAAGACAAAAAATGCTAAGAAGATAATCAGCTTGATTTCAGAGTTCATCAAATGTGAAGATGAAATCAAGACTTCATAATAGAGTAAGAATAGAAGACATTTTAAAAACAAAACTAAGTAAAAACCAAAAATACTCTTCCCCATGTGCCATTGTTTAGAAAAATTACCTCATTTGATGTCTTTTCATCAAAGGAAAAATACTGAAGTAAAGAATAGAATTGGACCAATATTTTTTATAATTATATATTATTGGCTTTGGAAAATGTGAACACATAGAACATTATTATATTTGTCTAACAGAGAAAAGACAGAAAATAATATCTGAACCAGAATCCTAGAGTGCTCATAAATGTTATAACAATGTACTTACTTTCAAAAGCAATGTAGTTTTAAATCTCTAAATATGTTATTAAAGAATAAAATATAATCAGCACTGGTAGCTCTAGTGTGTAGTTGTAGCTATTCAGGAAGACTGAGATCTGAGAAACATGGTTGTTCAAAGCATGGCCAGTCAGGGAAGTCCATGAGACTTATCTCCAGTTAACCAATGGAAAACAAAAAATGGTACTATGTTTCAAAGTGGTAGAGTAGTAGCAGCGAGTGAAAAAGCTCAGAGATAGTGCTCATGTCCGAGGTTCAATCCCCATGAATAATAATAATAATGATAATAAAAATATATAAATCTGAACCTTTCAATAATTGAAAAGTTATATGTTTATGGAAAATTTTGGAATGGGAACAAAATCATAGAAAAAATCAAATGGAAATCAGTATAAAAGTCTAATCTTCAAAAAGGTAAAGAAGCGACCAATCTGAGTATTCAGTTCATATATGTGAGAATATAATATTTGAAGTTATATAAGTGACTAATTGAAAACCTAAGACTAAAGCTAGCAAAAGAATTGTTCAATATTTGAGTGAGTCAAGAAAACAGAGATTTAATTTTAAGCTCTAAAAAGATATTTAATAAGAAGTTGATTACATTAAATCATAGACTACATAAGTGAAAGTGAGTAGACATAGTTTTAGAGAAGCTACTAAAATTCTCATTTAGAAATCATCTATGAGTCACTGAGTGAAAACAAAATTGAGTAGTTGTGAATGAGAATTGTGTAAAAAAATCTAAATTGTTTACTGTATTTTCCTATGCTGAAAAAAAATCTAGCACAAAATAAAACTAAAATGGAAAAAAAATCAAGCAATAAACATTCAAGAGTTTTCACTTCTCCATGCACGAGAGTCGGAGCATCTCTGCATTCTGAAGCATTATTTCTTTATAGAGAGATGCTAATCTCTAAGGGTAAAGGTACAATAAATATTACTCACAGCACATTCAATTTCCTTTACAGATAAAGCATAGCTTTTGGTCATGTGAAAATTCCGGTATATTAGAGCCTGAAGTAGAAGTATTTTTTTTTCCCTAGCGAATCAACAACCTCTGGGTGCTTTGGTAGTAAGGGTGTGCTATGAAACATATTGGAAGAGAGTTTTTTTCAGTTCTGATAGATCTATGGCTTTCATCATCATCCATACTTGGAACCTGCAGTGCTTTGGATAGTCACAGGCAGGATAAGATAGAAAGAGGGAAGATTAGCTTGTGGGTGTTCACAAACAATTTTCTGATTTCGAAGAATGAACAAAGAGTGAGGAAATGTAAGCAGCAAAATAAACAGAATGTACCAAGTGATTAAATCCCAAATTAAGTCAAATATTCGAAAGAAAAGCAAAACAAGGCTCCTGTACTCATTGGCATAATCATAAAATATTTGGAGTGTTGGAAAAAATAAATATACATGCAGATTTACCAATTTTGTCAGGAACAGATAAGTTGGCAAAGAACTTAGAAAACCTCTTCACTCTTCCGTAAGGTAGATACCTAGTGTTTATTTAATCATTCCAACAAAGGGAACTTACTTATGCTGATAAAATGTGCGGGTAATGTAAAGCAAGGGTTTCTAAATTTTAAGGCCCTTAAAATTAAAAAAAAATGTCTTCTAACTTGTATTTTAAGAGCTTCCTGACTTTTATAGGTGAGTTATATAAAATCTATTGAAGTGGCTCCTACAAACATCAAGATGACTAACTAGATAAATGATTATTTTTATTAATATTAAAGTTATTAAAAATGAATCCTGGCCTTGAATAACTCATCCAAATTTCCTCATGCAACATCTACTTTCTTCTGACCTATTATTCTCACTTTCCATTACTTCAATTTCATTTCTAGCTTGACCTTCTCTATTTTGAGTTGCTATAGTAAAACACCAGATGTTGAGTAAGGTGGAAGCAGAAAAAGACTTAGCAATTCTGGTGCTGGAAAATCTGAGCTCCATGAGTCCAGTGTTTGGTGGAGTCTCCTAATGAAGGAGAAATCAGCCTCAGCATGAGGTTTGTCTGGGACAAAGCATATACAAACCACAACATATTGGTTTGTTTTAGTCTCCATAATCTTATCGTAAATTTCCTTATGATTGAAACTAAAGCAGAAAAGGAGACAACTAAAATAAAGCTTCAATTTTGTATGTAAAAATGAATGTATCAAAGTATTACCTCTGAACCTTATGTCAATAATTTCAGGAATTATTATTAACTTAATTTTATTGTCAAGGCGATGTACAGAGGGATTACAGTTACATATATAATATAGGGTGTGAGTATATTTGTTCTCGAATAAAGTTATCCCCTACCAACTTTTTCTCCCACTTTCCCTCTCCCCAATTCCTACCCCCTAGTTGTTAAATTCATTTCCAACGTGTTATTTTGTATCGCTTTTGCATGGATTCAGCCTTTATCTCACCATTTCACTGTACCCCTTTTCTTCCCTGTTCCAAATAAATGTATATACAATACATTAGATACCCAGATACAGTGACAATAATGAATAAACCATAGTGGAAAAAAAGAAATCACTTCACATATTACATTCAAAACTACCACAAAGGAAAGCTTCTTTTTCCATGTCCTGGAGTTCATTTCACTTAGCATCATCATATATGGCCATATATACGTATTTACTGTTTTCTGCTAGGAAAATCCTAGACATGTAATGGATATTACAAATGAGGGAAACCATTGAACCTGTTTCTTTAGCACTGGTTTACCTTATTTAGTATGATTTTAATTTGCCTATAAAAATGTAAAACCTGTGAGGCAGAGATGGCAAATGACTGTGTCACAACATCACAGAATTAGGTAGTTCTAGCCTCCAAACTGATGCCAAGGAAGGTTTTCTGGTTATCTTTTAAAACTTCTCATGTGTTCAAATGTTTCAATATGAATTGAGTACTCGTAATAAGTTCATAGTTGGGACAGTTTGTACTGGAAATTTGACATTCATTTGTGCTTAAATACCACTATAAGAGCATTGGACACAAAGTAGCTAAGGAGCATCATAGGATGTGTTAAGAAGGGTAAACTTTATAACTGCCCATGTGCTAACATTAGCAGATTATTCAGCCTAGAAGCTTGTGGAGGCTCCCGTCATCAGATCTGAGTTGGGTTCACTTCGTCACATCGTTAGAACATTATTAGTACATCTGATTTGAACCAAGTATGATGTTTTCTAAAATCAAATCTAGAACTTCTTTCCCTAAAACTTTGCAAAGTTCGTGTTGATTAGTGTTAATTCTATTTCTGTCTGGTATGCTTCCTTTTTATTTTATTGTTTTTACAGCTCCCAGAAGGACAATTTTGCTTTGCCAACACAAGATGTTTATCTAAAAATCTTGTTTTTAAAAAGTCACAGATGTAGCAATGTGTAAGTGAAAATGGTATCACACCATCATCTTTTGTCAATATAGAGACACAGGGCACTTTTAAAAATGGCAGTGGAAAAGAAAACAGGAGATAGAACCTGGAAATGATCAGCATAAAGCTGTGTGAACATTTTGAAGAGATTTAAAAACACTGATAAAACAATGCGACACTGGGGAAGTCAACTGGCCTGGGACTACACATATTTGCACTCACTCTCCAAACCTACAAATCCATTCTCTCCATGATGCCAGAGATATGTTGTATTCATTATGTGTATTATGGCATCAATCAGCAAATGGAAGCAGACAGTATGTGTATACTAAGAGTGTTCAGCCTAACAGTGATTTCAGAAAAGTAGGTCTCTGTGGGTCTTTGTTTTGTGTGTGTGTGTGTGTGTGTGTGTGTGTGTGTGCGCGCGCGCGCATTGTGTGAAATGAATATGTTGCTATTAAAATATATGTCTGCTTCAAGACTCGATAACAGATGGAACTCATCTCCTTGATTTTCAAACATTTGGCATAGCTCTACTGGTCATCATAGCTAACAAGATAAAGCAGACTTCATATAAGTTTATCATCCATAGAGAGACCCAATACCAATCTCTGAAGAGACAATTCCTAGGACATGGCATCACAAAAAAAGGGGGCTTGGTTGTTTCCTGTTTGGAGACTTTATTTCCCTAGTTACAACAATAATATTAACAAGAATGACCGCAGTGGGTGGGCTGAGTTTGGCCTAGTGGTATAGTGCTTGCCTAGCATGCATGAAGACCTGGGTTGGATTCCTTGGTACCACATACATAAAAAAAAAGCTGGAATAGTAATGAGGCTCAAGTGGTAAAGCTCTAGCCTTGAGAAAGTCCAAGGACAGTGCTCAGGCCTTGAGCTAAAGCCGAAGACTGGCAAAAAAAAAAAAAAAAAAAAGAATGACAGCAATGACATTGTTAGTATTTTTCATATGGAATACTTCTCAAGTAATTTTCAGGGATAATACTTTTCTATCACAAATATAACTTAAATAAGACATATTGTTTTCTGACACTAATATCAAAATTATATATATTTACAGACTGATGTCAAAGAAATATATTTACTGGACTGTTAATTTAGTTTTTAGTATTTATAAATACTTCATGTTTATCTTTGCTTTTTCACAGATTAAAAGCACTATTAGAATTCAAGTAATATTTAAAAAATTGTGCCACTCCTGGGGCTTGAACTGAGAACGTGGGCACTGGCTGTAAAGCTTTATTTCTTGAGCCACAGACCCACTTCTAGATATTTGATAGTTAATTGGAGATAAAAGTCTCATGGACTTCCTGCCAGGGCTTTTTGCTAGTTGCAATCCTCAGATCTCAGTTTCCATAGCAGATAGGACTACAGGAGTGCATCACCAGCTCAGTTTCTGGTTAATATGTAAAAATTCTAACTGTGTATTTTGAGTATGTAAGAGATTTGTCTTCTCTAGGTCCCATACTTAATCTTGCTGAAGCTATCCTTTATTTTGGAAGTCTACTGTGAAAATATGAATACATATGATTTCCCCTGTTTCTAGAAGAATCTCTCCTACTTACTGATAAATATATCCAGGGATCTATAACATATGCTTGTATAAGAATTAGAAAAGCTTCAGATTGGGAAAGGTAATTTTAAAATGATTTTCTCATGGTTCTTACTATATATTTATATATATATATATTTTTTAAATTTCATTACCAGAGTGATGTATAGAGGGGTTCTAGTTACATTCATAAGGTAGTGAGTGCATTACTTATCCATTACTTCCCCTATCCCCTCACAAGTTCTAAATTTCATTTCCAATATATTGTCTTGTGGCTAGTGCTGTTACAATGGTTCATTCACCCTTTATCCTTTGTCTTATCTTCTTGTATTTCCCCTTCCCTACTATGAATAAAGAAATCAACATAAAATAATATATAGTAACAACAGAGGATAAACCATAAAGGGGGAAAATGCAGAAAACAGTTAATAAATGAATTTACATTGCATATTAAAACAACCACCAAAAGGTAAACATCTTATTTCCATATAGTGGAGTTCATTTTCCCTTAAATTTGTAACTTAATAAAAAGAATTCATTTACATAATCTTCAATTTAATATAGAGCTATGGACTTCTAACAGGAATGGAATTGACCAGAACTTGTTATTTTATAGTGTAACATAGTTTCTTGTGTGTTCAAGAGATTACAGAAACTTCTTGGTTGTTTTCCGCTTGTTAAGTGTGTGTAAAAATAAATGACTGCATGTTTTAATGTTCAAGTCAACTAGAGATGCACACAAACCACGGATTAAAAACTTTTCACCATCAAATCCTTGATGAAAATCTTGAGAGTTGTTGAGGAAGGGAGGAAAAAATATACTCAAGAAAAAACTTAGCTTACTTTTATGACAGACAAGGGTACTTGCAAAATATGTTTCACGGAAGTCACTGCTCAAGTGAGGGAAGAATAGGTGACCACTGCTTGTTTTATCTTTCAAGAGTTTTTTTTTCTTTTTCTTTTTTTTGTTTTCCCTACTTACTATAGAAATAGATCATATCATGCAGCCATTTGAAATATTAGAAGTCTTATTTTAAAATTCCTTATGTATTTGAAATGAATAAATTCTTTTTGTTGGGAAAAAATTACTTTTGGGGACTTTGCTTTATTGTCCTGACCTACTGAGTGATTTATACATGAAATCATTTCCACAGAGGACATAGAAAAGAAAGTTTTAAATTAATGACTTTATTTTACATCTGAAATGCTTTTTTATTCTCCAAAGAAAACTGATTCAACATTGGACTGATTTCAATTTATGAAAATAAAAATATTTCTCATAATTCTGTTGAAAGATAAATCATTTTAACCTCCTATTTTGCAAGCTGTATCTCTAATTTTTAGTATACACCTGCTTCTTTTAAGTTCACTGAGATAATATCAATGATTTAGTAGTGTTTATTAATTTACCTTACTTGCTACTGTTGCATTAGCACCTGTTTTTTTCATTAGTTTTTTTTTATTGGTTTTAAAGCTTGGACTCAAGGCCTAAGTTCTTTCCCAGAGCTTGTTTGCTTAAAATTAGCACTCTACCATTTTCATCATAGCTCCAATTTGGTTTTTGAGTGGTTAAACCTAAGAGTTTCACAGGGATTTTTCTGTGCAGAGTGTGTCTCTAGATCTCAGGCCTCTGAGTAGTTAGGATTACAGGTTTGAGCCACTAACACATAGTTTATTGTTAGCATTAATATGTTGATAAGTGGTTTTCCAATATGTGATTGTAATGTCTGAATAATATTCCCTTATATTTATGAATCAAGTTTTATTTAACATATTTTCAGGAGATTGAGTTAATGTTATTTGACTTTGATGGTTAAAAGAATAAATTGAGACATTTTGAAATCCTTGAAGTTCAAATTGTTTTAATGTTGCTCTTTTTTATTTTTTATTATGTTTTATTGTTTAGAGGGGTTACAGTTATATTTGCCACATAGAAGGTGCATTACTTCTCACACATTGATACCCCTTTTTCTCTTAGAGTCCCAGGTTTGTACTAATTATTACAAATGAGGGAAACCATTGAGCCTAGGTTCCTATGGGTCGGGCTTACTTCACTTAATATGATTTTTTTCCAAGTTTTTCCATTTCTTTACTTTTTGATGGCAGCATAGAATTCCATTGTGTATAAATACCACATCTTCATTATCCAGTCATCTACTGAGGGCCATCTGTGTTGGTTCCATATCTTTGCTATGGTAAATAATGCTGCAATGAACATCATTGTGCTAGTGGCTTTAGTGTGTCCTTGTTTCTGAACCATTGAGTAAATGGTGCAAATTTTCTTTTTGTCCTAATGTCACTTTAACAGCCACATAGGATTTTTCCAATATTTTCTTTTCTGTTTTTTTTTCTTTATTTTTGAAGCATAGGGTTAATTTAAAGTTTAGTCTTTGTTTCTAATAATCTTTAATGATTAAGAATACACAATTCATAGAAACCATTTGGTTATCTGATCCTAAAGTGAAATACATAGAAATTATAGTACATCTTTTTTTTTTTTTGGCACTGAGTATCGAACCCAGGATGTTGCACTTCCTAGCAAGCGCTTTGCCACTGAGCTACATCCCAGCCTTATATTACATCCTTTTTTAATACTCTTACAGTTTTGTTTCATCTAAAGCATGCTAGCTTTAATAATATGTACTTCTTATTTCAAGATACTTACATTTTTATGTTTAAAAAGACAATTGTACCGAAAGTGAATTCTGATTTTTTTTCATCTAAAAACATGCCTGTCCGGTGAAGCAAAGAGAACATTTTGTAAACAAGTATAGGAAACACATCAATCATGGCATGTCAGGAATAGAAACAAAAGGGGAAAAAAACAAAAATTTATAAACCTCCTATTTTTTCTGTGCTATTTTTCTGAATTCTTCATATGAATATCAGTCATGATTCAGGAATATAAACAAAATAAGTTTATATAGTTATATTTGCTAAATTTTCCAACCTAGAGAAAAGTGTTTAAAGTGTTAAATTCCAAAATTACCTTGAAAAAAAGTCTTTGTATTACCCTTTATAATTATATTTTGAAGCAAATTAAAATATAGAAATTTAATTTATATTTTCAAATTTAAAGTGTTATGCATTTTAATACTTATAGAGATACATACTAAACAGAATATGTTTTAATATGCTATCAAAATTAAGACAATAAATGAATTAGTTGTAGAATTATAGATATGGGTAATATTCAAGGATAAATTCTTTCAGTAAGAAGAAAATTAAGCCAACTATAGATAATTGCCTGACAAATTTACTTATTGAGAATTAAGCTGAAGGATTAACAAATATGAAATAGATTACTTAAAGCAAAGAAGCTCAATATTTAATCCACTAAATGTATTTCAGTTCATGAATCAACTTTTTTCAGTTCATGAATCTTTTGATCTGTTTTATTTAACTTTTTCCATCTTAAATTTGGATTTTCATTTTGTTTGGAAGGACGAATGACTGTCATCTTTACAACCAACACTTTTGCTTTTCAAGCAAAAATGTCATACAAGTATGTTGATGAACCTACTAGATATTTAATGCCACATTCTAATTAGGAGACCAAAGTGAATCTGACATACTATAAAACTCCATGTGGCTTCCAGAATCCAGAATCATCTAATATGTGTTTTAAATTTATTTTATTCTTCTGAGAGGCTGTTTGCAAAATCAAGTTGATCTATAGTCCAGCTTTATGAAAAAAAAACAAAAGCTTGTAATAAAATAGTTATAAGTATTTCAAGTTCTCGTAATTCAAACTGTATTGAAAAACTCCACGATGATATTACTTGAAGGAATAGCACTCAGGAAAAATGTGGTGAGAGGAGAACTCAAACAAACAGAACTTTTCCATTCACTTATGGAAATCTCTTTTACTAGATACTGTGTACTTGGATTGTATGGTAAAGGATTCAGGTTGTATACAGATGAGGATATAAATCTGTATTATTTTTTGTCTTCCGCAAGATAAAAATCAATGTCTAAAATAAAGGAAAGAATGGCAATTGTTTACTAAGAGCAATAAAACCGTCCACTCTGCCCAGGCCCTCTGACTGCAGTGCCCTGAAGGAAAGGGTACTAAATGAAGAAAATTAAGCAGAAGTAAGAATATGCATAGAGAAATGATCTGCCTAGAACAGACTATGATCACTAAATGACACAGCCTTTTTGTTGGCACTGTGGTAGCAAGTATACCTACAGTGGTTAAAAACTTTAGTGAAGAAAAGGGCTAATCAAAATTAGTATGTGAAATCATCCAAATGAGAAAAGCTAAATGAAAAACAAGTAAGTTGAGATAGGCCTTATTATTAAACCACAGACAAAATTTTGCACTTCGTTTCAGTATTATCAAGATGAGTCTAAGGCATAAAATTTATTATTGTAAGAAGATGTATAATCTCTCATATTCTGGCTCCATCCTGAAGATAAGAATATAAAGCCAGTTTATTTTATGAAAGGACCAAAGAGAATACAAAGGACAAGAGAGTCTTTCAACAAATGCCTCTGAAACGACTATACATCATGTGAAAAACAATGAACTATAAACACAGGAAAATAACCCTAAGTACATCACAGAAATGAAAGTAAAATGGAAATCAGCAAAAGTCTAAGGAGGTATTAGGAAAACTTCAAGGTAATCTTATATTTGGTGCTACATTTATCATACAGCAATAAAAAGTGAATCTCTGAAAAAAATTGATAAGCTGAGATTTTACTAAGTAGGAGGTAATGTAGGGTTTCACTCCCTTGTTTGGCATACTTGCTTAGGGCTTGCCTGTACCCACTTGAAACGTGCTTTTTAATCAAAGCATTTTTCTGGTTTATTGGCAATGGAATCTCAGACACAAGTTAAAAAGTGACAAAGCTACGCGCTAATGAGATAGTGGAGAGTAACCCTCATTCTTTGCTAGTGGGAAGCCAAACTTGTACAGCAACTTTGGATAGCACCTCAAGAGTGTGTGGTTAATTGGGATCTTCTTACAGAACTGAACATACTCATGCTTCTTGGTATCTTTTCAAATAAATAGAAAATACATATAGAGTAGCCGCACAATGATGCTTAGGGGAGCTTTATTTGTTATCTAAGTTTTCCTTTAAAAAGTTAAGGTGGGCCGGGAGTTTTGCCTAGTGGTAGAATGCTTGCCTAGCCTGCACGAAGACCCGGGTTCGATTCCTCGGTGCCACATACATAGAAAAAAAGCCGGAAGTGGTGCTGAGGCTCACGTGGTAGAGTTCTGGCCTTGAGAAAAAAAATCCAAGGACGGTGCTCAGGCCCTGAGCTCAAGCCCAGGTATGGCACAAAAAAAAAAAAAAAAAAAAAAGTTAAGGTAGGGCGGGGAACTGAAGGCAACGGCCCACGCAGCAACATGCCCAAATTTTGTTGTGACTACTGAGACACATACCTCACCCATGACTCTCCACCTGTGAGAAAGACACACTGCAGTGGTAGGAAACATAAAGAGAACGTGAAAGACTACTATCAGAAATGGATGGAAGCGCAGGCAAGACAAGACAACGGCTGCATTTCAAGAAGGGAAGATACCTCCCACTCCATTCTCTGCTCCTTCTGCTCCTCTTCCTACCAGGGCAATGATCCCACCACCTCCCAGTCTCCCGGATCCTTTTCGACCTGGTATGATGCCAACACCCCACATGGGAGGCCCTCCCATGATGCCAATGATGGGCCCACCTCCTCCTGGGATGATGCCTGTGGGACCTGCTCCTGGAATGAGGCCACCTATGGGAGGCCACATGCCAATGATACCTGGGACTCCAATGATGAGGCCTCCTGCTCCTCCCATGATGGTGCCAACTCGGCCAGGAATGACTCAACCAGACAGATAAGGAAGGGGGGGGGGGCTCTATCAGTTTTACATTATTTGTTCAAGTTCATCAGGAGATAATTGTGCTGAGACTCCGAGTATTTTCCCAGTAAGTCTTGCTTCCTTTTTCAAGATAATAGATTTGGAGGAGGAGAGAAGTGGGACAAAAAGTACAGATTTCATTTGTATTGTGAAATGTGAAAATAAAACTGCCAGCTCTTTAAAAAAAAAAGTTAAGGTATTTGTTTATAAGCAATTGAATGAATAATTGTGAAATGTCCAGAATATCTAGACATGAGTTATCATTCATTCAACCCAAAAAGAAATGAGTTTTCAAATCTTGAAGGAAAATGAAGGAAATTTTAATGTTCTTGATCACATATGCATATAGAAAAAGATAATACAGTATGTTACAACTATATAATACGTTAGACAAAGCCTAGCTATTGTGTTATTATAACAAATATATCAATGCCTGAAGAGAAGGAAGAATGAATTGAGAGGGATTTTTAGGACAATAAACCTACATTTATGACATTATAACCATAAGATGACATCATATATATTTAACCAAACCCACATAATATACAACACCAAATAAACATACAATATACATTTTAGCATTCAGGTAAAAATCTTTTATTCTTTGTAAATTGATATTAACTAAGGCCATTAGTGTACCATTCCTTGGAGGGTATGAAAAAAAAAGGGAGACTTTTTGTATATATAGAAATTGATAAGGGATATAAAAGAACATTTTGTAAATAATTCCTCAAAATATAGTTGTGAAACTACAACTGCTCTAAACACACACACACACACACACACACACACACACACACACACCAGAAAGACTTCACACCCAAATCTATTTGCACATTCTGATCTGTGATCATTTAGTTTTTATGTTGTCATTTGAACTATTGGAAATGTAATTGTGCAAAGCAAATTATATTTGATGAGTCTAATTCTAATGTCTTGGTGGAAAATGATTTGAAATATCCACATTGCCTCTGTGCTAATTAGCATTTCTTCTTCCTATCTCAACTCAGTTGCCTTTTATTTTTTGAATGTGGATGCTCTGAGTTGCTTTACTTTATATAAGCACTGAATGTCTTTACTAATCCTCAATCCACACAGAAACATCACTGTGAATCTGTGTACAAGAAAGGAAAAATCAGTTTTTTGAAGTAAATAGTCAAAATAATATTGTCCTTAAAATCAACTTCAATAACTGTTTCCTTGTGAATATTATCTTGTTTTATTATTTTTAAAATTTTTTGGAACATAGTCTTTACACTACCAAAATTAAAATTCTTGTCTGTTATGATATTACTGGTATGATGAAATCATTTAAACATGATTTCTGATTATATTTATTTACTTAATTCCTCAGGGCTAATTTTTAATCCCATCATACCAATAATAAAGAGATTTTTGACACTGACAATCAGTGTGTAAACACAAATGGTGATTCACAGTTACAAATGTGAATCAAAATAATAATACTTGCTTACAAAAATCATGCTCAAATGAATGTTATTTCACCTATTTGATATGTAGATGTACAAATAATTGAACAATGATTAGTTTTTTCTGCATGCTTCAGAGTTCTTACCTGTTGTAACTTCTTGGAGTTTATTTATAATACTCTCTTTTATTTGATGTAAGAGTTGCAAATCTTTGTGTTTATAAAATTGAAAGATCCAATTTATATTCATTTAAGGTCCATAGTTTATCTTCAATATACGCTTAAGACAAGGAAGTTCAAATTTCACATGAGAAAAAAGTCTGATGTGAAAGTCTTTTTTTTTTTTCCAGTCCCTGGCCTTGGGCTCAGGGCCTGAGCATTGTCCATGGGTTTTCTCAAAGCTCAATCTCTATCACTTGAGCCACAGAACAATTTCTGGCTTTTAGCAAAACAAATCGGGTCTTCCCTCATGCTAGGCAAGCACTCTACCATTAGGCCAAATTCCTGGCCCCCAAAGTCAAAAATTTTTTTTCAAGTACTTTAAACCTATTTAAGATTTATAGCAAAGCTGCAAAAATAGCATATGAAATCATGTACACATGGAACCAGTTTTTCCTAAGATTAAGATATATATATATATATTTATAAAACCAGAGCATAATTATTGAAAACTGAAATCGTCAGTTCAATACTTAGAGATAGTGTTTGAATTCAGCATCTCCATAAATATCATTTTTACTGCTGTTCTACGCTCTGTTTAGGAATGCATCGATCATTTAGATTTTTTCCTCAATTTGCCCCATACCTCCCAAGATCTTGACCCTTTTGAAGATTGTTTTCATCCGTGCTGGTTTCTCAGTGTCCTTCAGTTTTTGTGTGTTTGTGTGTGTTATTTACTGATACGTGTAACAAACTTACTCCTTTGGGTGAAGATGAAATTCCTTATGCTCTTCAGGTATGCCTGGTCAGTATCATGACCATGTTGGTATCTCACAGCATTGGTAATGTTAATCTTCAATTTAACATTGTGGTGCCCTTCATTATAAAGTTAATCTCTTCCCACTTGTAGATGGCATGTTGAGAAAGTGTTTTGACAATATACGAAAATGTTTCTCTTAAAATTGTCTCAACTACTTTTACTATTCATCTCTATAAGCTTACACATATTGTTCTTTATTCCTTCCATGTTTGTACACTTAACTGGAATCGCTGTTTGAAGAGCTGCTTTTAATTCTCCATTCATATGCTTGTTTACTTGATTAGTATTTCAGTATGCAAAAAAGCATTTTTCTTTCATCCTATGGGTTACTTTATTGCTTGAATTACTCCAACTGTACTCTTCATTCAGTTTAACTCTGAGCTTCATCAAAAAGATGCTGAATCTTTTGAAAATCATTTCAACAGCTTTATCTAGTAGGGAGCAGCCTCCACTCTACACATCAAATACTATTACAACACTCTCTTGTTCCTTACATTGAAGAATGATGTTAGCTGTACCACTCCACACTAGATAGTAAATGTCATTTTCCCTACTCAATTCTTCTGGATGGAGATACTGTAAGTACCGGATATACATGTGTGATATGTAAATAAACTTATATGAAAGTAAGTGTATGATTCTATTGATGATTCTGAGTCAAACTCAAGAAAATATAGCTTATTTTAGCTTTGTTATTTTTTGAACATTAGAAACAATGTACCATTGACAGTATACTCTGTGTTCTTTCTATTCTACTACACACGCAATGTAGCTGCAAGATTGCTCATACATAGATGTGGGGAAAATATGATTAGAATCTATCATAAAAATTAGCATATCTTCTCTGGCATGTACACATTATACAATCAAAATCTATTATGATTTGGGGTGTTTTGTATGTTTCATTAAGAAAATAGTTTTCTATTAGCATAACAAACTCAAGATGTCTTAACAGTTTTTTTGTTTTTGTTTTTTTACAGTGGTTAAGCAGTGGGATAATTGTGAGTGTAGTGATTTTGTATTCTCTTTTGTCTCACAGGCTTCTAACTTTTCCACTTTTACTTATTGACAGCTTTTCTGAGAATCAGGTGAAATATGCTCCCTTCATTCTTACTACCTCTGATGACATGAGTTTGTTTTGGGGAAGTTAGTCCTTTTCAATAATAATTTTGCATTGAATCCAAACTAATACCATATCTTATTGTATAAGTGACAAATGATAGATGGCCTATTACTGCCTGTTTTGCTGTCTGCAGTTTGAATCCCCATTAACAAAGTTGACAGTCCACCTGTTTTCATATATATAAGAACTTTGATCTTTCTTGATTACTTTCTAATTCTCTCAGCACGCTCTCACTGACAATACCTTGTTTTCATTGGATATTATTTCTGGCATAATTTTGTTTTCCATATGTACTACAAATTTATTATACATGGTGTTTGAGGTTTTTTGGACTGTAGTATATGTGCAAAATTCTTACATATACAACACTTACTGTTTTTTGCACAGATATTCATTCTAATAAGCATCTTATATACAAAATGTTATTTCAGTGAATGTTTCTGGTATCCAACTTACCACACTTGATCCAATACTATTATTTTCCCACAAAACTAAACATATTTAAAAACACAGCTTTATAGATTTGGTTTCTGTGATCACAAATTGTCTGGTACAAGAATGAAAATGGCTGGGATTATATGGAACTATAACCTGGTTTTTATTAAAATCATTTCCATCAAAATTATTTTTCAGTTTTAGCATTCTTGACTTCAAGAAATAAAGATGATATGATATTTCATAAAGTTTTGCAGCAAAGAAGTTTTAGAAAAGGGATTTAGGGAAACATGATTAGCAATCTTCCATTTTTTCCTTACATCATTATGGTCTCAAGCTCATGTGCTTGAACACTGTAAGAACTTACATACATTACAAGTACTTACTAAAATTATGCTGATCATTTGAATGCTTTCCTACCCCAGGTTTTGAGCCAAATAAAAATTTAAATGCTGCTAAACCACAATCAATCAACATATTTTATTACTTTTCTTGACACTTAAAACAGTTTGGGAGCAATTATTTGTGCTTCAAATAAAATAATGATTTTAATCCATCATCTCTCACTTCAATAATTATTGAATCTGCATAGAAGATGGTATCATGTGCACACTAATTATCTCTAAGTGCAATGCATTTATAATTCAACAAGTAGAAATACTCCAAGTTCATAATAATAGATCTTTGTGAAAGAGAAAAAAAAGAATGATGAATTGTTGAGGTTTTTTCTCTTATGTAATTTTCAAATTCTTGCTAAGATAATTGCTTCATAGAGCAAAAGTGCAAACCTTTATTCTTATTTTGTATTATTCTTCCACAAACTTATTCAGATGTTATGAGTAGCAATTAACACTTTTACTTGATTTGAACTCTAAGCTAATATAATGGCGCTAACAGAAGTTTTGTGTCTATATTTTTACTTTGTTGTAATGGGCACATTGGTCTCAGGATTGGCTGATGAGGGTATAAATGATCACCAATGCTCAATATGTGTTTTATATGTTGGACTTTTCAAAGAATTTTATTTGTTTCTATGCTTGCACTGGGTTGCTTGGTTTTAGGTTTTTGACCCTTGTTTGCTCTTTTATGCATGAGTAGTATTCTATCACTCATGTCTTCTGTGGTTTAATTGGTGATAAACTTATACATTTATGTTTTTTTTTGAAATAGGAAAGAGAAGGGGGGGAAACAAGATGATTGATTGGGAGGGGTGGGGGAGGAAATAGGAACAAATGCATGAGAAGTGTTATCAATATGTGAGAAGTAATGCACCCTCCATTGCAATTTTTAAAAAGTCTCACATATTTTTCTGTTCTGGCTGTCTTCCAACCATGATTTTCAGATATCAACCTGTTGCATATCTAGGAATATAGGCATGAACCACCAGATTCTGGAGCTAGGCCTTATTTTTGATATATTGTATATTAATTGTGGAGCTTCTTATAAGCATTTTTTAGTTTATAATCGTGCTTGTGACATTTCTATATATGCATAAAACATACCTTCTTGAACTCACTCTTTCCACATCCCCCCATATCCTCTCTTCCACTTAAAGCAATGCTACGAGGTCTTATTCTCTATTCTGGAACTTGTATATATAATTTTTCAACCATATTCAACCTCATTCATACTGTGTTGATTCTCACCAATTCAAATGACTTTCACCACACACACACACACACACACACACACACACACACACACACACACACCCCACACACGGAGAGAGAGAGAGAGACAGAGAGAGAGAGAGAGAGACAGAGACAGAGACAGAGACAGAGAGACAGAGACAGAGGCAGAGACAGAGACAGAGACAGAGAGACAAAGAGACAGAGAGACAGAGAGAGTGCTTCACTTTCCTATTATTCCTATATTTTCCCTCATTTGATGGTGTATATAAATTGTATGTAGGATTATCATCAAGGTCTTTCACGAATGCTTGTATTGCATTTAGTAAAACCAATTTCTACAGTTTGTCTTTCCCCAACTCCTCTCCCATGATAGCCATACTTCTTAACCCAATGGTTAGAAATATTTCATTCTTTACATTTTAACTTTGTCAAGAATTAAGGTAATATAAGGAATAGATTCATTGTAGTAAAGGAAATATAGGTTCTGAATTATATCGTGAAGCATGAAATACCCCCTCTATTTTACAGAAGAAGGCTTTAGGATTTAATGTTCTTAGTACTGTTAACCATTAAAAGTAGCTTAAGGCTAGTTAAGGCACAATTATGCTTTGACATTGAACTTTCTGTGTCCTACCACTGTGTCTATCACCAATCTCAACTCCAACCCCTTAAGAAGCACAGAGATATTCTTGCTGAATATTTTTCCTACTAATGTCACTGCTAATTCCATTATTATAAAATTAAATTTGAATCCATTCCTAGGAATACTCGAGTCTACTAACTTATTCTATTGTTGGAGTCGTTTAACTGTTTTAATATCTTCAGAGTCACTTGCATTTTGTTTCCTAATATTTTGTATTATGAAACTTGAAAAAGATTCTGGAATTGACTCGTGCAATATTCTTTAGTATTGTCCATGATGTACTAAAAAAATCATTATTCTCTAATGGGCACACAGTAATGCACCAAATAGGACCTACCTTAAGACAAATTCATTTCTATTGGTCAGAAGGCTGTCAGAAGAAAGCTCTCAGTGTCAGAGACATCAAGGGTTTCCTTAACTTCAAAGATATTGCTAATGTCATGCCCTCAGTGGAGCAGTTTGAGTCTGTTTAACAATTGAGATAGGCACATAAATGCTTGGTTATTCCAAACAGGTGAAAATGTTCTTCAGAAAAAAATATTTTCATGTACTTTGCTACTTGAGATGAAGTTTTGTTTTACCTGGATCACAACTAAATTATTCCATGAACTCTACATTCTTTTATTTCCCCACAGGTGTTGGTTCTAGTGAATACTAAATATCAAATGTTATTTCATGAATTACCTGTTAAGCATCCAATTCAATGCATTTGACTATACAGTGTTATTATTTTTCTTTAAGTTTAAACAAGGTTACTGATATTCTTTTATAGTTGAAGCTTTAAGGATGTCTTTTCTCTGCTATCCTAAGTTTCCTGAGACAATAAGACAAACTAGTTTCTAACACAGAATCTATGTTTTATTTTTTATTAGCCCATATTATTGCACTAAGTGAAATGTTTCATTGACATACTTCCAAATATGTATATATACATTTTGATCATAATCTCTTTATTCTTATTTGTTATTTCTTTGACCCTAGATCCATTTTACATTTTTACACCTTTCTAAATGGACTTTACTATTAGTTTTTAGTGAATGAAAACAATGCAAGATAGTATTCTCTTTGTAAGTCTCTTTTTCCTTTAATTAGTTCACAAGTAATTAATTAGCTCAACAAGTAAACTAATCAAATACTGAACCTCAGGAACAATATGTAGACTATAGTCAGACTTGTAAGGAAAGTTCAAAGGAAAGAAGAAAGGGAAGGGATAGAAAATGATTACAAAAGAAGAGAAGAAAATGAAAAATCAAAGAAAAAGGAAAAATAATAGAAGTGAAAGGAAAGGAAGGAAAGGGAAATTGTAGGGAGGAGGGGAGAAGAGAAGATATAAAAAACAGAATATATAGGCTTACTATATACTAGTGTACTAGTATATATAGTATATAGTATACTAGTATAGACAAATGTTTGATAATTTATGGCTATGTTACTTAAGAAAACAAAGTGACATTTGATCCTGTGTAAAATAAAATGCAAATTTATATAATTTTGTGGCAGTACCTAACTTTCAAAATAGTACATATTTTAACATTATATAAAAAATGACATGTGCTTCTGTCAACTCGTAATAACATAAAAAATAAAACTTAGAAAGTAAATGGATAATGCTACTAACAAATAAATTCATTTAATCAGCCAGCAAATAAATAAACTAATTGATGTTCTGTTGTCATAACAAGTTCAAGTATCCCTGGGGTTTCAATCAATAAGGAGATTGACTGTTCCTGGAAGCGGTTCCCTTGTACCTACTACTCTTGTTCTGCTGTGGTATTTGAAGGATCATTTGTCCTGCATGCAGGAATAACAATTGGATTGTAATGACAATATTAAAGCAATATATCCTGTAGGGCTCAGCAATCTGAACTGATAATGATTGTCTAAGTAAACCAATCACTAAATCAAAAAGGATGTAGAGAGGAGGAAATGATATGAGAACAAGGAAGATCTTGAGATATCATGCAAACTTCAATGTTAGTTCAGAGCTTCATTTTATTGAATGGAGAGTGTTTGTGCTTAACTAAAATGCTTACTATTTAGAAATTAAACTAAAGTCATGGACTTGAATCAAAGAAATGCCTGGAATATGTGTTACTGAGTTAGAAATTACTTGACAAAGATTTTGATTCAGATTTAGAAAAATATACAGTAAAATATTTAACCTTAGTGTTCGTTATCAGACATGCAACATACAACTGAATTTGTTTTTCCTTTCTTCTTTCCTTCCTTCCTCCTCCTCCTCCTCCTTTTGGATCTCCTCTTCCTCCTCCTCTTCTTCCTCCCCTTCCCTCTCCTCCCCCTCCACCTCCTCCTCCTCCTTCCTTCTCCTTCCTTGTCCTCTTTTTTTCCCTCAACTCACTTCCTTCCCCTCCTCTTCCTCCTACTTTTGTTGCTGCTGTTTTTGCCAGAATTGGGACTTGAACTGGGGGCTTTGACTCCTTCCTTAGCATTTGTGCTCATGTTCTTTGCTCTAAATCTTAAGCCACAGCTCTGCTTCTTGTTTTTCATCAGTTAATAGAACATAAGATTTTCACATACTTTTGCCTAGGGTTAAAACATATTCCTCAAATCTCAGGAAGTCAGCTTCCTGAGTAGCTAGTTAGAATTACAAGGATAAGCCACTGTTAACTTTCTTAAAAACATCCTATTATGAGTACAAAAGTAAATGTTTACACATTATTGTTAAGATTCCAAATTTTTGTTTCTCCAAAATGTTGTTTGTCACTATAGCAAGATAATAGTTCTGTTTGCGAAGCAGACATCACAGTTGTGTAAATGATTAAAATCTAAACTATCCCAAATATAGGTATGTTTTTGAAATAGCATTTATAATATATATGACTTAATATGATCTTAATATAATTAAATTGAAGGACAGCAACTGCCTTTCATTTCTTACAATAGCTATCTCAAAAAACATGATGTCATGCAATCAAATATTTTCTCAGTGACAATTTATGAGTAACAACAAAATATATCTATGGTCTTGTTTTCAAGTAAAGTTATCTACCTTCCACTGCTCTATAAACTTCCTGAAAAATTATTTTATTCTTCATAAAAACCCATCTTGATAAATCACTGTTAACATTTTCATATCTGGTAGTAGAAAGTCCGTTAAATAAATAAAACAATGATATAATAATAAATAATTTTGCTCTCCTAAAAGTTGAATATAAAATGGAAACTGAAGTTCCCAGCTTTCCAAAAAATCTAGGCATCGTCTATACCCAGGAGATATTGTGCTTATACACTCAACCATCTATGGCACAATCTGTCAGATGTGTTCGATGGAATTTGGGGACATGTGCCTTTTCCTCATATGTGGCTATATTTAGATCAAATTATCAGCTTGCAAATATTTACTACAGAATATATATCTTAATTATTCAGTGATAAATTTTATGACCCCGGAGACTTTAGCCAATACTCGCTTGGTTTTAAACAGATTTAAGAATACTGTGTGTTGATTAACTTTAGTCTAATAAAAATGTCTTCAATTTAAAATTTTGTATCAATTGTCCTATAATTGTAATGATTGAACCTTGTAAAACATAGATTAAGTTCACTAATGAAAGTAAATTAGATCTATCATACATTTAAGATACGCAGAAAAAATGTCAATTCTACCTGACCCCATTATTAAACAGATTGCATTGTTTTTTTTATTCTTATATTTTCTAAAATATCTTTATTATAATGGTGATGAAAAGGGGAGTTACAGTTACATAAGTAAGATAATGAGTACATTTATTTTTTAATCACTGTTATCCATTCCCTCATATTCTCCTGCTGGTTCCTCCAATAAGCTTTTATACATCCTGCAGTGGTTTCATACTGATTTTACCAACAATTAAAACCTTTAACACATTCTAATTTTATTTCTTATCTTTTTCATTACTACAGGTGGAAGACCGATGTCATTCCCAAATGTCTCTCTTGGATATATTTGCCAGATGGCATTTAGAGATAAGGGTTGGGGGAAGGTAAGTAAGTCATCGGAGCGGGGGGTAGTTCTCTTATAAGGAAACATAATGTGGTTGATCTGGCTGTGTACATTAGCCTTTACAGGTAGAAGGGTACAATCTACCTGGAAATACCTGGAAAAGAGACACTATCAGGAGCTGAGTGAGCAAGGACTTTGATCTTGAACTTTCCTGAAATAAATAAATATTTATTGAGTTATCTACTCCTAACAATGACATATGTTTCTGCATCCCATACTAACAAGGCCGTGCTCTGCAGAACTTAGGGAAAAAACAAAAGTCTCCAGACAAAGTTCAATACTTCCTATTTAAAATTTTTAAGTGCTTTCTTATGTTTATTTGTATTTCCATTTTGTTGATATATTCTATTCTGATTTTCTTCTTTTAGGTGTGAGTTAGCTCTCAGTGTTTTATGTCATCTATGCATTTGGAAAGAGTGGTCTCAATGTACTCCTATGCAATCTTTATTACTGTTCAGAATTTTTAATTATTTTGGACTCTAATAATTGATATGATTTCATACTGTCATATCATTTCATTGGGCTCTTTGTTTAGTCTTTGATATAAGATTAAGTGGGCAGTGAAAATGGAATCTGGAATGTTTGCTATTCACTTCTATTCTTCAGAGAGGTTATAGATATGAGTATCTTGCCCTGCACCCTTCCTTCATGCATACACATTGCTCCACCATACTCACAAATAGGAATATATGTGACCATGTCTTTTCCTAAACTTTGCATGATATTGAGTAGGAGCCAAGAGCCCCACAGACACTAGTTATCTAAATATTACAGGGTTTCCACAATTCTACCCAATTTCATATGAAAATTCCACCTCAATAATAATAGTGATATTCTGATTACAGTTTATAATTTGTCTCACCCACAGACACATTCCCAAATTGAGAACAGCACCTGTTTACATTCTGCTTTATAGATGGGAGGATAGGGCAGAATTTGGAACCCATCTAGTCTTCCTTGTCAGCTGGCTTATTGTGCAAATGGGGTTGCAGATGAAGGCTTCCTGAGTGGGGCAGCAAAAGCAATGGTAATGCAGAAACATTAAAAAGATTCAGATGTGAGGCTCTAAGAGGCATTTGAAAATACATGAGCACATTGACATGCTTGATTATGCAAAAGCTGAGCTGTGCAAATCACAATAATAAGCTTTCTCATTAGATTTCCTGCATTTTCTGTTTCTTGATCAGCTAGAAATATGGCCAAGTGTCTTCCTTCTGAAATTTACTTCTTACAGTTGTTTCAGTCATCAGAAAAATAAGGAAAATAAAGCAGTGGAATGAGATTTCAATTAAAGTGCAAAATATTATACATTTTCTGAAGAAGTGTACACTTTGATAATAGTCATCTGAGAACAACGTTTACTTTGTAGTCACAGGGATTAGATCAGCAAGTCATTAGCTATGTTGATACCATAGCCAACTCTTTTAACAATGGACCTTATAAAATAATTCAATCAGGCTAATTAAATCACTAAATCACTTATGTCACTAAAAAAAGGTTTTATTCTGAGAGTCAAAGCCATCCAGCACAACAATAATGAAAACTACCTGAAAAGAATTATGTCTTAGGAGATTTCATATGCATCAAGATATTCAGAATTCTTTTACCAGTTCAAAATCTTTAATTTCTAATTTGAGCTGAGAAAATTAAACATAGTTACTAGAAGAAAAACAAGACAAATTTTGAAATTCATTCTACGTCAGTTTTCACATCTTTTAGACTAAAGGTACATTTCACTGATTTTGTACTTTTTTAAGAAAAGCATGCTTTATTAACATTTCAAGTTACTATCGGTAACTTTTCTGAGAGGAAAAAAATTCCCAGGTCGACATGTCTATTTTCACTATTAATTAAGCAAATCCACTCATTTTCAGTTGCTATAAAAACAAGCACACAACTATTCTTTCAAGATATGCAGTCAAAAATTCAATATGTATCCTACAAAATTTAAGAAAAGGGAGGGAAGATGTAGGTTGGAGGGATGGGTGAAAACATAAAAAGGGGTGACATTGATCAAGATATATTTATATTATTTATAGACTGGCTCGTGGAATGACTACTCTTTTGTACAACCATTTAAATATAATAAATATATTTTAAATGAACTTAAAGTATCAGCACCAGAAACAAAAGATATGTTAAAGTGACTGATAACTTTTCAGGTTGTTTCAGAATATTTGAAGCTATGTTTTATATAAATTTTATAGCAAATGAGATTCAGGAATGAAATGCATAGTAATATAATGATTAGTTTTAACTTGAAAATTCCAGAACCCTTTGCATGCAACAGCTTCTTAGCTTCTCAGGCTCAAAGAATTGAAACCCAAGGCTAATTCTCACTACTTTCTTTAAAAACGAAGAACAAATACTTCAGGAAAATGAAGGAATCTGTTTTCTAGAAATTAGTATATTTTATTTCTAGTGATATCCTCTGATATAATTGTATAACTCAAATATACTCAGTCTAGCAATTTGGATATTTCATACTTGTGGTGTCCAATATTTAAACATTCAGTTATTGCTAGGTCCAGTGAGTCATATCTGTAATATTAGCTACTCAAGAGGTTGAGGTGTGAGAACCACATTAGAAGCCCAGCCTGGCAGGAAAGCTCATGAGTCTTCTATCTAAAAACAAATAATCAAACAAAAGCATGTGATGGTTCATGTGATAGAGTGACAACTTTGAGCAAAACCTCTAAGGGAAAGAGCCCAGGTCCTCAGAACCAGCCCCACTATCAACACAACAATCAAACAACAGAAAATAATAGCAAAACCATTTGATTGTTGTTAATTCCTTCCATGATATCATCTAATTTTCATCCTTTACCCTTCAGTTATATATTTTACTTTTCTGTATCTTGCATTTTTTTTTCTTTTGCCTATACTGGGACTTGAACTCAAGATTTGTCCTTGAGCTATCTCAAGGCTAGTGCTCTACCACTTCATCCACAGCACCACATCTGGCTTTTCTGTGTATGGGAATCAAACCCATGGCTTCCTGAATTGTAGGCAAACACTCAACCACTAGGCCACACTCCTGGCATGTATCTTGAGTTTTTCCTCAAAATTATTGTTTTGGAAATTTTACAATGAGCAGATATTGAAATCTCACATGGGTTCTCTCTGAAAGTCCCCACAGCCTTTTCTGGAGTGCAGAATATATCCCTCTCTGGTCCTTCCAGGTTTTACATGCATTTTATTTCACATCCTTAGTTGTAAAGAACTATAGTCTAATTGCAACAGTTAGGTCCTTATTAAGAACAACAAAATATTCCAAGTCTCTTTTATTTCAGCTATATAGAGAATTTATCTCCATAGCATTACTTCCCCTGCTCTTCATTCAGGACCTCAACTTGGTCTATATTCTCTGGGTGGCCCCAAATTTTCTCTAAGAATTATGGACTTCTCTTGTTCACAATACTTCCCAACTTCTGAACTTGGCCACATTCATGGCCTTCACTTTCTAGTTTAAGCTAACAGCTTAATGGACAAATGTAAAATGGCTCAGATCTGATCAGGTTGATAACTTCCTTGCAAAATGACTATTATCTTGAAAGTACATCTTTTTTTTTTTTTTGCCAGTCCTGGGCTTGAGCTCAGGGCCTGACACTGTCCTTGGACTTTCTCAAGGCTAGAGCTCTACCACTTGAGCCTCAGCACCACTTCTGGCTTTTTTTTTTGTATGTATGTGGTACCAAGGAATCGAACCCAGGTCTTTGTTCATGCTAGGCAAGCACTTTAACCACTCGGCCAAACTCCTGGCCCCTCGTAAGTACATCTTAAAGGAATGTATGCATTAACAATTGTCAGAACAATGATGCAAGAAGTTTATAACTCCACATTTTATTTTTAAATCATATAAAAAATCTCATTTTCCATTTGGTTTTTGATAAGAGTATTCAATTTAATTTCTTAATAAAGTGTTAGAAACCTTAAAGTTTAACATCTTTCAGAGACATCCTTCTCAATTATACATAATCTTTTAAAATACTTACGGTGTTTGCAATCACTGGTCAGTCTAATATCACAATTTTCACTCAATTCCAGATAGTTTTAAGTGTGTTAAATTAGAAAAAAATTGCTTCCATGTGGCATTTCTTATTCAAAGCTGTTGTCATTGAGGGCTTTTCTATAGCTCTCTGACCTTTGATCCTTCCAAGAGATGGACCAAATGTATTCATACATCCTGGAGATAAATATCCACAGACACATTCTACGCAGTCTTAAAACTGATCTCAGTCATTTTCAATTATATGTCATAGAGATCTCATGAATGAAAAATTCTAATTTTCATTTCTTGTTTCTTAGTCCCAAACATACTGACATCTTGGTATTCATTTGAAACAAAGGAGTGTAAAATGGCAGCATCTGGAAATCTTTAAATTGGAACTTTCTTGGATTATTTTACTAATAATTGACTAAGAAAAAATGGTTCTATTGAAGCCATAATTACATGTGATCATTTTCACATAGATTTATTTCATGATTAGAATCTTTTTAAAATGAGAGCAAATATGAACCTCAAATATATTATTTCATTAATAATAGTAAGATTTATAGAACACTAGCATAATTTAAATCCTAATTTAATGATAAGGGAAATCATGAAGGTGGACAGAACTTACATTTGATATGTAGGTTAAAGAAAAATTGAGATTTAAAGAATTCTGATAAACTGTCCCAATAAGCAATACCATAATGAAATACAAAAATTGATAAGCCTGAGAAATAGTTTATATGAAGATATAAGTGAAGAGGGCCTCCTAAGCATCTAAGAATAGACATAAGCTACTGATGTCAGGCTCATTTCCTGTTTTAATCTTAGGGTCTGTCATTACTCTAAGAAAAGATGGTCCTTCATATTGGTTGAAGGAATTAGGAAAAAAGATTATGCACTGGAATATGCTTGCTGATACTGAGGTTTCATTATCAGATTTATATGTTGACAAAGATTATAGATAGATGGTAAGTAGATATAAATAGATGACAAACAAAATGCTAGATAATAGATATGTAGTACACACATATCTACATTTCTACAATTGTGTATGTATATTTTAGTAGTTAAATATCTACCTACTTCTCCATGAATGCCTCAACAATTGTGGTTTCATGTTTTTAGTTCTCAGACATGTCCATTGGTGTTATTTTAGTGTTACTTTATTATGTGTTTCCACAACAAGAAGTGTTGATGCTTTTTCCAAATCTTTAGTCTCATTTATTTGGTTTGGAACAAGTTTTATTCAGAAACCTTTTCTCTTTTTACTTATTTTCTTTATTTTTTTAATTTTATTTCGTTGTTAGGGTGACGTATAGAGGGGTTACAGGTACATTTGTATGGTAGTGAGTACATTACTTCTCTAACAGTGTTAGCCTTATCCATGTTTTCCTCTCTTTTCATCCCCTCAGCCCCTCCCAAGCTGTAAAGTTGATTTCCAAAAGTGTCTTGTGAGTATCGCGGTTACAGTGTTTCACCCTTTGTCTTGGCCTCATCATCATTTTTTTAACCATCTCTTCCATAATTCAAATAAACATGTAAAATGTATATACAATACACAGGTCCAAAGTCAAATACAACAATCAGAGGAAATAATCCATCAGGGAAAATAAAAAAGAGTAAAGAAATAACTTCATATAGTACATTAGAAACATCAACCATGAAGATAAAGCTCTTGTTTCCATATGCTGGAGTTCATTTTGTTTAGCCTCATTTTGTGTATTGTGTGTGATGTGTTTGTTTGAGTGTGTGTGTGTGTGTGTGTGTGTGAAATGTAATTCATGGCTTTCATTATGCTACACAAACATTCTACTATTGAGGTATAATCTCATTCCTTTGCTCTTTCTTTCCTAGATTATTATATGATGGAGCGCACTAGGGCTTGGATTCAGGTTTCTTATTATTTCTAGGTAGACATTCTTACTTCTGAGGCATATCTGTAATATGATTTCTTTTCCTGCCCCTGTGGACTGAGGCATATGGCACCTCCACTGGGATTTCCATCTAGATAGGATATGAGGTGCACCCCAGCATGTTCAGCTCTCTATTCCAAAGGAGTCTCATTTATCAAATAATTCATCATTCTATCTCATTTATTATCTTAATTTGCTAATATTTTTCCACTATTTTGCCAGTGTGCTCCTGAATGATATTTGCTATCCTGTTCATTTTTAAATGCATTCAGATAATTTTAGTTTTTTAATATCAATTTTAAGCAGAGCAGAAATTCTGCTTATATATGTGAAAGAAATTACTTAAACTGGTACTTTTCCTTCAATCAATTTTTGACTGAACTCACAACTAATGTTCGTTTTATTCTGATATTTATTTTTCTTTAACCCAGAAGTTTCTGATAGTAAAATATCAGACATACTTACTTCAAAAATAATTATGTTGTCTTAATTGTTATATTCTCATTTTGACTGGAACATATATCTCACAGCAGATATGATAAATGAGTGCCAAATAGAAATATTGCTAAATTAAAAGGAGAGAGCAATATGGACTGGAGTTGTGTAATGTGCCATTACAGAAAAAAATCCTTTTCTCTTTAAGGTAATGAGTTACTAAGAGAATTTGAGAAAGAATAAATTTAGTTAGCATTCTTGCTGTATACAATTAATATAAACCTATATAAAAGAATGTATTCAAAGGAACCTAGAACAATATCTACTACATGGTTAGTACCAGCTAGTAGAACTATTGGCTTTTTAAAGTAAAGGTCAATTTGGCAGTGGAGTTTTAGAAAGTGCGTTAGTATAATTGTTCAGAAAAGAGATGATGATATATGACATTATTTCATAATTAATATCACATGCACTTAAAATTACATTTCAATTCACAGTCTTATCAGTCAGAAAATATAGGGAAAGGTTATATGAGGTAAACTCAAGTATCAGATGAGAGGAAGCAATGTTTTAAATCCATACAACTTAATGTATGAATTATGGCTTCATTCATATGATGCACAAATCATACAACTCCCATTTTTAGTAGCATATCTCAAAATCAGGAAATGAAAAGTTGATGAGTGTTTGCCTAGTTATGTTTATTTTTTCTACTTTGCCAAGTCTATTTTGGTTTATATGAAGAATAAAGAATAGACATTAAGTATCTACTGTATAAAGAAAATTATCTGGAAAATTAAGAAACAAATGTTCTGAAATATGCTGAGAAGTTCGTTATATGTTTGGGAATACAAGCAGAGATGAATTGATTATCAGCATACTCTGCTTTTGGTTTGACACTTTATGTATTTTATCTTGTTCTTTTACCAGGTCGTAGCTATAAAACACTGACTTCAGTTTTGAAAGATCTTAGCTATATATTTCTGAAGGAAATAGTGCCTTGGATTTCTATGAAAATTATTTCTGTCTTAAAATTATTGCCTAGCTTATTTTTACTAATGGCTATTTGTGTAATATCTAAATGATCAGAAAATATAAAAGAGGGAATGACTTGGATAAAAGTATTTGAATCATGTATGAAAATATCCAATAACCACCCCTATCCTTTTTTAGTCCTAGGTGAGGGACTCAAACTTGGTACCTGACTCTTTGACTGACCCACTGGCTAGTCTCTACCAACTAAGCCATGTTTCTAACACCAATGAAACCTCTTTTTAACAATTTATAGGCATTAATGTAAAATAAGTTATAAAGAGATTTAGAAGGATGAGACTGCTGAAGATGTAGATGTTCATAATTACATAAAATTTAAAGACAATAGGGGACTATGCAACACTTCGGTTCATAAGAATTTTAGAAGTTTATTCCATTAGCTACTAGTATAAAATATGTGGCATTTAGAGACCACATGAACTTGATATTTAAATTCATGCTGGCATAAACTACAGAGCATGACTCTGACCTGGGCTTTCTAATTTTGATTCCAATCAAACTATTTTTCAGTTTTTCAGCTTTGGGTTAGTTATCAGTTTGTGTGTGCCTCAAATATTAAACAAAAATGTAAAGTCAGGATTTTAAGGCCTACTTCATTGGCATATATGAAAATACTGCATGGTATGTTATAGACACTTTAAAGTACCTATTAAACAATAAAATATATAAATGTACTTAATGAAAATGAGGCCATGTGAGTGGGGAATGTTAAATGACTTTGAAACCAGTAGTTGTATTACAGTTCTGAAAGGTTATGTTGCCGATGCCTTGCATTTGAAGAATGAGAAACAAAGATTGCAGTCAACTAAAATAATGAAAAAGTATGTTCCAAATGTTAATCCAATGAACAGAAAATGTGTGTAACAATTAGCTAAAATATGTGAAGTATATATTATAGCTTATTATTTTCATGTGTGTATTATAAATTCATAAAAATTCTTCTAGAAAAGCAATTAAAATCCAACTGCCTTAAAATTGTATGTATCTTTACGGTAATGTTTAGACACCAAGAACTTTTTATAAAATTGACAACTAAATAAGATACATAAAATTTCAATAATACCTAAATTAGTTACATTTGCATTATTAAATCAAAAGATCATCTGAACTCCATTTAAAAAAACATAGTTTAATAAAGTGAATGGATATTTTCTATGTTAAACTTGGTTTACTTTCCATTCCTCAGCTGATCATTATTCATAAGACTTTAATGACTTGCTGTGGTATAGAACTGCAGTGATTTTGCCTCAAAAAACTATGGCCCAACAAAGCCCAGAAACTCAGAAATACAGTTTTCAATGGGAATGTACTTAAAACAATGTTCTTGTGTGTCTTTAATGAACTGAAAAAGTTTTCAGCATTACAATGCCTTTTATTTAATTAAGGCTGGCAGTTTGCATTATGGGTTTTCTACAAACTCAAACATCTACTCCTTAGTCATGTTGGATTCCTCATCTGCCTCTGGATTTCTGCATTATGTGATCTTGTCCACATAGATTTATGTTAAGTTACCTCTTTCTAATGAAATGATAATGATATGCGATTTCTTTTTTTATTTTATTTTTTATTTTATATTTTTATTGTAATTAATAAAAGGGTTACATGATATTTTCCAGATAGAAGGTGCATTAATTCACATATATTGATACCCTTTCATATGTCTTGGTCCCCATTACCCTCCCCTCTACCCCCCCTCCGTCTTGGTTTTCCCCCCTTCCCTATCCAATTTCAAATAACCAAATACAAATAAATCCAATATATCAGATAACAAAGTGAGATATTGTAACAATATGAGATACCCAAAGTACAGCAAAAGAGATGAGAGATAACCTAGCACATTAAGGAAAACAATCATTCATTATATGGCTTTTGTTTCAGTATCCTGGAGGTCTTTTCAATTAGCTTCATACTATAAGGCCTTATGTATCCATTGTGTACAAATACCACAACTTGTTGATCCACTCATCAACTGAGGGACAGCTAGGTTGGTTCCATATTTTTGCTATGGTGAATAATGTTGCAATGAAAATTGGTGTGGTAGTGGATTTAGTATGACCTAGTTTCTGGATGGTTGAGTAAATGCCAAGTACTGGAATTGCTGGGTCATAGGGGAGCTCTATGTTTAGCCTTCTGAGGCACTGCCATACTGCTTTCCATAGTGTTGAACAAGTTTTCACTCCCACCAACAGTGTAGTAGTGATCCCTCCTGGCCACATCTCCTCCAGCATCTTTTATTATTCGTTTTCCTGATCCTGGGCATTTTAACTGGAGTGAAGTGGGATCTTAGAGTTGTTTTGATTTGCATTTCTTTTATGACCAGAGATGTTGAGCATTTCTTCATGTGTCTATAGGCCATTTTTGTTTCTTGTTCAGAGAAGACTCTCTTTAAGTCTTTGGCCCATTTTTTAATGGGATAGTTGTTACTTTGGAGATTAGTTTGAAAGAACAGCACTGGAGGAATTTCAGTTCCAAACTTTAGACTATTACAGAGCTATAATTATCAAAACAGCTTGGTACTGGCACAAGAACAGGCCTGAAGACCAATGGAATAGAACTGAGGACCCAGATATTAATCCACAGACCTCTAGCCACCTAATCTTTGACAAGGGAGTCAAAAAAATAGAATGGAAGAAAGACAGCCTCTTCAACAAGTTGTGCTGACAGAACTGGTTAAGCACCTGCAGAAAACTAAAGTTGGATCCTTCTTTGTCACCCTGCACTAGAATTAACTTCAAATGGATCAAAGACCTGGAGGTAAAAGCTGACACACTGAAAACTTTACAAGAAGGAATAGGAGATACACTAGGCCTCCTTGGCACAGGTTGAAACTTTCTTAATAAGAACCAAGAATCACAGCAAATCAGAGAAAGGCTGGATAAGTGGTACTGCATTAAACTGCAGAGCTTTTGTATGGCAAAGGACATAGATAATAAATTAATTAGGAAGCCTACAGAGTGGGAGAAGATCTTCACCAACCAAACAATGGACAAAGGCCTCATATCTAAAATATATCAACAGCTCAAAAAATTGCATCACTCCAAAACTAATCTCCAATGATATGTGATTTCTAAGAGAAAGATGAAGAAGGTTAGGATGAATACTGCCTTTATAGATAATGCTGTCTTCTCTTCACCTGTTTTGGATTCAATAGGTTAGATATAGAGACACAACCAACCTCCGGAGTTTAAAAGGTAGGCTGACTACAATGAAGACAATTGTTTTTAGCCATATTGTAAAAATTATTGAATTAATGAAGTGATATTCACTACATTATAACAAAAGTTTTATTCAATAAATGCTATTATTGTATTTCAGAGCATACCTTTATTGTCAAAAAATTAAAGTACGTTTAATGTCTTTGGTTTGAAATTAGTACTATTACTGTCAAAATTAGCCTTCTACTCAGTAATCATAGCGAATATTTTTCATTGAAAACTTCAAAAAATATTTGGAAATAATTTTAAAACAATAAAAAGCACTGTCTCTTTCTTGACATGTTTTTAATATGCAATCTTTCAAATATAAGACATTTTCTGGATCTTATTTTGCTAATCTTTAATGTTTTGAGACTTGCCACTTCAATTAGTCTCTGCCAATCTGCCCAATTTTATATGTTTTCTTATGATAAACATTATCCAGTTCCTTTCTCCACTCCCTTTTGAGGTATTATTTCTTTAATTATCTGTTCAAACCACAATTGAAGCAGCATTTTTTATCTCTAAGGAATGATGTTTAATATAGATTCAGACACTATGGCCATTTGGTGTTGGTGCACGTGCTGGTTTGAGCAATGAAGCAGTTGTCAAACACACCAATTGATTATTTTATCTCTTTCATGATTACTGAGTTTTTATAACCACCTTCCATAATAGGAACTGTATAATTTATTATCAGTAAAAATTAGATAACAATTTCTGGCACAACTTTATGAAAATGCTCCTTTTACTTTTTTGTACTATCCAACAATAATTTTAATATATTTTCTCATTTTAGTAGAACTTATAACAAATTACTTTTTCTCAAAAATTTACAAAAAAATCTTACCAATTATTTTTTACAAATAGAAAGAACATTATTATCTATACATTTAAACATTTATCTAAACAGTTGGCTACTAAGCAGCTCAAAGCCAATTTTTTGCTCAATTATTTAATATTCTCAATGCAGATTCCTCATAATTAAGTACTGGTCTTACAAAATAAAGATTGTTCTATTAAAATAATTTTTTGGTGTACACATTTTTTGTTGATTATTTTTCTTTACCTTTGTTGCATATATTGATATAAAGCAGATCAAAATTCCACTTAGGGGAAGAACACAATAACTGAAACTAATACCGGGAAATCTCATGGCATCTATATTACAAATAACAGCATTCAATTTATATAAAATGATAAACATGATGTTTTCACAGAGCCTTTCCATTCCCTACAGAAGCCAAAAGGGGAGAATCACTTCTTCATTCACTTTATCATTTCCTCAAGTATAATCGTGCAATTTTATTATAATTGGGATTTCAATTGCTATTGGAATATGTATAAATTTGTCTTTTAGCTCTACTTGAAAAGGTTAAGTAAGCCGGTCACTATCCTTACTTGCTCCAGTGATACTCCATTATGAAACACTACCATCGAAATTGTTTGGATGTTCAGGTGGCTTGGTGAGGCTCAGAAAACAGTAAGAGCAGCAGTAAATGAGAATGGAGGAAGTAGGAGTGGAAGAGTGGAGGGTTATCTAAGATAATAGAAAGAATTGAACTGGAACAAAATAAAAACACACGCAAAATGAATAATGGCTTTTCTTATTTGGAGACATTAGTCTTGACTACATCACTCCAATTCCAATTCAGAATATGTAGAAAGAATTATGGGTTAGTATGACTAGTATTAAAGTTTCAAGATGTCAGAAAACACAATCTCCATTGTTTTTGTTATCCCTTCTTCATTTGAAAACAGAAAATTGGCAGATGGCAATGTCAATAATCACCTTTATTTCACAGATGAGATTAATATTGAAGGATAGGTGTTTTAGGTCAATAAACTAGTCGAATCAATTATTTCTAACTCAGGTCTAAACCTAGAGTTTAAGTTGGTTATTAGCAAAGATCAATTTTCCCAGCATTAATGCACACATCACAGTGATCCAGTAAGAAGACAGAGAAAAGGAAGACTGATTCTGTCTTTCTGATCATCTTATGAGGTATCTTAAATGTATTTAGTGAAGAAAAGACCTTACTACTCTCATTCACTTTGAGAGAAAAACTAGATAGGATTTAGGTCAAAATCTCACTTTAATAAAAATTTGAAGAATGAGAATATAGAGGTTTTTGAGTGACCATAAAGTACATAAAATAATAATGTCATAGTAACAAGGAAAATTTCAAGTTGAAGAGATTGAGAAAGCTAGCCACTTAGGAGAGGTTTTATTTGTTCTGAATAACCCAAATTGTGGCTATTGTCCTTCACATCCTGACAGCCACAGCTTCTCTGCCATAGTTCAGAACGACTCCCTTATGTCCACCTTCCCTTCCTTATTCAGTGTCCTATAAACACAATAGAGTTAAAAACTAGAGTTTATATGTAGTTACCAACTATAATCAGGACATCTAAAAATTACTGATATTTTTACTAAATAGACTGGAATTAAGCTGCCAGATATCTGTTCAAAATTTGTTCACCATAACCTTTATTTCCAAAATGTTTCAGATGATGAACTAGTTTACCTATAGCTAGTGTTTTTGGCTTATAATTAGTAGTACTGGAAGTAATGTTCTCTGCTAATCCTATTCTCTAGCCTTCTGGAGATTGAACTTACCACCCATCTATTATAGAGAGACTGAAAACTGGTGATTCTAGATCTATATTTTCAGCTATCCATCGTCACTGAACCTTCAAAAATACAACTGAACTGTACCAATGAAAGTTAAATTTAAACATGCCCCTAAATATAACATTAATCATGCTCAGATTTGTGTGCCTGTTGTGAAGCAATGTTTTGATCCAAAAGAAGCATTACTATTGACTAAATAAATGGCCATGTTATGATATATTTATTTCAATTGAATCTCCAAATATCTTCAATTTGGGCAAAATATTTGCTGTACACATTATTTACTTGAGTCTCAATTTTTTGTTAAAAAACAATAGCTGACAGATACAAAAAAATAAATGAAAACATAACAGCATAAGTTAAATCATAACATAGCAGAAAGTAACGCATGAAAATTAACAGATCTAGGTAAAGAGAACCTTGCTTAGTCAAGTAAAGTTTTCAAATAAAGGACCATGAGCTAGAAGACATGAAGGAAATAAAGAGAAAAATCCTATAATTATTACAAGTAAAGGCAGAAGCATCCATGATTACACTGTAGATTCATTGGCACTGTTGGACTGTTAGCTCTTTTGGCTGAATCATCAGCATCTTTTGTTAACCTTCATTTACTTGATAATGACCATTCCAACTGAGGTGAGGTCTCTCAGTTGTTTTCATTTCATTGTTTCTAGAATGTTAAAAAAATTCATATATCTTTTGGCCATTTTTACTTCTAAGAAGATTCTCTTTAACTCATAACAACTCTCTTTAATTCATTAGACCATTTATTAATTGTATTTTTATGAGGGTTATTTTTTTCAGTTTCTGAATTTCTACAAAATTAAGAAATCTAAGGGAAGGATTGGGTTGGAGAGGACGGGTGAGAATGCTGAAAGGATTCATGAACTGCTTTTTTAAATGGCAAGTCTTGTGCAATTCCTTGAAGATAATCAAAAAGAAAAAGAATGCTGACTATTGCTCTTGCTGAAAAGAGAAGTAGTGAATAATACATACATATTATGTTAGTGTGATATGAAAAGAAAATTGCTATTTCTTCTGATAAGTCACTTCATATTACATGAAATTTATAATATTTGTGATAGTTATAGATTGTAGTAATTGCTTTGTTTTATGAAATATGTTTTTAGACATATATTTTATTTCTTTCAATCTGGACTAAATTGGATTAGATATGTTCCCATTTTCCAGGAGCTTATGCATGATTTATTGCAAATGACAGATCAACAAATGAAATTCAATAGATATTCAATCAGATTATTTCACCTGTGCATTCAGTTTCCTAACAGACAATATTTGTACAAACATTGCTTTAGAGATTACTATGTCTTTTGATAGTTCCTCCATAACATATCAAGGAGTTCTTCTTGATTTTCTTCTTCGTCTTTTAAAAGTGACCTACACTCAACATGATTTGCTCTATATTCATCTACTTACTTGCAAATATCATTATTTTATGTTGTCTGTTGGCTATGTAGAATTCCATTGTATATATATATCAAATTTTCATTCATCTGCAGTAGGGCAACTGGACTGTTTCCATCGCCTGGCTATTGTGAGTAGTGCATAGATGAACATAACTGAGCAGGTATCCTTATCACATCCTGGGTTATGATGTTCAGGATATATGCCCCGGAGTGGTATGTCGGGATCGTAGGGAAGGTCTATTTTCAGTACTTTAAGAAACCTCCACACTGCTTTCCAGAGTGGCTGAACTAGCTTACAATCCCACCAGCAATGCAATAGGGTTCCTTTATCTCCACAACCCCACCAGCATCTGATGACATTGTCTGAGTTCAAAATCTTGGCCATTCTTATTCGGGTAAGGTGGTATCTTAGGGTTGTTCTTATTTGCATTTCCTTTATGAACATGGATGATGAGCATTTTCTCATATGCTCTTCTGCTATTTTAACCTCTTCTTTTAATGTCTCTCTTTAGTTCCCTTGCCCATTTAGTGAGTGGTTTGTTGAGTTTGGGGGGATTAGTTTCTTGAGTTCCCTGTAGATACTGGATATTAAGCATTTGTCTGATGTATTCTTGGAAAATATTTTTTCCAAGTTGGTTGGCTATCTTTCTACTTCAGTATTTATGCTTTTATCTGTGCAGAAACTTTTTATTTTTAGTTGGTCCCATTTATCGAGTCTCTCTCCAATCTGTTGTGACCCTGGAATTCTGTTCGGGAAGTTTTTTCCTGTGCCTATGAGTTCCAGTGTCTCTCCAACTCTATCGTGTAGCAGTTTCAAGGTTTCTGGTCTGATATTGAGGTCTTTGATCCATTTTGAGTTAATGCTTATGGAAGGCAAAAGGCTTAAGTGAGACAAGTCAAGAGCAAAGGAACAAAAGGCACATGGTGTCCTTAATGTATGGCTTTTAGATCCAAACAGTACAAGAGCAAGGACTCAAAATTTGCATACCCAATGCTATAGACATGGCATTGGAAATATAAACACAACTACATAGACATAAAATCTATAACTCTATAGACATAATGTTTTATTACATACATTAATATGTATCTATAATATACAAACCCTTATTCTAATTTTAATTATGTTCTAAAATCTAAGTACCAGTGATTGCATATAGAGATTCCCTTCTTAAATACTTGTTTGTTAAATAGATCATTTGAAATATGATGTATAAATTAATTTTAATAAATTATTTAATAAAAAATTTGTTAAATCAAAAAAGTGACCTACAACTCTTTCCATGCCAAATTCATTCTTTATCCTCACATCAAACTTTTAGTATTGTTATTTTAATTTTACTATCTTCAGTAAATGCATTCAAAAGAATTCAGTATGTGACAATTTACATTTCTTCATGTTGAATACATGCTGATGTCTGCTAATGTTTTGCCTACAAAATCATCAATGACACATTTTCATTTTATATCAATAAATATTTATTACCTGGGTTTTCTAGTGTCTGAGTGAGTGTTCTGAAGGCATTTGATTTATGCTTTCTGACTCTACATCTCCAGGGTTTGTTTCTTGAACTCCTGACAACATTCTGAATACATTAAACTCAATTGTTTTGTCTATTCTGCAGCCACAATTATGTTGCATTGAAAGCTTAAGACATTGTAATTGTTTTTGGTCCCAAATCTCATTACCTTCTTACCCTTTCCAACCTCATAATGTACGTGGCATCTGTGCACTCCTAAGTATTTTCCAGTTGAATCAAAAGCAACAGCCCAACAGTTTCTTTCATCACTCTCCGCAATTACATTTGTCAATTTGTAAAAGTGATATAATTTAAGTCATATATGAGCATCATGAATTTAATGAGTAGACCAGGGTACCTAGGATGCATTATGGCACCTCTATTCTTGCTTGTATTATTTACTATATTCAGTTTAACTTGTGGTTCTTACAGATTCAAAATAAAATCTTCTATCTATGCTTCTTAACTTCATCTGAGTTTTTACCAAATTACATGTCTTGCAAAGTTCATTTCACCTTATTAATGTGCTCAATACATTCTGTTCACATTATATAAAATTTTCATATCTCCAGCAATTTCTTTGGTCGCTTCTTGAATCCTGAGAGAGAAAGGCAAGATGTCACATTCCCCATTTCTTAACCTCTGACTACAACACCCTTCCTCAGAAGGCTACTGAACAGAGTAGTCAATAGTGGACTTATTTCACTTATTCTTCTTTTGGAAATCAGGAATATAAGTCATCAAGATTTGGTTCTTTGTCACCTACTAATAACACTCATTTCCTACTTATCTGCTCTCATGCAATTTTCAAAACTTCTCTTTAAAGTTTTAATTTTCTTAATTTTTTATTGTAAAGATTATAAACAGAAGGATTGCATTATGAAGGTTCCTTACTAAACTATTTTTAGGGTTATGTTCACTCCTGGATTTGCACTCTTGACTTAGTTGAATATGTAAACTCAATACATGTTTAAACATAAACCTTCTATTTAAAGGATAACATTTTGAGAAAATAAATGCTAACAAATAGAAAGGCAAAAGGAAAAATACATTTGTTTTTATTTTCATTTCAAATCTTTTGTATAATCTATATCTAGTATGTTTCAATGGTTGTTTGGGATGCAACAAATTCATATACTTTGTTGTGGATTATTTTCCCCTTAAATGCTTTGTAGTTAATCAATTCAATTTAATTTTATAAGTAATACTGGGGTCACTTTCAAATCCCTGGCAGTATGATAAGATGGGGCGATGTGACACACCAAGTTTGATGTGTACTTACCTATGTGGCATGAAAGCTGGACCATGTCATTATTATGATAATTATGATCCAAATATTGTTTTGGTGAGTATGCTCATTTTCCATCATTACAAAACAAATATCACAAATGTTTAAAAATATACTTAATTTTTTAAGATTTTCACCATTTCCATTGTGATAAATACAGATTTGGCTTGACGGGGTCATCAATGTCATGTAACTTAAGTGTCATTCCTTATGGAAAGTGGAATCCACTTCCAGGCTCACTTGATTCATAGGAGAGTTCAGTTACTTGTAGTTACAGGACTGGCACCATCAGGACATAGTGGTTGCTCTAATGTCCAGCCATATGTCACATTATAGGTACTTTATAGCTGTGGTCTTCAAAGCCTGTGGCAGATGTCTCTGCTGCTTTCATTTTCTTCTTTCAAAGATCAAGATTTCCTTTGTAGTGATTCACTTGAGAGGATGAGGCTGAATCAAGATAATTTCCCTTTTGATTATCTCAAAACTGACAAATTAACAAGTAGACCATATGTGCATATTTCCTTCATGTTGCCATATTCTATAGTAAGAAGGTTTGCAAGTTCTACCTTTAAGCCTCTTTACAATGTTACAGATACCAGGGAATCGAAACCTCAGAGACAATTCATTATTGAGCAAACCTCATTGACATTGTAGCTTAACCAATTCTCTCTTCCTTTCCAGTTTTACTGTGTATCATTTTCTACCCATTGACCATTGAGAGTTTTCTATAATCAAGCTGAGATGGATACTCTGATACAAAGTTTACAACTGATACTTCAAAGGAAGTCAGTCTTTTGAAGAACAAAGCCGGCATGTACCATTTTTCAAAGTTTATTACAAATATAGAAAAGCCACACCTGAGAAAGTTGGAAGATGAGGTTCAAGACTTAGAATTTGGAACAGAGTTGGGGTTAGAGAGGGGAAGCAAGAGAAAACCAGTAAGAGGGTAACAGTGTGTGACCAGAACTGTACTTATTTCCTTCCTTATGTTACTGTGGTCCCTCTGTACATTAACTTTATGATAAAATAAACTCAAAAATTTCTGAATTTAAAGAGTAATCTCCTCACCTCCCAACTAGGTGTGTTTTTATGAATTATCTATCCTCATATGACCTACTAGCTGCATAATCTCATTAATAAAATGTCAAGAAATTTCATTAATCAATGTGTATTAGATGGTGAGCAGCTTCTGGAAGATAATTGCTCATTAAATTGTGGCTAAGATAACAAAAAAAGACAAACATAAACAAGTGCTCCATCTTTAAGATTATAAACAAACATTGGAAGAATTACGTAGTTCAGACACAAAAATATATGGATCACTGTATTAATTACCTGTGGGCAATTGGCATAATGGCCCTTACTATCTTAAGTTCCTAAAACAAATAAAAGCAAGGAAATTACTTGTTTAAATTTTATTGTGAAGATGATGTACAGAGGTGCTACAGTTACATAAATAAGGTATTGAATACATTTCTTTTTGAACAGTATTACTCTCTCCCACCTTTACTTTCATTTTCCCCCTCCACTCATCCCCTAGTTGTGAAGTTCATTTCCAGCATAGTGTTTAGTGATTATCACTGTTGCATGGGTTCATCCTTTGTTCTACTCTTTCTTGTTCCCTTCCCCAAATCTGACAGACTTATGTACAAGACAATGGGTACAGAAGTAAAAAAAAAAAAAGTATCAACAGAGAATAAACCAAAAGGAAAAAACATTTGAAAGAAAGAAAGAATGAAAGTCAGAGAGAGAAAGAGAGAGAAAAAGGAAGATAAAAAGAAAAAAGAAGGAAAGAAAGAACGAGAAGGAAAAAGAGAAATAAGTGAAGTACACTGAAAGAAAAGACTTCTAGGTTCCATTTCTTTTAGTTCATTTTGATAAGTATCACTTTATATGGTTATCATATGCATATAGGTATTGAGACATTGTGATCTTAAGACTATCCTAGAAAGCATGCAGGCTATGTTGCTTTATGATTGGGCTTTCTTTCGCTTAATATAATTTCTTCAATTCTTTCCATTTCTTTACAAATAGTATAAATCATTTTTTGTGGGAAGTATAGACTTCCATTGTGCATACATACCACATTTTCTTGATATATTTATCTAGTATTTGGCATTTGGTTTGATTCCATATCTTAGCTATGGTAAATACTGCAATGTATTTGGTTGTACTGGTAGGTTTACTGAGGCCTTGATATCTTCATTTGGGTAAGTGTCCACCAGCATCTGTTACTATTAGTTTTCTTGATAATGACAATTTTAACTGGGGTAAGGTGTAATCTTAATGCTTTGTTTTTCAATTCTTTTTTTCATATATTTTCATTGTAATTAACAGAAGAGTTAAATTATATTCACCAGATGGTGCATTACTTCACAAACATTGATAACCTTTCTCATGCTTTGGCCCCCATTTCCTCCCCCCACCCTTTCCCCTCATCTTGTTTTCCCCCCTTCGCTATCCTATTTTAAATAACCAAATACACATATGTACAATATATCAGATAACAAGGTGAAATACTGTAACCATATGAGATAACCAAGGGACAGCAAAAGAGATGAGAGGTAACATAGTAATTAAGGACAACAATCACTCATTATATGGCTTTTGTTTCTATATCCGAGAGGTCCTTTCATTTTGAGTCATACTATATGGCCTTATGTATCTAGGTTTCATTCTATTGTATGTCTCTGCTAGGACAGCCCAAGGTTTCTATCTATTATGACAAATGAGGGAAACCATTGAGCCTAAGTTCCTTTGAGTCTGGCTTACTTCACTTAATATGATTTTTCTAAGTCTTTCCATTTCCTTACAATGGGGCGATGTCTTTCTTTCTGACAGCAGCATAGAATTCCATTGTGTATAAATACTACATCTTGTTGATCCACTCATCAACTGAGGAACATCTGGATTGGTTCCATATCTTTGCTATGGTAAATATTGCTTCAATGAATATCGTTGTGCTAGTGGATTTAGTATGTCCTTGTTTCTGGATGATTGGGTAAATGCCAAGTAGTGAATTGCTGGGTCATAGGGGAGTTCTATGTTTAGTCTTTTGAGGCACTGCCATACTGCTTTCCATAGTGGTTGAACGAGTTTGAACTCCCACCAACAGTGTAGTAGTGATCCCTCCTGGCCATTGCAATTCTTTTATAGCTGGAGATGATGAACTTTTCTTCATGTGTATATTAGCTATTTTGAATTCTTCTTCAGAAAAGCTTCTCTTTAAATCTTTAGCCCACTTATTAACAGTGTTGATTTATCCCTGATGATTTTGGGGGGGGTTAATTTTTTGAATTACAATTATATTTTAGAAAGCAGTCCTCATCTGATTATTGCTAGTAAACATCGTGTCCCAATCCATGTGCTGTATATATATATGTATATATATAGCTATGTCCTTTGCCATGCAGACACTGCAGTTATTGCAATCCTATTTATCCAACCTTTATTTGATTTGTTGTATTTATGGATGTTTTTTAGGAAGCTTTGACTTGTGTCAAGGAGACCTATTGTTAGTACTTCTTGTAATATTTTTAGGGTATCTGATCTTGCATTGTGATCTTTGATCCTTTTGGAGTTGATTCTGGTGCAGGGTGACATATATATATATATATATATATATATATATATATATGGAAAACAAGTCAATTTTCTGTATATTGATAGCCACTTCTACCAATATTGTCTGTTGAAGATGCTTTTCCTTTCATCTTGGGTATTTGGCTCCTTTATCAAAGATTAGGTGGCCATAGGTGTGTGGGTTTATTTCTGGGTCATAAATACTGTTCCATTGGTCCTGAGGTCTGCTCATGTGCCAGTATTAATCTAAAAAAAATAAATTTTAAAGGAATAAAATGTTTGTAATTAATGATTGCAAGCATATGAAGGAAAGTTTTCCTTATTATTAGGGACCATATTTATAGAAGAAAAAAACACCAATTATAACTTCATGGCACAGCAATCTGGTCTTTTAAAATTGATCACAGAGCAGAGTCCTTACTCTTCCAGATGTAAACTAAAGGATTTCCTGATTGAGTTAACTCACATGTCTCCAAATGGAATTTTTTCTTCACAATTTACAATCCTTTTTGAGAATTTGATTTCAGGATATATCCTTTCCTAATTATTTAATATACCCAAATTTTATAATTTCATATTAATTCTTTTGTATATTTTAAGCAAAATCTTATTTTTCTACTTTGGCAAAAGACATATATCCATTATCAGAGGGCTTAGATTTCAAAAATATAAAGAGGAGGATTCACAGGATCCAATGTATGTAAACTTGAATTAGAAAGGGGCTCAAAAATGATCTGAAAAACCTTGTAGCTTCTCAGGACAGTTTAATGGTTGTTTGCTTGCATTTGTAACATCTCATGATTTTGTAGAAAATTCTTCGATTATGTATACATATGTGTGTGAATGTAGATTATATGATATATATTGTATTGATATATAGTTTTAAATACAGGAAAAAAGAATATTAAAGAATGGATTTGGGAAAAATGTTATTTTTATTGAAAGACTTAGAAATTATACACAAATAACTATATAATTAGCCAGCTCATTTAGTAAATATCACAACTTGTCATCATCAGTGTCTCCCTGCCTCACAGGACATTGACTATTTGATAAATGGTTGTCCATAGTTAGTCTTCGTTGTTAGGGGACAATTTGAGAGGAAATGCTGTTTAGAGAGGGACCTACAGCTGCCCCCTTAAGCATTTATGAGTTAAACATTTACTAAATATGGAACCGAACTCTTAGCACTCCGAGCTTTAATTTATTTTTTTCAATGTCATGCTGCTTGTAATTTTGAATAACTGCTTTTACCTGCTGTGAGGAACAGTAACTACTGAGTATTGTGTTTTTGCTCAAATCCTATTTGTTGTTATGGAAACAGCATCTCTATTAAGTTTCCTGCGGCAGAACTGCTGTAGAAAATGTTACTTAAAATGTTCACCAGCAAAGAGAAAGGATATGTGAATTGAAACAATACTTGCCTCTTTGTATTATATGACATGAAAACATCTAAAATATAAAATGTAAATAATGATGACTGGGCAGTTCATTATTCCTCACCAATGTGTTGAAAGGAAAGAGTGTAACATAGGTATGAAGATGAAAATAAACAAAATAATGTGGGTTATTCAATTTTATGAGGTTCAAAATGATTTAAAAGTATAAAATAAGAGGCTGGTTGATCTGATAGCTTCATGAGAGACGAAAAGTAGCATTCACCTAGGTGGAAAGTTAAATTTTTCATTATTGCACGGAAACCTCTTCCCACATAAAATGCATTTGCATTTAAACAATGTAGTTTTACATGTCATTTATCTGTGTGAATGCAAAATAATACATCTTTGCTTACCGATATAATTATATATAATTGTGCAACATGAATCTATATACTTTCATGTTTATGATCAATTGATTTCATTATTTATATGCACCATATTATTTCAATTGTGTAAATTTTATTTAAATATCTCTTGTCCCTTGCTTCTATGGAGAAACAAGAACGGAACATATAAAATTCAGTGTTTGTACCATTGACCTGGAAAACTACTCAAATGATATGGTTTCAAGTTGTGTTAATATTCTGCATTGAAATTCATAGAAAGAGAAGTCACTAGTCTTCTATCCTGCGTTTTAAAATTTGATAGCAGAAAGTGCTCTAAGACTTATTCACCATATGAATCTGGCACACTGGATAACTGGATATTGTTCTTATTTGGAATATGACAGAACAATTGCCAAATTGAACTTTCTCAAAGGTAAGTGCTGGGATATGACAACTAGATTTTATCTAAACACTTTATATTGCAAAACCTTAGTCATAATATCTTTAAGGCAAAATATCTCTACAGAGGATTCTCCAGTTCTGCAAATCTGACTTTTCAATGTTATATTTTAGGCAGTTATTTGAAGGAAGAAATCTAGAATATAATTTGTTTCTCATGGACATAAATATTTCCTATGGACAGAAAAGGAAGAAAATGAACTGTATTTCTTGTCTTAAATATAACAATGAATATATATTAAATGAGAAAATGCAATTAAATTTTACAAAAATGATCATCATTATTTATTAGGTTTGTGTACAAATGTTTATATGTGCAAAGTTGTATGTATATATAAATAGAAATAATGTTGCTTCAAGGTAACCAAAGTTTGAAAAAGAATAAGTAAGGAAAGTTCTATTTCTAAATAGACCCAACTATTTGTTTTACATCATATATATATATATATATATATATATACATATACATATATACATACATCAATTAGTTATATATTGCATTCCTGATTGGAATAGCAGCTAATTATTAAAATCCCCTTTATTACAAGCTATGTCATGCAAGTTTAAATATAAACAATCAAATGCTGATTCAACTTATTTTATAGCAACTTTCAACAGATAAAATAACTATGTAATTGAGTAGTATATTTAAAAGGAACCTTTTTGATTATCTCATAATTAATTGAGCATTCTATTGAAATGACAGCTGAATTTGGTGGAGCTCTAAAAGAAAAACCTGTTTCCAATTGACTAACTTAAGTTTCATGAAATTATGGTCATCTATTTGAGTGAAAATACAAAGTTTTTAGTTTGTTGCCAATGGTTTACACCTGTAATCCTATCTACTCTGGAAGGTGATATCTAAAGCTTGTGTTTTGAAGTTAGCTCTGGAAAGGAATGGTGATAAATGTAAGTTCAATTAACTACCCAAGAAAACCAGAAAGGAAGCTGTGGCTCAAAGTGGTACAGTGCTATACTTGAACCAAAAATCTAAGAAGAAACTGCCCAGGCCTTGAGTTCAGTTCCCCACTACTGGCACAAAAACAAACAGAAAAAAAAAAAGAAAGCAAAAAGAGATCCTCAAAACTAGCTTCCCGATTTATCATTTTTGTAATTACTGCAAAGAAACTTTTAATAAAGCATTAAACAAAAGAAAATTTGTCAAAATCATTGGCCAGAACAAATACATATGTTGTTCTTTGTTCATGAGTATAATATTTGTTGAAAGAATAAACAAAGCAAATATGTTTCAAATAAAAAACAAAGGACTTATAAAAGCAAGGAAATTGAAACTCTCTTCCTATATCTCTTCATATTCAATTGCCTCTAAAAGATTTATTAAATTTAGATTTAGGTAAAGAAAATAGATCAGATTGAGATTTGTGTTTATTTGGACAACAGTAAAGATAACAACAGGCCAATTGAATGCTTTGATGCCCCCCCCTCCGATCCCCTTTATGCCACCTGCTCTACCAGATTCATTTTCAGCCCTGAAGGACTTATTTACACTGCTCTTGGACATTCTACTGGTTTCCACCCTGAATCCATCTTTAATAGGTAAAACCACTGCCTATTAGAAGGTCAAATCTCTTTCCAGGGCTTTTTGTTTTCAATATCAGATTAATATGTGATCTTGAATACATGATCCTCGTAGACCACCCCAGCCTCAGAATTCCCTGAGAACTGAACCGAGGTCATATTCATGACAGCTTAATAGTGTAGCTTCAGTAGAATCCATCTCCCAGAAACTGTAATCAGGAGCATGAACTAACATTTGTTCAATAGATACCACATGATAGTTACTCTTCTGTCTTACATGTAGCAGCACATTTATGTATACCCACAGAGTCATTATCTGATTTCTAGGGATAGAAATTATGAAAGAGAATATATGTAACTAGCCTTACCTTATGAGTTTAAAAATTACAGATGCATTTGTGGAGGCTGTCTTAATTTCAATACCCATGTTTTGAATCACCAAGCTATACATTCTAAGTATACCTTGTATATGCATATATTCTGTGTCTTGAATTCTGGGCCTGGGTGATGTCCCTGAACTCTTCAGCTCAAGGCTATCCCTTTGCCACCTTGCCCCTGGAACCACAGCACCACTTCCCATTTTCTAGTGATTAAAAAGATCAGTCTTTTAAGGTCTTTAGTGCCTGGGCTCCCTATGAACCATGATCCTCACATCTCAGCCCCTGAGAAGCGAGGATTGCAGACATGAGCCAGTGTGCCTGGCTTGTACGCTTTTTATAGTCTAAATATTTCTAAAATTTATATTTACTAACTGCTTGGTGATAAATTATAAAGCATGGTCATATCAAGTGAATATTATAGATAAAAGTGAAAATTATGTACATTATAGAAAGCATTAATTATATTTCTTAAAATGAATCATCTCATTGTATTACTTGTATTATTTAAATCCAAATAAATCTATAAACACAAGTATGAATGTCATCAGGTAGGGATTGACATAGAATTCTTGAGGAAAGCTTTACAGAATGGAATAGAATTGTTAAAATCTTTGAAAGGTGAGATAATTTCAAAAAGAATGGTGAAGGCAGAAAAGGTCTTTCTTATGACAAAATGTGATTAATCTAATGCCAGGAGATTTTACTTTTACACAAAATACACGCATTTTATTTTTAGTGCATATATTACATTCACGGGTACTACCTACAATAAAAAAGATGTATTTCCAGCAGGAGTGGAAACAAACACATTAAGGGGCATGTTACCATCTGTGTTGAGAAACAGGTGTCGCCAAATGCGCCAGAGCTGCTAGTCATAATAATGGGATTTCTGCATAGATACAATTGAGAGGTCATAAATAATGAGAAAGGCCACTACATTTTAACTTTCTACAATCAATTATGTACTTAGCAAATGTAAGAAGGAAATCAAATCCTTAAACTTTCTGTATTATTAGCTTTTTCAAATATTTTTGGAAATTTAATATTAGTCTATACCAATAGCAAAAAATGCCCTTTTATCATATCAATGGTATTGAGGTGACAAATTTATATAATTTCACAAATGTGTGTTATAATGTATAATTTTCATTAAAATATTAATTCCTAATGAAACTTAATTTTTCCTAAAGAAGCATTATTTAACCAATGTTTCAAAATGAGCAAATATAAGTAAGTTAGAAAATATATTGATTCATTTCACAGGGACTAGTTTCTGGTAATATTTACTATAGACTTAATAAGTTTATGAAAGTTGAATAAAGCAAAGTCTTTTTGGCCTCTACCATGCTAATGTGGAACTGAATGTAGAATGCAGGGTTTACTTTATTGATTTGAACACAGGAACTCAATCATACCATGATTTTTAAATAGATTATTATTGTTAGGAACACAATTCAGGATCTTCATTTTCACTTACTCTTGATGTGTTAGTGTTTTATTAATATATTGCATATTTTCTAACTTTGATCATTCCAAAAAAGCTTTTTGTCATTTTGATTGATTCATTCATTATCCCTAACCAACATAGAGACATAAAAAAGGGATTATGACTTAAGATAGATTTAGCAACTTGTTGAATTTTTATTAGTTGTTTCATAGTTTTGGTTCTAGCCTTAATTTTCATGAAGTCATGATCATACTCACATTAAGATTTTGCATGGAAAAATCCAATCATCCCCTTTCTTTGTGCTGCAGAAAAATTGCCAGTCTAACATTTTAGTATTGGCAATCAATCCATACCAACATCTGAAATGCAATATTCAGAATCTTGACCTGTGTACACAATTTCATATTAATAACCACCAATTTCATTGTGCTTCATTACTCAATTTTATTGTGCTTCAGTAATATCTGCTAATTTATGCAAAGATAACTCTTCAGATATTGTTATTTTGTACCACTCCTGTCTTTCCCCCCATCTCTTCTTTCCTTTGCATACTTTTGGCACCTTTTCAAATATGTAAAGTATAATGGGGGTAGATGATGGAGGAAACATACAGCAAATTTAATAAGCTGGATACAATGCAGGTAAATGCCCTCACATCCTATTCACACTTTTAAGTTTTATTCACAGATATTTAATTTGTGGAGTGAAAACTGTAATCTTACATGTATAAATAAATCCACACATCTTCTGCTCTATTTGTACAGACTTGAATAAATTAACTGGATTGTTAAGTGAACTAATTTAATAAGCTCTATTGTTCTAGGGGGAAAAAAAGAAACTCGCAACCTTTTATTTAAATTCTCCCTAGTAGTCTCAAACCTACCCTTCAAGAGGAATGTTTTTCTTTTTGAAATCTGAATGCCAGCCATGTGTGTAATATAAGTTAATGCCAAGAGAGATCGTTTAAGTGTGGTTATTAAGGAGACTATGATGGATGGAGCTTGTAGCTGGTAATGTGATTCCCCTTTGGCTGGCCAGGGAACATCAGCAGCAGATCAATATCTCATCTGCATGAGATTACATCCACTTTCAACAATAGCAGCAAGAAGGGGTTATAAAGGAAAAAAGAAAAGACCAACATATTTGTCTGAGGATCATGATAGGTGTTGCTTTTTAAAAGATAATGTAAGTAATTCTGTTTGGAGGGAGAAATGATATAGGAATTTTTATGGCTGCAAATTTTGTTCACCATTGATCAAATAAATGTATTCAAACCCCTCTTTTGTTCCACTTTCGCCTTTAAACAAGACGGATCTTTAATGTGAGGTTACAGAAAACTGTGTGTACATACTAAGAGAGATCACAGCAGGTCCATCCAGATAGAAATCTCACCTTTTCCATCCTGAGAGATCTTAGTGTTTTAAGTCACTTAGAAACCTGAAAGGCATGTCATGAACGAAGAAATTCTGCTCTTACCACTTTTATCACATTGATTGGGTTATGCTGTGAATCTACACCTGGGTAGTTTTCTGTACTCCATCGTTGGTGGTCTGTTCGCTCCCCTTTCCTTCTAACCCTCATTCGCAGCACCATTAAAAAATCCCCATGTCAACCTGAGGTTGTGTTTTGTGCTTTAATTGACTCCTCTATTTCTTGATTCTCCTCTGAATGTTTCTTAAAAGTAGAACACAGTTTTCTCATTTATCTCCACCAAGCGTGTGATGAACTACTTTCAACCTTCAAGATTACTGCCATTTCAAACTGCTTCACTCCCTCTGCCAGTAATGTCCTTTCTCTCTTGCTTCTACTCTGAAGAGGACCCCTTAGGAGGGACTGCGCACTACCACATTCTGCAAAAAAAGGAGCCAGACATGATGTTACCAAACACCACCAATTTCAGAAGCTATTGAAATAATGAGGATTTTTTTTTAGTAGAAATAGTTAAAGGCTTCTGTTGACTAGAAGTAAGATTTTTGTGTAAGTTACATATTAAGGAACGAATCTCAAATGAGTTCCAGAGGTAAATTATTCCTCTTTATGAAAATTCTACTGTATCATATCCCTATGCTTCAGTGTTGTCTGCTCTTAAACAAGTTCTGATTCTTATTCACTTTTATTCAATTCTGTTGGTTATTTATTTTGACATCATAAGCTTCTAAATTCCTGGCAAAACATGTGGAATTAAAAAGAAGGGATTATGAAGGTGTGAAGCTTAACAGAAATAAAGTTTCAAACAAGATCAGGAAAATCCATTTCTGGCACAAGATTTACTCATTAAAATGGATTAAAAGCATTCTAAATAATAGATTTTTGAAATTTGATAAACATTCAAATGAGATGATTTTTATATTTTTCCTTGAAAGTCAATCTTTTTATATTTATATGTTTGTTGTTGTATTTAATGCTTATATAACAAATCACTCTAAAATATGTCGTGTCCTGTCACTAAACAGGACATGTAACTTGTAACAACTATTCTCGAACTTTAACTCAGAGATTTGCAAATTGAGACTGGGGATTGTTTATTAATGTCTCTCTCTTTGAGTATTGATGGTAAAGGACTTCTAAAGACGTCTTGCAGGGGAAAAATCAAACCAACCAATGGTTAAATAGGATATTATGCCGACAATCTATGTTATGACTTTATAAAGACAATAGTTCAAAATCAATTATTCCTTTCATTGTACCTAGTAAAATTTTAGTCATTATCTTTCTTTCTCTTATTTCAATGGGACAAGGAGGAAGATCAGAGCATAATAGAGTCCACATATCTTTTGAGAATTTTTTGAAGTGTCAAATCATTTGTAACCTATAAGACATGCATTTAGTGTGAATGAAAGTGAGTCACACTTATCAAGAATTAGATAACTGAATGTTCTTTTGAAATTGTTCTTTTTAAAGCACAGGGGTTTATCTTCAGAACGGGCTACTCTCATCAGTCCTGAAGACATATTCCGTCTCTGGCTGAGTTTCAAGAAATTTAACAAACATTTCCATGTTTTCTCAGTTTTATTTCAGGTGTTGATATTCTTTTCTATTTGACTGGCCTAATCCTCTTATCTAACCATGTAGTTTTAAAATCAATGCATAAGAGAAATTACACACATATTAATTTTACTGTTGAAAGATAACTATTAAAAACCTTATAAATGGGGGGGGAAATGGGTACCAAGACATGTGAAAGGGTATCAATGTATGTGAATTAATGCACCTTCTATCTGGCAAATATCATGTAACCCTTTTACTAATTACAATAAAAAAAATAAGATATAAAAAAACCTTATAAATGTGAATATAGAAAAGAAACAAAAATATTGTTTTGGCATACATAAGAGCAGTTATCTCTTTCTTGTGCATATATGTTCCAGTGGTTTGAACTGAGGCCTTATGCTTGCTTAAGGCTCACCTACAACTCTGAATTTCATTGGTTATTTTAGACATGACTAGGCTTCTAAACCACAGTCATCTAGATTTCTGTTTCCTGAGTAATTAGGATTATTAACACCAGCCCTGGACACCTTCCCAGCAGTTATCCTTTAGATGTATACTATCTTTAAATTCCTTGCATTTCATCCACATATCATATGACAAGTTTTGAAGGTAGCACCTCTAATGGGCTATTATTTACCTATCTCTACTATAAATACATATTCATTGAATTTATATGTCATTTTAAATAAACAATTGATTATAATAATATCAGAGTAAAATTAAATGACATATAATGATCCTATATAAAATATATACAAAGTGCTATGGATAATTCTGAATAAATTTTGAAATGATTAATATTTTTGTTCTTTATCTCACAAAGTTTGTAACTAATTCTGCAATTCTATGAATTATGGCTTGCTCTGTAAAGCTTAAACTAAATTTTGAGCAAAATCTTCAAACAAATCTGAGCTAAAAATTTTGACCCAAAGATAATTGGCAAGCATTTTTTCCTTATACTTTAGTCACTATTACCAATTCAGAAAGAAGAAATTTTTATGAAATGTACTTGCAAATTCTCAGACTATTTTAAATAAAATTCCAATGTATAGTTTGGTTTTTGTTTTTTTTTTTGTTTTTTGTTTTTTGCCCAGTCCTGGGCTTGAGCTCCGGGCCTGAGCACTGTTCTTGGACTTTCTCAAGGTTAGAGGTCTACCACTTGAACCTCGGCACCGGTTTATACGTATGTGGTACCGAGGAATCGAACCCAGGTCTTCGTGCATGCTGTGCAAGCACTCTACCACTAGGCCAAATTCCCGGCTCCCTATCAGTAGTTTTGACCATCAGTTTCACACATAAATATATTACCCATTTCCTTTTAACAGATAATTTATCTTGTATCACTAAAGTGAAAATTTAACTATATCTTTTCAGAAGGCAAATTTACTTTGTCTTGAATCACACACTCTTGAACAAGTAGAGTCATATTAACTGCAGTAAAGTAATAATTTTAGTCCAGAATAATTTTTTTTACAAGTGGAGGACAGACATTTATTTCTTGCACAATATAGAAACCGATTAGCCTGTGATTGTTCTCTCCTATCTGTCCTGTGTTTGGGCATAAAAGTAACTCCCTCAAAACTATTTAGAAAAAAAAAACTGCTATTAGGTAAATCTTTTCTTACATCTGAGCTTAATTGTGCTCAGAAGCTATGAATACAGATTAGAAGGCTGGGTGGAGCGTGTCTAAGTAATGATCCCTTCAGAAAAGTGTTCAATAAATACACTTAAGCCATGGCTCAGCAACCTACTAAGCACAAGGTTTTACATTCAGGCCCTTGAATTATCATGAGTGGAGGGGCTTTGTTTCTTTTCTCTTTCTGTCAATTTAGTATCATAGCTTTAGTTTTACAATTTCAGACAGTCTCCTATAAATTGTGAAATAAATAAATAGACTAAATTAAAAAATTATTATTCATAAAAAACGAAAACATTTATAGTTTTCCCATTTACTCATTTGAATGTGATATTCAATTCTAAAAATAGACTTCAAGAAAAAAAGACACTGTAAGTAGTTTTAACTAAGATTAAATGTATACAGCTGAACTGTGTTTAAAAGTTACTTACACGAAAGGGTATCACTGCATGGGAAGTAATGCACCTTCTATCTGGTGAATATAATGTAAGCCTTCTATTAATTACAACAAAGTATATGGAAAAAAGTTACTTACACAGAAAAACAAATAGGTACCTGGTATTCTTTCCTATTTATAATCATACTGTTTCTTCTAAATTCCCTAAATTCTTACTTTCCTCATCAGTAACCAGGAACTTTCCACACTCTTGTATTGACAAAACATGTCTCCTCTTCCATATGAAATCTATGCGTCATCAAAATATTCTCATTCTTTATCTATCCACCAAGTCTGGCCGAGATACTTCCTCTGACACATCCCCACTGTCTGAAACATGCTTAAATGATTCTACCTTTTACAAGAATTCTTGTGTGTGTCTCCCACTCCTGCATCATCACACATGCAACAACATATTGTCATGTGCACGCTTAAATTAATATTGTTCTAACAAAGATCACTTTGCAGTGAATTACTTCTCCTTTAGAAACGTTACAACCTATACATTGTTCAATTTTTACAATGTAACACTCAGTTAAAAGCATGTGTTCATGTGTTCTATTTGTCTTGCTAATTTTTATTACTGATGCCTAACGTAGGGCTTGGAGCATAGTAAATTTGTAGTGGGCAGTATATTCTTGATAAATGCAATCAATTTTTGTCTACTACCCATGTTAGGTAAATATGATTTGCTAATCTTAATTATTAAAAGATTTATTATTTAGTATGTATAATTAGTTCTGCATGCAGCTTTGTTAGTAGAATTATTTCCTAAGTTGTCTGGGTCACAGTCAAAAGTTAATGCACTAAAGATAATTGAAATCATGCATTGCTAATATCTGATAACAAACTGACTAATAAAATAGAATTTATGTGAAAGTCTCATGAGTTGTTAAATCTTACTGGCAAAATAATTAATTAAAACCTAGGCTTCATATTATGTTTTTGTCATGAACTACTATATTCAATTAAAGGGAGCTGTTTCTGGATTGCTTACTTTGATTAAATATAGTATTAGAATTCAAAGTCACCAACATTTTGTTAATATTTTAATGTATATGCCTTTTTAAAATTGTTATATGTAATTTTAGATCTCTCATCAATAAGTTAAAAACTTTAATTACCTATGGTATGAGTGTCATGTTATGTTATCAACAACAGTATTAATTGATTATAATTTAATTCCTTTCAGGCCAAGTCCATATTTGTCATGTAATAGATTTTGCAATAATTTACATGCTTACATCTATCTTATGCATTTAATAAATGATTATATATCATTTTAAAGTAATTTTCTAAAAATTTGTATTTGCAAAATCTAAATAACTAAAGTAACATTTTGGGTACTTCACATATACAGAGTATGAATTATAAATTGTTAAATAATTTGTGAAATGGCAGAAGCAGAGCAATGTTATGAACTTTGTGATCTTATACTGAGGAAGAATTCTTTAGTCTAGGAAATATCCCAATTTGTTTAAATATTGGGAATAAATTAAGATGTTCTTGCTTTTTTGCTGCAAGTCCTAGGGTTTGATTTGGTTTTCAAATTGTGGTGACATATTATGATGAATTATCAATAATTCTATACTTTTGCAGCATATTTCTTTTTATAATTGAATCTTTTTGTTGGGTGATGTTACATTCATCAGGTGGTGGGTACATTACTTCTTGAACATTAATATTTCTTCTCATGTTTTTCTCCCATTTTCCCATTCACCCCCTCCCAATCATCTTGCTTTTCCCCTTCGCTTCCCTATCTCAAATAAACAAATAAACTTACATATAATATATCAGATATCAAAGTCAGATGCAGCCACAACATATGATAAACCATAAGGGGAATACAAAGAGAAAAGAAATAACTTCACATTGTACATTATGAACATCCCATTTCCTGGAGTTAATTTCTCTTAGTCTCATTCTATATGGCCATATGTATATAGCTCTTGAGCTGATTCTCTACTAGGAGAATTCTAGACATATGGTAATTATTACAAATGAGGGAAACCTACATTTATTTGAGTCTGGCTTGCTTCACTTACTATGTTTATTTCCCAAGTTTTTCCATTTCTTTGCAAATGGGGCGATATAATTTTTTCTGATGGCAGCATAGAATTCCAATATGTATAAGTACCACATCCTCTTGATCCATTCATCTACTGAGGGGCAACTGGGTTGGCTCCATATCTTAGCTATAATGTTGCGGCATATTTCCTTCAGGTGATGCCTGAAATTAGTAAATATTGCTCACTTTTCATACTTGCAAGCCATTTGTTACCAGATATAGTTACATGTATATGGTACACATTTTGCATTTAAATTCTACACCTAGCCATTTTTCAAATAAATAAAATATAGTAACTCCTTCCTTTTATCTCACAGGAAATGTCCCTTTCCTAGGAGAAATGAAACTTACTTAAAACCTGCCATATGGGGGCTGGGAGTTCGGGCCAATGATAGAGTGCTTGCCTAGGATAAGCAAAGACCTGGGTTCGATTCCTTGGTATCACATATCTATAAAATCCGGGAAAGGGTGCTGTGGCTCAAGTGGTAGAGCCCTAACCTTAAGGAAAGCCATAGGACAGTGCTCAGGGCTGAGTTCAAGCGTCAGGACAGGCAAAAAAAAAAAAAAGGACCTACTTACCATATATAGTTCTATATTACTGGTAGTTTTGGTCATGTATTGTAAAGACCAGCACTCCAAAATATTTTCAGTTTTAATTTTGAATCTCATACCTTTAGTTAGTTCAAACAAAGCTCTTTATATTATATGAATTTAATGAATTCCTGTGAATCACATACTGAAGGATATATTTTATAACAAGTAGAGTGTAATTATTCATTCATTTTATGCACTTATATAACATTAACACACTGACTACATTCTGGGTACTCATGGAAAATAAGTAACAATTATAGAGACATCAACTATATGTTTTCCCACATTTTTAAACCATTGGCAGAAACATTGCATTTTCCAGACAAACATAACTTATATAATTCCACAAGGATATATTTGTGTTGGGATTAATGTAATAACAATTTTGCTACCTACTAAAATTATTTTCAATCATCTGACTAATACTCTTTTAAAAAGAATTTGAACAATAAGTAATCCTGGATATTTGGATAAGAGAAAAAGGTAACACTACTGATCTATGATAGATTTATTTTTCATAGTAATTTTGATGTCAATGGCTATTCAAGAACTTTATTAGTCTTAAGGCAAGTGAATACTAATAAAATTAAATCGAGTATTAATAGTGAATTCAATTAGTTTGAAAGTGGGAAATTATTTTTAGTCTTTAAAAAATATCCACACAGCTACAGCTCTGGTGAGAATTTAATTATACTTATAATATAAAAACTTACCAAATAAAATAAAAATTGTACAACTTTGTCATAAAGGGTCTCACCTCTACTATCTGCCCTCTACCCCCACCATTTGAATTCAGAGCATTGTACGTACTTTCAGCATTCTTTTAAAGGAAAATTTGACATCAACCATGAGTGAATTGATTTGAATTGCACTGGCCCTGAATTTTCATGTAGAAATTCAAGAGGTGGCTTAGAGAGCAATTGCAATCCAAAGATTGTTTTCTGCAAAGATCTTTTGAATTATGCATAAAAGACATTTGGTTTCTGCTGTTTGAAGTTTATAATTCAGATATGTATTTAAATATTAATGATTTGTTTGGGAAGTTTTACCAAACATATAATGACATGTCAGAATAACTGGATAAGGATCTTTAGAAGTATACAGGATACATCAACATTTTAACTTGATTTCTATCTGGAATATAACATGTTATTTATTATGTTATAATATTTGATTTACACATGGAATGATAGTGAAGAATCATCCATTAGACATCTTTTTTATTAAATTTTATTTTCAGGGTGATGTATGGAGAGAATACATTTACATTCATCAGGTCATGGGTACATTACTTTTTGAACATTGTTACCCCTTCCCATATTTTTCTCCCACTTTCCCTCCCTGACGTCCCTCCCACTCATCTTGATTTTCCCTTCCCTTCCCTTCTAGAAGAGGATCACAAGAGCTGAGACATTTTTCATTTGCTATGTAGAAGTATAGAGAAACTGAGTGAAATGCTTTTTCCAGACTGTCTTTATTTCAAAAAATGATTTTTATCTATTAGGAACTTGATTCATAAAAAACAAAATAAGAAATAGAAGCACTAAGAAAATTATTACTGTAATTGATGAACAATATAAACTATATTGAAAGATAAAGAAAGTGAAAGAGAAATTTGAAAATAAAATGCTGATTTTTTTTTGGCTTCAGAGTATATATTACCAGCCTTAAGGAAATATATGTTTAATCTCCTTGACAAACATGAATAGGTTTCTGTTTTTGGGTGTTTTTTTTTGTTTTTTGTATTTTGCTGGTCTTAGGGCTTGAATTCTGGGCCTGGGCACTACCCCTCAACACTTGAGATCAAGGCTGTGGCCCTAACCCTTGAGCAACAGCATCACTTCTGGTTTTCTAGTAGTTAACTGGAGATAAGTCTCAGGGTCTCCTGGGTCTTTAGTGCCTGGGTTGGCTTTGAATTGCGATCTTCAGATGTCACCCTCCTGATTAGCTAGGATTACAGGCATGAGCCACCACAGCCCAGAAATGCATAGGGTTTGAAAGACGATTTTTCTTCTATATTTGGCTTTAGGAGTCCAAAGTAGTGATTATTATTTGATGTTCAGAAATCCTTTATTCTATTTAAAATTATGAACTTAATTATTTCCTAAGAAATATGGTTCCACCAATATCCAAATAGAACTTTCAGTCATTCACTGAATCTATGGTGATACTTTTAATAGCCTAGAAATATGGAAAACTTAAAGATATAATTCTTACCTAAATTCTCCCAAGCAAACAGACAATTTTTTAATGCACTCTTGGTATGTAGTGCTGGTTACTCTCATTGTGTTAATTTTTTTCATATATTTTTATTGTAATTAATAGAAGGGTTACATGATATTTGCCAGATAGATGGTGCATTAATTCCCATACATTGATATCCTTTCACATGTCTTGGTCCCCATTTCCCTCCCCCCCACCCCCACCCCTCATCTTGTTTTCCCCCATTCCCTATCCAATTCAAATAATCAAATACAAATATATCCCATATATCAGGTAACAAAGTGAGATACTGTAACAATATGATATAACCAAGGGACAGCAAAAGAGATGAGAGATAACATAGTACCTTAAGAACAACAATCATTCATTATATGGCTTATGTTTCTATATCCTAGAGATCCTTCCATTTAGCGTCCTACTATATGGCTTTTTGTATCAAGGTTTTGCTCTATTGCAAATCTCTGCTAGGAGAGCCCAAGGTTTCTACTGATTATGAGGGAAACTATTGAGTCTAAGTTCTTTTGAGTCTGGCTTACTTCACTTAATATGATTTTTTCTAAGTCTTTCCATTTCCTAACAAATGGGGCAATGTCATTCTTTCTGACAGTGGCATAGAATTCCATTGTGTACAAATACCACAACTTCTTGATCCACTCATCAACTGAGGGACATCTGGGTTGGTTCCACATCATTGCTATGGTAAATAGTGCTGCAATGAACATTGTTGTGCTGGTGGATTTAGTATGTCTTTTTTTTTTTTTGGATGATTGGGTAAATAAATTTTTTAAAGGCCAAAAAACTAAACCTATTGGAACAGTGTTAACATGGACTAGACTCTCAATATATCTGAAGTAGTAGGTAAAAATACTTTTAAACTCATAAATCCATCTGCAGCATTTATGCCCTCCCTCTGACCCTTAAGAATAGCCTGGCCTCACTTCTTATTACTACCTTTAGAGATCTGAACATTGGTAAGTCACCAGGGAACAGTCCTGGTGACTTAACAGAAAAGAAAACAAGGTCAGGAAAACTGAATGAGATGCTTCACACTGCACAGCTAGCTTAGCCTTTATGCTGGAAGTAAAGTTTCAGTCTGGTACCTCCAATATTTACTTCTTCATTGACATCGGTCTCATATTTTCTCTGCTTACCATCCAGTGAATCATTTCATTCTTAAATCTCATGTCACCTTGTGCTACTTTATTCAATACATGAAATTTTTCTAAATAATCAAGTAGATTTTTGTAAGTAATGTGGAATCACCACTTTTTGTTCTTTCCTTTTTTTGGGGGGGTAGACATGTTATCTTTATACTGTTCATTTAATATTAAACCTATAATTAGCACTGCAATAACTCCTGGAATGAAAAAAGTTGTTCCTTGGATTCATAGGCCCAAAAGGACTCCATTTTCTCTTCACTCAATCTCTGTTTCAAATTATTCCTTCTTCTTATTGCCATTTTACTACTCCCGGTTATTTTAGTAATTGCAATGCATTTTCTCTGTATAGTGGTTCAGTTAACAAAATAAATACTACTCATCCAGAGGGCAGTTTATTGGTTGAAGACTTTGCACATCATGTGAGAATCTCTATATGTAGTCCAAAACACTGAAGAATTAAACAAAGCAAAATCTTTCCATGTAGTTGTCAATGTTGGCTTGTTACCAATATCCCTTGCTATGTGGTGGTACATTCATTGTTCTATGGTGAAGAAACGTAGAACTAATTTTTTTCTAATATATTTCGTAAATCTATCAAGATGATCATATGATCATCATCTCAATGAGCAACTGGATAAGACCCACTTAATCATCACCGTTTCAATATTTGTGTTAACAATTTGAATACAGAGATATGAATTCAAAGAATAATTCAGATTATAAGAAAAAGTGGGGCCGGGAGTTTTGCCTAGTGGTAAGAGTGCTTGCCTAGGCCGGGAGTTTGGCCTAGTGGTTAAAGTGCTTGCCTAGCATGCATGAAGACCCAGGTTCGATTCCTCGGTACCACATACATATAAAAGCCGGAAGTGGTGCTGAGGCTCAAAGTGGTAGAGCTCTAGCCTTGAGAAAGTCCAAGGACAGGGCTCAGGCCCTGAGCTCAAGCCCAGGACTGGCAAAAAAAAAAAAAAAGAGTGCTTGCCTAGCATGTACAAAGACTCCAGTTCAACTCCTCAGTACCACATACATAGAAAAAAGTTGGAAATGGTGCTGTGTATCAAGTGGTAGAGCTCTAGCCTGGAGAAATCCTAAGAATAAGTACTCAGGCCCTGAGTTCAAGGCCCAGGACTGGGAAGAAAAAAGAAAGAGAGAAGAGTTGAAGATATTATCTAGTAGATGACCATTTACATGAGTAGCTTCTAGTCAAAAGGCCAAAGAGACACACTGTTTATAAAAAGGCCAAAGCCTGTAAATGAAATGACCATGTATATGTTGCACAGTGTAATTAACTAACTCTAATAGGTTGACCTTTCTGGTCCTATGATGAGAATGTGAGTTATATTATTAAGCAGATAAAAATATGTGTTTGCTCTCAGAAAATAAACTTGACATTTTGGAGTGAGAGTGAAAGGCAGAATGGGGACTAGATGGATGAGAGATAAAGCATGTAGAAAATCAATCAAGAGGAAAGTTCCTTGACATCTGTCAGAAAAGAAATTTCAAAGGAGCAAAAGGCTAAAGTAAGGTAGTAAGGGACATAAGTCCAGTTTAACAACTTTAGATTTGAAAAATAAGTGATAAACTAAAGTACTATAGTGAAATATTGTATTGGGATTGCTATGCTGAAATCCCTCTTTTTTTTTCCTTTTATAAGGAACATATGACTTTTCTTTGAAAATGTGACATTTGCTAAATGTCTTTTCACATTGTTTGGGGCTCATAATTGTGTCAATTATCATTTCTGACTTGAACAGTTAGAACAGTTCCTTACCGAAGAGAATGAGTGGAATTTGAAACAGATATATCATTAAAACAGCTGTATTTAAATTTCTTAGAAATGCCTTTTTTCCCACAGTCTAAATATGGCAGAGTTAACTATAAAGACGGTTGTATTAAATAGGCTTATTCTTTGGCTGAGAATGGCTCTATATTTGCCCTTATTTGCCTGTAGCTTGTGTAAAAGGCATCTTCGGATCTAGAAGTAGGTAGGTTGGGTGAAGTTGGGTGAAGAAGAGGTGTATTGGGACAGAAAAGTGCCCTTTCCATCTATGTCCTCATAACTTCTTCCAGAAGGTGGTGAATCTGTTCCATTTAAATGTTAATGGTCAGAAGTTACTAGGCACATTTCCAGGATAATGGAGTCAAATATATATATTTGAGTCTATATATTATAGACTCAAGGGTAGCTCACTAAAAATACAAATTCTTAAAAATGGGGAAAAAATCTGGGGGAAAAAAAAGCATTCATAGAACAATTAATCTACATTAGAGTATCTGGCGTATGCATAGCTTTCTTTCAACTGTTCTTGGTTTCTTCCTCTTCTTCTTCTTCTTCTTCTTCTTCTTCTTCTTCTTCTTCTTCTTCTTCTTCTTCTTCTTCTTCTTCTCCTCCTCCTCCTCCTCCTCCTCCTCCTCCTCCTCCTCTTCTTCCTCCTCCTCCTCCTCTTCTTCCTCCTCCTCCTCCTCTTCTTCCTCCTTTTCCTCCTTCTTCTTGCTCCTTCTTCTTACTCCTCTTTCTTTTTCTTCTTCCCCTAGACTTGGACCTCTGCTCCTGTTTCAGAAAACACTTCATCCTTGGCTTGCTTGTTCCATGTGATCCTCCACAACTCTAAATGAAACAGAACTATTGTTTTTCATTTGGTTAGTCTTTGTTACAAATTCAGGTCTGTGTGAAAGAAACAGGAAAATAAAAGATTCATTAAAAAAATAACTGATTTCGAGCCACAGTACTTCTCACCACAGCAACTAAAAGGTAAACTGAATAGGTATTTCTTTATTTTTCAATCATATTGTCGTTCCTGAGTAAGGCAGCTGGTCCTTGTAAAGAGAGGTTAGGGAAGGTCTTCGAAACCTTCTTTAATAATGCATTCAAACATTCTCTTCTGCCTTTGACCTTGATATTTCATTTCTAAGGATGCATTAGCTATGTACTCAAAGGTTTCTCTTTCCCCTTTTATGTTTAATGCTTTTCTTTATTTATGAAGAAGTGGTAGAGGATTATAAAAGCATATGATAGCTTAAAATCTTCCTTATCTTTTTAAATCACTTGTTTTTAATAATTCTTTCCATACATGAAGAGTATCTATGAGATCTGTGCTGGGCTAGTTCCTCACAACACAGGGATTCACATCAATCATGCTTCAGCTCTATCTGAAAACTGTATTCGTTTAAAATTTATTTATTGATTGGTATTGTAAAGGGGATGAACAGAGGAGTTACAATTACATAAGCCAAGTATTGAGAACATTTCCTTTTATGTAGAGTCACCCCTTCCCATGTTTATTCCCTGTATTTTTTTCCCATTCAACTCCCTCCACCACCACCAAGTTCTGTAGTTCATTTTCAACATATTGTCTAGGTGTAGGACTGGTATATTTGTTTACACTTGTCCCACCATTTCCTGCCCCCACTTCCCTTCCCAAAACAGATACATGAATTAACAAGACAAAGGGAAGGGAAATGGGGGAATTGTTAATTGTGATTTTTCTACATGGGAAGTATTCTGTATTGGTTGTCAACTTCGGAAATGTCCTCATAGAAAGCACATTTAAAATGTCTTATCTGAAAAAATAAAATAAAATGTCTTATCTTATGTCACAAACCTTGATATATGTATACACCTGATATATTTACATATTTCAGATTGAGATATAGGTATAAACATGTAGCTACATATGTATTTTTTTCATTAAGTTGAATAAACCTAAGGGAAATAATAATTATTTCAAACTTCATAAGGGAAGAAGAGAGACTCAGAGTAAAAGACAGTAGACACACAGAATGATGACAGGAGGGAAGGAAGGAAGGAAGGAAGGAAGGAAGGAAGGAAGGAAGGAAGGAAGGAAGGAAGGAAGGAAGAAAGACGGGCAGGCCGGCAGGTAGGCAGGCCGGCAGACAGGCAGGCCATAAGCTCATGAAAATAAAACAATTGAACATATTTTTTTTATGAAAAACATCAATGAAAGGTGATTCTGTGCAGTGGTGATTAGCTGCTAAACTCTTATCATATAATCTGTTTAAAGTGGAAGTAATGAAAATATAAATGAGAAATTCTTTAGCAATGTAGCTAAGTGATCTAAATATGCCTAGGTTAAATCAACATAAGATTTCTTCACATGCATTATTCATGATTATTGATGGAATGGTAAGAGAAATTTCAGTTAAACGGTAACATTATTTCAATTCATCATTGATAGTTTTCTTGTTGTTTCTTCTCTGATCTTGAAGAAAGAATGAGCTACAAAGAACATTTTGATATTTAAAACTCCAGGCATTGGATATAAAACAATATTGGATGGTATTTGATTTTCTTACATGCAAACCTTGTCAGATTTATTGCATACATTGAAGGTCCACCCATAAAACAGAGGTCACACGAAGAAAAGCTCAGCAGCAGTTGCTAGTCACATGTAAGAGGAATTAAATAGCATATAATACATTCAAAGCCTTTTCTCTTTAAAGAACTAGAAAATAATTTTCCCCATAAATTCTATACAAACTTAAACAACAAACTGCAGAACAGAAAACTGAAATATTCTTAATGAGCCATAGTCAAAAGTACATTGTTAATGCTGCAAAGAAAACAACCTTGGAGAGATCTAGAGTGCTGTTTTTAATATATCAAAATCCTTGGCTAGTGTGAAACAAAAGAACTCTCCAAATGAAAGGACCTGGATTGTACAAATAAATTTATCAATCACATGCCCTCTGTCATAAAACTCTAAAAGTCAAATTCAAATTGGCTTTTGAACAAACAGGAATTATTAGGTCACATTAGTTGAAAGTCAGTTAGCTCTATGACAGCACATTGAATAAAATTCAGTGTGTATTATATAACATCATATATACATATATATATATATATATTATGGCTGGATTTGAGAAGAATGTGAGAGCTTCAGTGAGACCATTGTGCTTGCTCTGTGGTTTCATTTCTTTCCATTTCTCTTTGATCCAGCACTATATTAAGTATAACAGGAGGCAAAATGGGATAACGGCCCCCTCCTCTTATTGAGTTCATGAATATCAGGAATATAGGTGCTGCATATTCCCACATGCCTACCACAGATTCTTTTGCAATGCCCAATGATATAAATTAATCTCAGTTCAGATCATCTTACCACTCTTCAATGATGGATCAAACCCCACCTGATAGATCTGATGTGCAATGAGAAAAAGAGAATATACTAAACCAGAACCAAATAGAGCTAGTTACTAGAAGGGAAAGTGAATAAACAGAAGTGAACATATATTCATGTACTACTGAATATACAAAAACATATGATTTTATTGTAGTATTACTGCATTTTATAGTAGGATTTTATACTTATTAGAAGTTATATAATTTTTAGAAATGAATTCATCATGTATTATTTATGTATTTATTGTGCTCTTTAGTCAATTATAGGGAAAGTTTGATGCTTTCATGCTCTACTATACAAATTCAATCACCAGAATGTTTATAAAATCCCACGCTTGATGATTGCTTATTCATTTATTGGTTTTATTTTTATTACTATATTATTATTTCAAGGTCCAAAATAAGAAAACATGAACATATTAATGGCACCAGTTTTATATGGGAACAAACTATTATCTTAAATTCAAGAAATTCCCCAAATCATATCATTAAATTCAGAAAAAAAATTTTCCTTGCTTCCCAATGATACTTTATAGGAAAACTGTATTTTTTCTAGAAGAAGTAAAATACATTTATACTGGGTTGTTTTTCTTGAAAGAATATTAAGTTTGGATTACTCTACTGGTATGATATTTCTTTAAAATTGTTGGAAAAATTAAGGAAAGCATTAAAGATTCAAGATCAAGCACAGCAAGAAAATCATGGAGAGGAAAGAGAAAATAGAGGAAGAAAAGTACAAAGTGAAAAAGTATGTGAGAAACGGGGGAAAATAAAAAAGAGAAAAAAGTCTATTTTATTATTTTAACAGTATAATCTTTTTTATTTTATTTTATTTTATTTTCAAAGTAATATATAAAGGGGGTACAGTTACATTTGTAAGGTAGTGAGCACATTACTTCTTTAACATTGTTATCCCCTCCCATGTTAGTGTAAGTAGTTAAACAATATTTAGAGTGGGTTTATTACCACCATAAATGAAATTAATCAAAATTGGTGTCTTGGTATTCATAATATTCTTTTGTTAAACAAGAATGTGCTTTTGCTTGATAAAAAAAGTCATTACTGAAAAACATACAAATAATCAAACAAAACTGCTTCCCTTTCTTGTAGACTTGTCATCTTACAGTCTGAGTGAAATGCAGCAAAAGTGAATAGCAAATTATTTCTCAAATAGTTTCTCAAGTTATATATATACATATATATATATATGTTATAAGGGTTAACTATGTAATGATGTTATCTGGTTATGTTTCTTGCTTATACCTACTTTTCACTGATGAACTACCTAGCTATCTCTCCTTTCTGGGTATAAATAGAAAAATAATTACTGGAAAAAGTTTCAGTGTATTTTAACTTAATATTTAAAAGATTCCTTCCATCCAATATCATGAAAATATATCTTGCCAATACAAAATTACTGTTACAAAGAAATTTTGTGATTATACACACACACACACACACACACACACACACACACACAGATGTACATAAGCAAAATGATCTCAAAGTTGTGCTTCGACTACTAGTTTTCATCACCATAGGACACATTCTATTGTCATATTGAATTACATGCTTTACTTTAAAATCAACAGCAGATTTCTACATGTAATGGTTGAAGACATAAAGACAGAAACATATTATAATTGTTTCTCCATCAAATGTAAATAATGTTTCAAATGTAAATAAGATGTTTCCATAACATGTATTCTTATACTGATACTGAAATAATGTTGAAAAGTAGATAAAGGTCAATGTGTGCTTCATGAAATATCCAAATAGAACAATAAATGAAAACATTAGCATAACTTCCAACACCTTTTACTTAAATGTTTGTTGGAAACTATATTTATTCAAGTTTGTATAAAACAGTACAATAGAAATTCATTTGGAATCTACAGAACATTAAAACATTCAGAAGCAACTAAAATATGTATGCAGAGTCTGTCTTCTATGAGCTGAATGAGCCCAGGATGATAAGGATGCTCCTGTTTCTGCAAGTGGGACTGAGGGAATATGTTAGAGACTGGAGCCGGAGAAACATTCACACTGAGGTGAGGGCATATGCCCATGGGTGAGTGAGAGGGTTCATGCATGCTTTGTGAGATGGGGGAGGAGAATAACATACAAACTTGGTGTAACTATAACGTTCCAAAGCATAAACATGTGTGTTCTACCAAATACCACATCCACTCCCATCATGTGGATTAGTCAAAGTGGGGCTAGTATTGCCACTTATGCATAGTTAAGAAGCCAGAGTGAGAGATACCGTTGTTCTACTTGTCATTCCCTACAATGTCTAAGCCATAGGCAGTTTAAAAGTCATCCAGTTATTAAGTAGGGAGGCTGGAAACATCTGTTTGATTCAAGGGAATAGCCTAATAAAGTTGTATTCATTGTAACTTTCATCTGATCTGTGTGCATTTTCAAAACAAATTCTCTATTTTTTATATGGTGTGTGATTCTCTGGCACCAAGTCAATTTGGGAACTTCTGTTGTGTTTCCCATGTGGCTAGGAATCCTGCACTCAGCAATATCTAGCTGAGGGTTTTCTTTCCTTGTTTATTTCTTCCTCCTTTCCTTACTTTGTCTGTGTGTCTGTCTATCTGTCTGTCTCTCATTTTTTCTTTCTCTTTCTCTCTTTCTTTTTATTACTATTCAGCTAGGAAAGTCAATCTTCTTTACAGTAATTTCATAAATTTTGTGATTTTCTGATTTTTCCTTTGTATTCTTTTCAACATTTTTCCCTGTTGTTTTCTAAATAAACACATCCACATCTTCCCCATATAAACTTTATTCTGGCTAACAACTTGTATGATCTGTCACATTGAATGTCTCTTTTTCATATCTACATGCAATGTGTCTTTCTAGGTAATAGAGAAAGGCTTGACATGGTGGAACTTTATTTCGAGCTACACTGGCTGAACACAAACACCAGGTAAGAGGATCACTGAAATTTCTACAAAGTGTAGATTATTTCACAGCAAATTTTCTACAAGATACTAATCTATGCATATTGTGTTAGTCTGCCATTTTCTCCACTCCCCTCTCCTCTACCTTCCCTCTGCTCCTCTTTCCTTTCCCTTTGCATTCCCCTCTGCATTCACCCTTCTTCCCATTCCATCCTTCCCTTTTTCCTTTTCTCCTTCATCTGTCCCTACTCTCTTCTCCTCCCCTGCCCTCCACTGTTTTCCTTTCCATATATATATATATATACCCATCTTTATCTCTATTCCTCCTCCTCTTCCTTAGTCAGTATTAAGGGGATCTAGAACTATGCCTGGGCTCATTTGGTATTCTTTTCATCTGTTTTTGTTGCCCTTTGAAAACTATTACTGAAAATAATGTTTTCTTTACAGTTTATGGAGTACTGGAATTAAAGAAGAAAGATGTAGTTGTTCTTGCTTGTGTTGATTATCTGGGTAACACTTAACACAAACACTTCTATATTTGTGGGCAAGTTAAATTATTCATACAGAAGACAGAGGGCCTACCTTTTCAAACAATTTAAGAATATCATTGTTTAGCTGGGCAGTAGTGGCTCATAGCTACAATCCTCGCTACTCAGGAGGCTGAGATCTGAGGATCATGGTTCAAAGCCAACCCAGCACGAAAGTCCATGAGAGTTATTTCCAGTTAGCCACCAGAAAACTGGAAGTGGCACAGTGGCTCAATATATAGACTGTTATCTTTCAGCTGAAGAGCTCAGGCACAGAGTTCAAACCCAATGACTGCCAAAAAAAATGAATGTCATTATTTGGGAAATTAATTTAAAAATTAAACGTGAGTAAATGTGCTCTTTCCAATGCATCCTCCTATCATCTATATCAGCAAAATGCCATGGAATGGTTGAACAAGGCTGGTAGATTTGCGAAAGTGAGTTAAACAAAGCGCGATTTTCTCTTTATGCTTAAGAATCACTTTTCAATTACTGTGATTAATTGAAACCATACAAGTAAATGTTGCCAAGCTGCCAATGGTTTATTAAAGAATGCAATTTCCTCCCCAAGCCTAATTATTTCCTGCAACATACTCTAATCCCCAGACAGTGGTGGCAAAGTTGCAGGTACCAAGTCAATTTCTACAATATATAATTTCACTTAGAAATGTATCAGAATGACTGTTTAGTCTTTACTGTCCCCACTTTTGTGATTATGAGGACATTACATTAGAGTAGGGCAATTTAGAATTGTGTTAGCCAGAGCCGGTGATCATCCCTCACCTATGACCTTCAGGTTAATGAGAAGTTCCCACAGGGTAATTGTCTTCTCTTAAGACAGCTCTGTGCAGTGTAATCTTTATTGCTATAAAATGACATATGAAGTTTGTTTTACATGAGCAAGTAGGAGAACATTATTTCTGCAGTGAACAATAATTATCTGCCTTCTAGCTGAAAATACATGCTGTGGATAAATTGTGTTCATCTGGTAGCCTTTGTTTGTAAGACAAGTTAATTAAAAGAGGAATGTTGAAAAATATGTTTGCCCACTGAGTGCTGATGGAGTAATAATATTACTCTACAAGAAAACATTACAAACAAAACAACTTTGATTTCATTGTAAATGTATGAAGAGAAATGAGGTAAGTATAATGATGCTATGTGCAAAATTTGATCAGAAATCCAGATGTATACACACATATGCATACATAAATGGGTCAGATTAGAAAATTTTTCATTTATTCTAGTCAACTAAATAGAGTCTATTCTCTCTACAAAAGCGACATTTGTACTATTATTCCTAGACAAAAAATGTGAACCTAATCACATGGCTTATTTAAGATAATCAAGTAAATCCCTATACTAGATTCTGGTTTGCTTTCTCATTATGAAGATTTTACTGAAATTTGTGAAGAATTTAATCAAAACATATAGTCTATCATGCACGGTTTCCAAAAAGTACTCTTGAAGCTATACATTAACTAATTTCTTATTTTTGTGAAGAGACTAATACATTGATTGGAATTAACTTAGCATTTGCTAGAAATAACTTCGTCATTTTTACTGAAGGTTATTTCTCTTTTAAAACATCCTAAAGTTAAACATGTACAACCAGTGTTCATATATTACAGAAAATACATTTAAGACTAAATTTTCCTTAAAAGTTTTCTTTATCATTATTCACTAGGTTATTTTATACATTACTGGTCTAACAACAGATTTTTATCAACAAAATTCAATAAACATTTCCTTACATTATAAAATGAAGAAATATATTTTCTGGCCTCTCTATTAAAAAAAATTAATACTTTATTGAAGCAAGATCCTTGATATTGAACTGGGATTTTTTTCCCTATAATTCTTCCATTTGGTATGGCAATACCTATATCATTGCATTAAAACTAGACTATCCTGGGAGAGACAGAAGTGACATACATTTAGGATAGTTTGATGGCATCCACTGCTTTTATTAAGTATAGAAAACCTGTTTATATAAAACTTATGTAAAGTGAGTGGATGGCTGAGTTGTAGACATTAATCTGTAACATTAGGAAGAAGTAAATATTGGATGGTTCACCTGTAGAGGTCACCACCTGCTTTCATATTTCTTATGTGCTCACTGCCACTGACCTATTTGAAGAAATATATAGCCTTTACTTTCAACTTGGACTATTTCAGAATCTGATATGAGATATGGATATGTTTTTCACCCACGAAGTGGAAAATCCTCAAGCAATTTCCATAAATTTTCAGATGATTAAGGAGTGAGGTATGAATCTAAGATTACATCTGAGACTAGTTCTCCCAGATTATGCTATGGTTTTCATTTTAATTTCTTACAAATATCATGATTTATGACTGTCAAGCATGGTAAAGAAAAACAGGGAGACAATCATATACTTGTTTTGAACAGAGATTTATCACATCAATCCAAAATATTCTAGAAAGCAAATATAGGCTAATGAGATTACATTAATTGAAACTGGATATACAGCAAAGAAAATAGCTGAGACTAGGAATAATATTTGCAAATCTTAAATTGGATAAGGAGTCGATATTTAAAACATTGAAAGAACTCAAAGTATCCACTAGTAAGAAAAAAGCCCCTGTTAAAAAATGGGCAAAAAATTTGAATAGGTATTTCTCACCTGAAAACAGCCAATAGATAAATGCTAAGCACTCTGTACTTGGAAGCAGAGAAAATAAAATTAAAACCACAAGAAAATTAATGGAACTGAGGTTGACCACATGAAACACCATAAACCAGACCAAGAGAGCAACAATTGTGTTTTCTCTCATAGGTATAATCCAAACACATTTTTTTAAAAAAATGAGTCAGAAATGGAGGTATAAATCAGTTGGTAGAGTTTTTTCCTTAAGTGAGAAACCTAGGTAAGAGAACCAGGCTTTGAATTCAGGCCCAGGTACCAGCATTAAATTAAAAAAAAGCAAAACAAAATGATGATCTATATGTAAAATGGGATCATGGCATAGGAAACACAGTGAGGGGGATGTAAAAGTGAGAAATAGATACAAATATGATTGAAGTACTTTATATGTATATATGAAAATAGAATGATGAAATATGTTAAAATTGTTTTTTGGAGAGGAGGAGATTAAAAATTTAATAGAGGAAATTTCATAAAACTCCAATATGACAGAGAGAAATTGGACAGTGGTATGTACCTGGTATCCTGTCAATGATAAGAAACCTATAATAGGTTTCAATAGCAATATTTCCTACAGCCATGGCATGGAATAATCAAAAGTATGTGTCAATAGATGAGTCACTACAATGAATTGGAATATGATTTGGTCATACAAAGAATAAAATTCTGTGATTTACAGAAACATGGATGAAACTGAAAATCATTATGTTCAATGAAATAAGTCAGGGACCAAAAGCAAATACTACATATTCTCACTCATGTGGAGGCTAAAAAAATTTGGTTTTACTGAAGTAAAATATAGATTATTAGTCACTAGAGGACAGGAAAGTTATGTGGTGGAGGAATAAATGGTAAGGGAGGTTGGAAAATAAGTACCAAAATATAGTTCAATAAAAGAAATGTTCTCATGTTCCACAGCATAGCAGGGTGATTATAGCTTATAAAAATAGACTATTCTTAAGAAAAAAAGGTACAATGTCTTTGTGCATCTGATTATATAATATTTATCAAAATTAACTCACTTGTAGATGGAGATGGGAGCGGAAAATTGGGAGAGAGCAAGGGAAAGAGTGGCATTGTCCAAAAAGAAATGTATTCTTTATCTGAATTCTGTACATCACCTTTGTAACAATGAAAATTAAATCAACAATTTACTATATATTTTATAATGAAGTACAAATGATTTCAAGATTCCATACCAAAAAATGATATTTAAGGAAACAGAAATACTAATAGTTTCTCTTTGACCATTAGGCATTGTCTAAATGTATTGAGTTCACATTGTACCTCATAAATGTGTAATTGTCATGGATTAAAATAAAAATTTAGAATCAGAAAAAACTTTAAAAAATAATAGAAGGAGAGAATTTGATAAATTTCATGCTATGTCTATGAAAATGCCACAATGAATCATCTTTGTATGCAATTATACACTTGTTAATAATTATTATACAATTATTACACACTAACCACAGAAAGAAGGAAAAAAATCTACTGTTTGTGTCACAGCAAAGACACGTATTTAATAGTAATAATGTATGCATTTTAAAAGATACAAAAATTTTGTTTTAAACATTTCCACCAAAATGAAATGATAAATACTTGTGATAAATTCAATATTTTAATATTGAAGGTGCAATTTTTCTGAATTGATTATTACAAAATGCATCAAATTATTATTTAAATACTTGTGATAAATTCAATATTTTAATATTGAAGGTGCAATTTTTCTGAATTGATTATTACAAAATGCATCAAATTATTATTTCATATATCACAAATGTACTTAGGTATTATTTTTTCATATATTTTTATTGTAATTAATAGAAGGGTTACATGATATTTGCCAGATAGATGGTGCATTAATTCCCACACATTGATACCCTTTCACATGTCTTGGTCCCCATTTCCCTCTCCCCTACCCCCACCCCTCATCTTGTTTTCCCCCATTCCCTAGCCAATTCAAATAACCAAATACAAATATATCCCATATATCAGGTAACAAAGTGAGATACTGTAACAATATGAGATAACCAAGGGACAACAAAAGAGATGAGAGATAACATAGTACCTTAAGAACAACAATCATTCATTATATGGCTTATGTTTCTATATTCTAGAGATCCTTTCACTTAGTGTCCTACTATATGGCCTTTTGTATCAAGGTTTTGCTCTATTGCAAATCTCTGCTAGGAGAGCCCAAGGTTTCTACTGATTATGACAAATGAGGGAAACCATTGAGCCTAAGTTCCTTTGAGTCTGGCTTACTTCACTTAATATTATCTTTTCTTAGGTATTATTTTTTACAAGAATAAAACTTTAGAAATAAGCAAGTAAGGGGCTGGGAGTTTGGCCTAGTGGTAGAGTGCTTGCCTAGCGGTAGAGTGCTTGCCTAGCATGCAGGCAGACCATAGTTCAATTCCTTGGTGCTACATAAATAGAAAAATGCTGGAAGTGGTCCTGTGGCTCAAGTGGTAGAGTTCTAACCTTGAGAAAAGTCCAAGGACAGTTCTCAGGGCCTAAGTTCAAGGCCCAGGACTGGCAAAAAAAAAAAAAGAAAGAAGCAAGAAAAATATATAAGTAATATAGGCAAATACATACTGTAAATGTATCCGAGCAGGAAGCTCCTTAAGATTTCAATTTATTTTTACATATTAAAGCAAATTGTTGATTTTATTCATGTTATTATTATCATCATTATTGGGTTGTTATTGTTTTAAAAATTAACCTTGTAGATAGAGGTATGGCTAAGTTGGTAAAACATTAGACAATGAGCAAGAGTATCAGGTACCGTACCAAGTCCAGTCCTGATATTAGATTTTTTAAAAGTAAAAAAATGAAATTAATATTTACCAAGTCAAATATAGGTTGAATTATGGGGCAAAACCTGTATATTCTTTCATTCATATCTCCTTGGCTCTTTCACATGCACTTCTTTCTTATCACATTTGGGAGTTTATGTCTATTGACAGTTCCTAGAAATGTACACTAAAAGAGGAAGCTCATGAAAGCATAGACGCTCACTCCTGCATAATCTCCCTTCTTGTATTTAGGTATAGATTTAGTTCAAATAGTCTGAAATGACTTTTATATGATTACTTCCCAGTCCCTTAAAGAGGTAGAGTCAAAGCAAAAGTCAAATGTTTCTAACCCCATTCATGAACAATAAAAGTTGTTGTTTTCACTTTTATTTATTTATTTTCTGTCAGTCCTGGGGCTTAAACTCAGGGCCTGAGCACTGTCCTTGGCCTTTATCCTTAAAGCTAGTACTCTTCCACTTTATCCGTAGCACCACTTCTGGATTTTTCTATATATGTGCTACCAAGGAATTGAACCCAGGTCTTCGTGAATGTGAAGCAAGCACTCCACCACTAGGCCAAACTCCTGGCCCCTGCTTTCACTTTTAAAGTATGCAATTGATTTCTCTCATGCAATAGCTTTCCATTGTAAAATAGTAAAAAAAAAAAATCAGGACGACAGAGATACCAAATATTGAAAAGAAGGCCACTGGAAGTCATGGTGTTTTACCAGGCTGACAATTGCATTAGTAGATAGGTTCATATACTCACAATTATTTATTTCCAGGTAAAATGTAATTTGAATACTGTATTGGCTTAAGATAACAATTGTATATTTATTATCATGTTTAGGTCATCAGTTTGGAAATTATTTAGCTAGGAAATTTGTATCTGATGTATGGACAGGTGGTGTAACTGAGACTTGAGAATATATTTCTAAAAATGCATAGTGTTAAGTTTATATCTAATTTACTCATTGATCATCATAGGAAACTTTTAGTATGTAGACTAAAGTACACACTGTTTTCTTGCATAGTTATTTAGCACCTCCTAAGCTCACAATGTTCAATTTTAAGGCTGTTGTCAACATGAGAGTCATAAGTAATGTGTTGACAGAGACATTTGAAAAAGACAAATGCCACAAAATGACAAATAACAAAATTATTGGAGAGGCAAAGGAAGAGCAGAAGAAGGAGATGAAAAGATGTCTACATCTGTTGTTATTTTTAAAGCAAAGAAATTACTTTAGCATGATAAATCTTATAATCTGTCTTTGTCTCTGTCTGACTCTCTCTCACTCTTCCTCATTCTCGTCTGTGTGTCTCTTTCTGACTCTGAAAGTATGGAATCAACACCGATGCCTCTCAGTGGATGAAGAGATCAAGAAATGGAATTCTACTTATCCATCAGAATAAATATTTTACCACATATAAGGAAATGGAAAGACCTACCTGGATAAAAGTTATATTAAGCAAAGTAATCCAAACCCAGAGAAACTAAGGTGACAAAGTTTTGTTCATTTGTTTTAACTCCAATGTGTCTATAAATCAATTAGTAAACACATTGGATGATAAAAGTACACTGGGTCATGACAAACTATACAGGTCTCTAGGCACTCACACAGTGACACTAAAGAAGAATATTTTCAGGAGAGGATCACAAAGGTTCAAAAGCTTTTGGTAGGAAACTGAGGCATGAGGGTATTATAATAAAGTAAGAACAGAAAACCTTGGACAAGCCAGATCATCTTTAATGGAAAGTTGAAGAGGGATGCCTTGGAGACCTGAGTCAGGATCCAGGAGGCTTGATGTAATGGCAGCAAAGGTGGAGGGCTTTGGAGGGCTTCAGGGGCAAGGACCCCAGGGAGCTAGGGGGTTCAAAGAGTCTGTTGAGCTTATGGTACAGATTGAACAGGTCTAGAAATTTATGAAGTCCCCTGTACCATCTGCTTCTAGGGATACAGGTGCCTGTCACCTGTGGGTAGGAGTGGGCAAGTGGAATTTCCCATTTAATTAAGATTCCAGGCTAGACACTGAGCAGTTCAGGAAGATATCCTGGTGGTAATCAGTGAGACAATTCATTGGAGCAATATTGAATTATGAGGACAAAGCAAATTCCTATCAATGACGGGCATATGGTCATATAAACTGATATTTTGTGAAATAAACTGAGTAATGGAAACTAGAGGTGTTATGTTATTTTGGATCTTATTTTTTTCTCCTTTGTTGCTTATTTTTATGTCTGTATTTCTGTGTTGTATGTAAGTTTATATGTTTGGGGAAGTGCAATGGAGACAAGAGAAGTTGGGGGGGGGGCAGGTGGAAACAGATGCTCCAGTGATACTCACTAGACACTATATGAAAGATCTTTTTCTGTAAAGTTTCTTTCATCACCTTCTTCTCTGCAGTAGTTTTTGCTTTGAAATTCCTGACTAAAATTCCTGAGAATAGTAACATTATCCCTAATGTGGATTGCTGACAATTCAGATCTCTTTGTCCCATTTTGCCCTTTTTCAGGATCATTCCAATAGATGAGAAGCACCTATTATGCTTAAGAAAAATCTGTTGCTCATTCTAAGAAACAGGGAGCAGAAACTGTCAATAGCTTCCTGATTGCTACTTGTAAAGACCGAAGTGGTAACATGGCTTTCCGAGACCAGAAAAGGTAAGGAAATCCTATCAGTGTCTTTGGGGAGTGCAAAGAGGATGACAAGGTTACCTTGTAGATAATATGGGATATATCATTTGGACAATTTTGGGCAAACATAATTCTCCATACAATATACAGACATTTTGGAGAAGTGGATTCAAATGCTTGTTACAACAAACTACAAATATAAAACAAAGAAATCGTATCATGTGAAGAGGTACATCCCAAGTAGACAAATGAAAAATACCTTAATTCTGAATAAGGATGTACAAAAGATCTAATTTTTTTTTCTTAGAGCTCCATAGGTTGAGCTAGTTAATAAGTTCTGCAGGTCATAATTGTGATGGTAATTCTGGCATCAGTTGATCTGAGTTTACATGGCTTGGTGGATTTTGAGCATAGCAGGAGCTGAGCTTTGTCTCCTTGCTTTGAACATTATTAAGCAAATGCCATGTAGATTTAAAAAGTTTGTTTTAGTTAGGTAAATTTGATATTTGAAAAGTTTGTTACAATCCATTTCAATCTACTTTTCAATCATTCTCCATGCTCCATGGTCTTGATTAATTTTTCTTACAATTGAGTTCCCACTATGGAGCTCTGAATGTCCTCTCCAAACATAAAGCTGAGTTTTGTCTGATTCCCATAGCCTAGAAGCAGGAGTGGATTTTTTTTTAGTTATTGGGATGAAGTATATTCTCCGTACATTTTTAAAAGTATGCACTGGTACCTACAAGTGCTGCTTCACTTCCTCTCCTCAAGTTTTAAAATGATCACACAATATTTACTAAAACCCATTAATTGCAAGGAAGAGCAGCAGAAGACATCGCTGTCCTTATTCTTCATCTGTATACTAAAGAAACTATTCAAAATCCCTGATTTCTGGTTTTCATCTAGTCCTTCTGGATTATAACATGGGTACTGCTTTGTGAAAGCATCTGTGAAGTCCTAATATCTCATGTTTCCACTCTACCTTTCGAAGAAAGCAGTGTCTTGCAACTCTTTATGAAGAAGCTGGCATGTTATCCTCCATGTTACAAACTTGGTTCTAGTCTCTTACCACTTAATGCGAGGGAAGCACAGAAATTTTGTTTTTAAGCATAGTCATATTCAATCTCACTTCCACCATAACAGATATCCTCTCCTTCTGAGAACCACAAGAGTGAAGAAAATGAACAAGAAATCCTGATCTAAGGCCAGACAGCCAAATACCTAAATTACTCACCCTTCTGTTTTGGATAGGAATGGATATCATATATAGCCTACACATAAAGACTATTCCTTTCTCCAGAGAAATATAGCACAGAATGGACGACATAGATTCTGGAGCTACAATGTGAGGTTTATATTCTGGCTCCCATAGTGAGACTGTAGGCCACGTTATTTAATCTGTTTAGTTGCTTGGTATCACTGAGAGTAGTTTAGAAGGATCAATTAAAATTCAGGTTCTGGGTAAATGAGCACAATACCCTACAGTTGGTACAACTCTACAAGTTATATAACTAACAATAAGCAATCTAACACTATTTGTGATTCTTGTTTCTGTTTCTTTTGGAAGTAAATGCAAATACACTCTCTCTGGAAAAATGGGAATATCGAGTTCCCACAGGGTCTCCTAAGCTCAAGTTTTATCCTGAACTATGCTGAGATTGTTGTTTGATTATCCACTGGACTATGAGGATATTTTTCTGTGTAAATCACTGGGATTCATGCTGACTGCACAGATGCTCATATGTTTTCCTCAGCTGACTTTTTTTTGATGTGACCCCTGCAATAACCTCCCACTGTGAACTGTAGAATTGCAAAACATACAGATTCGGCAGCTTAGAGACAGACACTGCTTTAGTCTCCAAATTATGTCATCATAGATATTACAATTATAATTCAAATCTATAAAGTAAGAATGTGCAAATATATTTGTATATATATGTGGCGTACACATTCACTTTAATCTTCAAAAGCATCTGTCTTTGCACTGCAATTTTCCCCCAAATCCCATTCCCTCTAGTGCTTTCTTATTCCCCCTCTATTTCTGTTTCTTTTAATCACTTTTTTTGAATATTTTAATTTTCTTTAACTAGTTGTACAAAGTAGTTAACATTAAAAAGAGCAGAATATGAATAAAGAACCTCTTGATCACCCCTTTTAACATACTTACCAATTACTCCTACCTTTCCCCTTCCCTCAGTTTTCTTAAATTTTAGATTTGAAGTATGACTCTCTCTCCTCTCTCTCCCTTTCTCTCCCCCCCACCTCTCTCTCACACACACACATGTATGAACACATACTTTAGCACAAATATATATTAGGAAATAATTACATCAACAGGGCTAATAAATATACCCACCACTTTGTGTAATACTTATTTTTCTTTTTCTCATGATAAAAATACATAGATCTAATATTGTGGCATACTTTCATTGCACAAAATAATATCGTAAAATACTATTACCGTACTTCAGCTCTCATTCTACCAAAGGCTAATTTTGAAATCTAAAGTCATGAGGTCAAACTGAATTTATGTCAATGATAAAACTAATCTACAGCTACAACATGAGTGCATAAATCACTATATTTACATCCATTCATTATACTTTCGGCTTATTTCATCTGTTATTAGAAATCAACTATGATGTCAGCCTTAGAGAGCATCTAATCATGTTTCCTAACAAAATTAGCACATAGGCTCTGATTTACATTTCACTGGTATTACTGCATTAGTGTGAGTTTCTGATAATTTGCAATGGTAGATGAGATCAAGGTTTACCCTAAAGCTGATTTATCATAGTTTCTCTATTTGCTAAAAAGCTAGAAAATGTAACCTTTGAAAATGTAATGGGTTTACAATGTCTCTCCATGATATCACACCAGGTGATTCAACTATTTTTATTTTTTATACTTAATTCAGAAACAAATGAATTGAGCTGTAATATGTCAGAATAAATACTCCAAGTGTATAAATATTCTGAAAATAAATAAATATATCTGATACTATTCATTTTACTGTTAGTTTACTTCAAAATTCACATTATATATTAATATGTATCCAAGTTTAAAATTTAATTTTAAATTTACATAAACCAAATTTTTACTTACTGGGTAAAAGCTAGAAGACATTATTAATGATGTTGACCACCTTTATTCTCTGGATTAGAACAGGAAATTTCAAAAACTGCAAATAAATTGCTGAACAAAACAGTACTACCTTGAAACATTGGCTGAGTTTCAAAACCTTGCTTTTTGTGGACCAAAAAATGTTTTTATTGAATTAAAAAATTAACTTGTTATATGTAATGTTATCCCCAAATTATATTTACTTTGAATCTATACTTAATAATGAATTCATTTTCTAATTGAAAGTATTTGTAAGATAACATAAAAAAATAAAACCTTTGTAGTCACAGATGTTTGGTATAAAATAAAGACATAAACTGGGTGGAACAAACACTCGAGGAGTAGTGTTAGCAATCTCTTCTGAAAGGTTTCAGAATGACTTATTCCTTGTATGCTATATTAACCTTATATCAAACTAAGAATTGATTAGATGTAATTATTACTAATAAAACTGCAAATTGTATAATTCCACAAAATAATTTCAGATAATAAATTAAAATTCAATTTCACATCACAGTTTGCCTACCAGGGATATCATATTTAGCCAAATACCCAGTGACTGATATCTAGAAAATTGTGATTTAAAGATACTCCAGGAAGAAAAATCACTGAGACTTTCTATCCAAAATCACCACCAAAAAGAAGATTTGAAGCTGTGGTTCAACTGATAGAATGCCAGACTGAACAAGCAAAATTCTTCATTTTCAAAGCTCAATAGAATAGACGAAACAAATCAGACCATGAAAAATAAATCGTTTTTCATCATTTTTTCAACAATCCATTGAATTTGTTTTGAGTTCAAATTTTTTTCCATAAAATTTTAATTTCTCACCAGAGCGTCAGAAGTACAGTAATAAGACATGAGGCACGCTGCTAGTTTTGCAGCAGTGACTTTGCAATAAAGCCAGGGATTATGGAAAGCTCCTAAAAGCTGGAAAGTTAAGGATACCCTCTCCATTGGAGTTTCCCTGCTGCCTCTTTGGTTTTAATCCAGTACCACTTACTTTAGAGTTTCCTACATATTTGTGCATATGAATGCATATGCCAACAATGAGGTTTGAACTCAGCACCTCACATTCCTGCTTCATTTTTTTTTTTTTACTTAATGCTAGGGTTATATTCCTTTTGCAACTCTTCCACTTGTGGTTGTTTTTGAGTTAAAGTTGAGTCTCCTATAGACATCATGTTTTATCACATAGATTAATATGTATTGATGACATACAAACCCTCAGCCTAATTTTAATTATATTCTAAAATCTAAGTGCCAGTGAATATATATAGAGATTTCCTTCCTGAATACTTGTTTGTTAAATTCATCATTTGAAATATGATGTGAAAATCAATGTTAATAAGTTCTTTAATAAAAAGAAATGTAATTCTGTAGATTAAATTCCACTTCTTTTGCCTGTTTTACTAAACTAAAGTCTTGCTTTTCAAGTTAATGCTAGTATGATACTGTTATAGGAGCATTAATACATTCATTATATGCTCGCCTGAGTCATCTGCACATATCAAAAAGAGAACTAAAACGTGAGTGCAAAATATACTATTATATAATTTCCTGTTGCTGAGTTACATAAAATCGAGGAACTACACCTACACAAGAGGTTAAATTCTCAAGATCTTTAATATTTCATGTTTCATTTAATTTGCTTTAGGCATATCTTTCTGTTTCAAAGAGAAAAAGGATATGAATGTCTCCTTTAAAAATCAACTTCAGAAAGAGAAAATTATTGAGGAAATACAAAAATTAACTTACCAATGATTAATTACTCTTTTTCCTTTGATTGGCATTTATAGTTTTCAAGTTTCAAATTGTTACTATAGCAATATTATAACTACGAATTTCATAAATTCAAAAGTAGAATAAACTTAAAATTATTTTATTGGCAGTTATATTTTTTTATTTTTTATTATGTTTTTTGCAATTTCTGGGACCTGAATTCAGATATCTTGCTTTCATTTGTCTAGCTTGCTCATGACTGAAAATCTATCATTTTACCTGTGCATCTACCCTGGTTTTTGGTAGTGAGCTATAGATAGAATGTCAAGGACTTTTCTGCCCCAGTTTCCTTTGAATTAATATTCTTAGTTTCCAACATCCTAAGTAGCTAGCTTGCATGTGTATCATGGTTGGTTCTCAAACTAAGGATAGAAGGTAGAAGGCAGGTAAGTGAATGAAAACACAGATACCTGAGATAGAGTAAAATACCAATATCATATACTGAATAAAAATGATAGCTTGATTTTCCATATTCTATGATGTGCTCAGCTTTTTATTAATGCCTAGTTTGAACAATAAAATAATTCACAACTCAGAGGAAGTTGTGAAAGAAATGTTATATTATCTCTATTTTATAAACTAGGGCTGTACAGCTTGTAAGAAGTAGAGCTGAAAGCACTCTTCATCAAAGGTGTCAGAATGATATCATTTTTGAAGAGGACAAGATGACAAGAAGGAAGTAATGGTTGTAGCACAGACAGAAGATTTAATAAAATTTGTTAATGAAGTAAGATTTAATAGGTCACGAGTGTGGCCTAGCAGTACAGTGTTTGCCTAGCATCCATGAAGCTCTGGGTTTGATTCCTTGCTACCATGTACAACAAAAAACTGTAAGATGTATGTGGTTCAAGTGGTAGAGCACTAGCCTTGAGAAAGCTGAAGAATAGTGTCCAAGCCCTGAGTTCAAGCCCCAGGACTGGGAAAAAAATAAAAGTTAATTAAAGAATAATACTGATATTGAATAAGGCTGTCTTGTTAAAAAGTAGTTGGCCAGAAACAGAAAAGATGTGATACAGGATTAGTGTGATACATAAAAAAGATGTGATACAGAATGAGCTTGGGGAATCAGGGATTTTTCTCAAGATTAGAGCTGAGAGAAAATTGGAAAGCAGTATAAATTTAACTTAAAGTTAAGAAACATTTTAGAATTGAGTGAGGCAAAAAAAGAGAGAGAAAGAGAAAGGACAGAAGGAAGGAAGAAAGGAAAGAAGGAAGGAAGGAAGGAAAACAGGACAGAAAGAAGAAGAAAGAAAAAAGGGAAGCGAGGAGATGACTTTGAAAAGGAAAAGGAAAAGAAAAAGAAAAAGAATATATTTCTGTTTATCCTCATTTGCTCTAAAGTCCTCAGCTTTAAGTAGCATAATCATGTTTTAGAAGCTTTTTATTATATTTAATCAATGAACCATTTGTGTTAGTGTGCAGTAAACATTGATTCTATTTCACAATTATTAGATAAGATCAAAGAAATAAATCTTGAAGATAAAACTAATGTTCAATGTTAAAAACAAAACAAACAAATCATAGACAATTGTGGGTTCATTTATGTACCTGAAGAGAAACCATTATTATATGATAGAATTAATAAGGTTGATTTTATGAAGCTTTAAATAAATACAAGTTCAAAACCAGTTTTGTGAGAAGCAGTTGAAGGTACTGACAAGCAATCATGCATCAAATGGTGCAAGCTGAAATCAAATAAAGTTTGTTATTCGTATAGCAACTAATTGACTAGATATATTAGACAATTTCATATTTTCATCACAGAAATGAATGAGATTGTCTAATATATCTAGTCAATTAGTTGCTGCATGAATAACAAACATAATTTCACAATTAATAAAACAATGGAAAAATAAAATTCACATACATTATGACCATATACACTAGCTGAAATAAAGTACTTGTAAAAATAGGAAAAGCTCATAGAAAACCCCAATATTATTCAAAAAGTCTTTAAAATTCCAGTCTAGGACCAGCCTTGAACAAAAAGCTAAACTACACCATCAAGGTCCTGAGTTCGGCCCATTCTAGTCCCAGTACTGATACATACAACAGAAAGTAATCATAAAGTCAAATGTCAATGGCTCAGACCTATAATCCTGAGATTAGAAGATAAATGTTTTCCCCCCTTCCCTATCCAATTTCAAGTAACCAAATATAAATATATCCAATATATCAGGTAACAATATGAAATAACCAAGGGACAGCAAAAGAGATGAGAGATAACATAGTATATTAAGGACAACAATCATTCATTATATGGCTTTTGTGTCAATATCCTAGAGGTCCTTTCAATTAGTTTCATACTATATAGCCTTGTGTATCAAGGTTTTGCTCTATTCCAAATCTCTTCTAGTAGAGCCCAAAGTTTCTACTGATTATGATAAATGAGGGAAACCAACAAGTTGTGCTGGCAGAACTGGTTAAGCACCTGCAGAAAACTAAAATTGGATCCTTCTTTGTCACCCTGCACTAGAATTAACTCCAAATGGATCAAAGACCTGGAGGTAAAAGCTGACACACTGAAAACTTTACAGGAAGGAATAGGAGATACACTAGGCCTCCTTGGCACAGGTCGAAACTTTCTTAATAAGGACCAAGAATCACAACAAATCAGAGAAAGGCTGGATAAGTGGTACTGCATTAAACTGCAGAGCTTTTGTATGGCAAAGGAAATAGCTAGTAAATTAATTAGGAAGCCTACAGAGTGGGAGAAAATCTTCACCAACCACACACCAGACAAAGGCCTCATATCTAAAATATATCAACAGCTCAAAAAATTGAATCACTCCAAAACTAATCTCCAAAGAAACAACCATCCCATTAAAAAAATGGGCCAAAGACTTAAAGAGAGTCTTCTCTGAACAAGAAACAAAAATGGCCTATAGACACATGAAGAAATGCTCAACATCTCTGGTCATAAAAGAAATGCAAATCAAAACAACTCTAAGATTCCACCTCACTCCAGTTAGAATGGCCAGGATCAGGAAAACGAATTTCAACAGATGCTGGAGGGGATGTGGCCAGGAGGGATCACTACTACACTGTTAGTGGGAGTGCAAACTTGTTCAACCACTATGGAAAGCAGTGTGGCAGTGCCTCAAAAGGCTAAACATAGAGCTTTCCTATGACCCAGCAATTCCACTACTTGGCATTTACCCAACCATCCAGAAACTAGGGCATACTAAATCCACTAGCACAACAATGTTCATTGCAGCACTATTCACCATAGCAAAGATATGGAACCAACCTAGATGTCCCTCAGTTGATAAGTGGATCAACAAGATGTGGTATTTATACACAATGGAATTCTATGCTGCTGTCAGAAAAAACGACATCGCCCCATTTGATAGGACATGGAAAGACTTCAAAAAAATCATATTAAGTGAAATCAGCCAGACCCTCTCTCTCTTAATTTCTTCTTTCTTTCCTTTCTATGTTAACTTTTATTTCATTACCCATATATTAATTATGTAAAGGGGTTTCCACATATGCATACTGTATGTTCACTTTAATTCTCTCTCTCTCTCTCTCTCTCTCTGTCTCTCTCTCTCTCTCTCTCTCTCTGTCTCTCTCTCTCTCTCTCTCTCTCTCTGTCTCTGTCTCTCTGTGTCTCTCTCTGTCTGTCTCTCTCTGTCTCTCTCTGTCTCTGTCTCTCTCTCTCTCTCTCTCTCTCTCTCTCTCTCTCTCTCTCTCTCTCTCTCCTGGCATATCTTTTACCTTTCTTCCTTTTTTTAATAATGTTTAATATTATTCTTATTTTCATATATGCATAAAAATACCTCAGTATGCAAAACGTAGAAGGGACATATGTGTTATAAATCAAGAATCTTCTAGCCTATGTTGCCTGTACTTGTTGATTTCCATATCCCTTCCTAAGAAACCACAAATTTTGTTATCCTATTCAAAAGAGTTGGCATGTAATAAAGCAGTTTATCAATACAGTGCCTTTACACCTGTATCATTCACTTCACTTATTTACAGTACCAGCTTTGTGTGCAAACACTTGAGAAAGCTGCTAGGACCTGAGTTCAAAGAACCAATAGCAGCACCTACACATCCATAAAATAAAGTTGTAACAATGTTCCAGAAGTAATGTACCCTGTACCCACTACCCAATGAATGTAACTCTAACCACCCTGCCCTTGAGCCAATGCCCACTTCCTGTTTTCTAGGTGTAAATTGGAGGTAAGAGTCCAGGTTCTTTTGTTCTCCCTCTGGCTTTGAACCTTGAGCCTCAGACTCCTGAATAGCTAGGATTACAGATGAGAGCCACCACCCCCAGCTAGTTTGCTTTAACAGTACAGAATAGCAAACATTTATATAGTACTCAACAATTTATGCAGTATTCAATGTACATTGAATCCAATGTTATAAAATTTTAAATATAATGAAATGGTATGTTTTACACAGTACTGTACAATTATCAATAAAGGACTTAAGCAAACAAGGAACCAATCCCCAATTGACTGTATACTTACATGTATGCCAAATTGTAACTGTACACATTGTAGGTGCATGAGGTAGTATAAAAGCACATACTTATGTATGCATAAATGTGTGATATGTACCTTCTAGGTGTTATTTCATAGGTTTTAATTTGATATACTCGATGTTCTCATATAAACGAATCAAATAAAGCATATAGATTGATTTCTACCTCTGAATAAGATGGTAAAATTTACTCATTGAATTATTTTTTCTACAAGATACAGTATTGTCCTTTGACTAGCTCAGCTGTACAGTGTATTTGTACATTAAAGATAAAATAGTCATGTACACAAAAACTGCAGAAACTTGTAAACTATGCAAAGATCACATTGTCTTCTCAATTTCTCATTCAACAGGTTTTTAGGAATTAAATATCTCTCTCATTATGCACAAAAATATTTTTTCCCAGGGATGTTTCAGAGTAAGAGCTTTCCAGAGCTTGCCTTAAAAGAGACAGATATCATACACAAAAGCTAGTCCATGTTTTAAAATGCATGAACATCTATATATTTATTCATTATTACATCATTGATTAGCATTTTGACTTAAAAAGGTATTAAAACAGTAGTCATAGTAATAAACTGTATTTAACATTACCATAACAAGAGTGCTACAAGTGAGCATAATTATGTTTCTTAATTTGTGAAATTGTTATCTTGTCATTTGTACTTGCTAATTCCTTAATCTATTATTACATTATTTACACTTTAGAATGGCATAAAAATGTATAAAACTTCTTATTTTTTTACATTGAAGGAAACAGTCTCTAGAATTCAACAGTCTAATATTGTATCAAGAATAAGTAGAGAAATTTCTGTCTAATCTTTTCTTACTAAAAAGAACATAGCTTTAAAGATGATGTGATGTAGTCTCTCTTGCAAAATATCACAAACAAGCAAAGGAAAGTAGCTTAACAAGCACTGAGTAGTCTGTAAGTAAGTTAATGCACTGAGGGTGTGCCTATTGGAATTATTTGGAAGAAGTAGATACATGAATGGACAAAAACTCTTACTTGGCAAGAAGAAGTTCTCCAGACAATGTGTAGCAAGAATTGAAATTAGAGAATGGGACATACAACAGAAATAAACATGTCAGGACGCTGCTACTTGAGAACACACTAAACCAAGTGCATTTTGTCAGAGAATGCTTATCTTACTAAAGTGATCCAATTATAGTTATATATAGAAGAAACTTAAGGACAGAGATCCCTAAAATGTAATGTCATAGACATGAACATCCTCATACTCCATCTTGGGAATACTTCTTGATCAGTTCAATTAGAAAATAATCTTGAGACAGATGGATACCAAATGATTTCTGGAATGGGATTTCCGCTAAAAAAATGTGAACAAAATTTGCTCTCTTTTTAAGTCTCTAGATCTAAAAGATAATTTAAGAATATTTGAAAATATGTCTTAAATATTTTACGTACTCATATATTATTACAAATAAATGTGTGATTTTTAAACCAGGGATTTTGAGCAAATATTTTAGATAAAGAGATAACAGTTGTTGTTGTTGTTGTTGTTGTTATTCTACTCCCTTGGCTTGAACTCAGGATCTCTTGTTCTGTTGTTTTATCTCAGGAGCTGGTAATTTACCACTTGAGTCAAAATCTTTTTTTTTCATATATTTTTTAAATATTTTTATTGTAATTAATAAAAGGGTTACATGATATTTGCCAGATAGAAGATGCATTAATTCACATACATTGATACCCTTTCACATGTCTTGGTCCCCATTACCCTCCCCCTCATACCCCCATCTTGGTTTTTTCCCCTTCCCTATCCAATTTCAAATAACCAAATACAAATATATCAGATAACAAAGTGAGATACTGTAACAATATGATATAACCAAGGGACAGCAAAAGAGATGAGAGATAACATAGTACATTAAGGACAAGGTTAAGTTCCTTTGAGACTGGCTTACTTCACTTAATATGATGTTTTCTAAGTCTTTCCATTTCCTTACAAATGGGGCGATGTCGTTATTTCTGACAGCAGCATAGAATTCCATTGTGTACAAATATCACATCTTGTTGATCCACTCATCAACTGAGGGACATCTAGGTTGGTTCCATATATTTTTTATCGTAATTAATAGAAGGGTTCTTTATATAAAACTTTCTGCTGAACTCATTCAACCACTATGGAAAGCAGTACGGCAGTTTCTCAAAAGACTAAACATAGAGCTCCCCTATGACCCAGCAATTCCACTACTTGGCATTTACCCTGTCATCCAGTAACAAAGACATACTAAATCCACCAGCACAATAATGTTCACTGCAGCACTATTTGCCATAGCAAAGATATGGTAAGTACCAACCTAGATGTCCCTCAGTTGATGAGTGGATCAACAAGATGTGATATTTGTACACAATGGAATTCTATGCTGCTGTCAGAAAGATTGACATAGCCCCATTTGTTAGGAAATGGAAAGACTTAGAAAAGATCATATTAAGTGAAGTAAGCCAGACTCAAAGGAACTTAGGCTCAATAGTTTCCCTCATTTGTCATAATCAGTAGAAACCTTGGGCTCTCCTAGCAGAGATTTGCAATAGAGCAAAACCTTGATACAAAAGGCCATATAGTAGGATGCTAAATGAAAGGATCTCTAGGATATAGAAACATAAGCCATGTAATGAATGATTGTTGTTCTTAAGGTACTATGTTATCTCTCATCTCTTTTGTTGTCCCTTGGTTATCTCATATTGTTACAGTATCTCACTTTGTTACCTGATATATGGGATATATTTGTATTTGGTTATTTGAAATTGGACAGGGAATGGGGGAAAACAAGATGAGGGGTGAGGGTGGGGGGGAAGGGAAATGGGAACCAAAACATGTGAAAGGGTATCAATGAATGGGAATTAATGCACCATCTATCTGGCAAATATCATATAACCCTTCTATTAATTACAGTTAAAAATATATGAAAAAAGAAAAAAAAACTTTCTGCTGGTTAATTGAAGATAAGAATCTATCTGATTTGTCCGTCAAGACTGTCCTAAAATCTCATCCCACACCACTTAGCCTCCTGAATACTGAGGGTTCTTGGTTTTAACAGAAAGTTCTAAAGAGTAAGTGTTGAATTTTGAACGATTATGCATGTGCAGATATCTTGAAAATATACTTGACCCCCCAAAATACTTCTGAAGACATACACTGCTCATGGGACTTTAAAGCTGAGAGGATAGCAAAGTGTTTAGAGAATTATATTCTTTGAGACTCACATCTCATTCCATATATTTTTATTGTGATTAATAAAAGGGTTACGTTATAATTACCAGATAGAAGGTGCATTACTTCACAAACATTGACACTTTCCTCATGACTTGGTCCCCATTTCCCTTCCCCCACTCTCACCCCTCATCTTGTTTCCCCCCTTCCTCTCCTATTTCAAATAACCAAATATGCATATATACAATATATCAGATAGCAAGGTGAAATACTGTAACAATATGAGATAACCAAAGGACAGCAAGAGAGATGAGAGATAACATAGTACATTAAGGACAGCAGTGCATGATTTTATATGAATTTTATTCCATGTTTCAAAGATACTATTTAACACAATGCCTTTTATATAATATTGATGTATTTTAAGCTATTAGCAGTGATGTATTGGTCTTCCATTATTATAAGCAAGTGAATGTGAAAATTCTAGGGATTTTAAGAATAATTTCAAGTCATAACATTATAATGACAATGAACACAAATCATGATATAATTTCGCAATCACTTTGCTCAATAAATTTAGCAATTATAGATTTATCAAGTCTAATCTTTATTCTAAACAAAAGAAGGATTAGGAGACAGCAGAGTTAATCAAACGTGTATTTAAAGATGATTTCCTTGCATCTCTTTTAGATAACAATTATAATTAAATTGATATTTTCTTTTTATAAACTTCTTTACTTTCCATTTGATCACATAACCTGAGTTATTACCGTATTAAAGGAACTATTACAGAGCATTATACAAGCTGTAGAATTAAAAATAATTGAAGCTTAATATCTTAAACTTCTTGGCCAAACATTATTTTTATAGTCGTTTATGATAGGTCTCACATAGTCTCATCAGTCATTCTGATATAGTTGGAGATTTATTGCTTGGAAGTTTTATTTCTTGCCCTTTTATTGTATTTTTTCTTTCATATTAAAGGTAGGGGCCAATAATAAGACTTCAGTAAGAAAACCAGCTGCTCCGCAAGTAAAACATTTGAACCGTGATTATTTACTTAATGCTGCTTTTTACACAGACTTTCATACTCAGATTCATTATAAACTGCAGAATTCTATCATCCACACTAAACGGTCTTCCATTCAGTAGTGACTGGGATTCAGAATCATACAACTCAAAATTTGCAGGTTACATTCATATGTACTTTGGTAAACGATCTGTTAGGCAATGGCCTTTAGAAGTCCTAAAGCAGCTGTTAAAAAGTACACAGCAAGAACCTTTAGTTGGTGGAATTTATTTTTAAATGTTGTTTTTCATTGACTACTTTATAATCAAAGTATATGTATCATAGCTATATTCTATGAGTTCCTAGATCTTCTCAAAGATTTAAGTTTCTTGAACACTAAAAGAATTCTACACATGATGGCCTATCATAAACTACTAAATTAGATATATATATATAATTTTTACAACAATAATTGCTGATAAATGGAATTGGTATCCTGAAATTCTAAGTCTATAGGCAATTAATTTTTGTACATGTATCCATACCGGGGCTTGAACTGAGGCTTTGACCTCTCCCTTGGATTTTCACTGAAGGCTTTTCACCATACTTCCACTTCTGGTGTTTTGTTTGAATCAGAGATAAGAGTATCCTGGGTTTTTCAACCTGGATTGGCATCAAACTTCAATCTTCATATCTTAGTCCGCTGTTTAGCTAGGATCATAGGCATAAACAACCTGTACCAGACAAAAACAACTATTCTAAAAATAAATCAGTGGCAGATTTTGTCTAATCTAAAACAGAATACTTTCTTGCTTCTTTCAAGGCAATACAGATTATCTCTTTCAGAAAAATCAGAATCAAACTTCTAATACAATAATGAAACCTTTAAATTCAACTATTTATTTATTTATATTTATTTTTGCCAGCCCTGAGCTTGAACTCAGGGCCTGAGCACTGTCCTTGGACTTTCTCAAGGCTAGAGCTCTATCACTTGAGCTTCAGCACCACATCTGGCTTTTGTCAATGTATGTGATACCGAGGAATCGAATCCCGGTCTTCGTGAATGCTAGGCAAGCACTCTACCATTAGGCCAAATTCCAGGCCCTAAATTCAACTGTTTTAATTGTCCAATTCCTGCTTTCTCCCTAGACATTTTTTTTATATTTAAAGCCAGCGAAGAATCCATTTGAGGTAAGCATGACTCTATTCAATCTGTGATTAAATTCATTCCTTTCCATGTACAATACAGCATTACTTCTGTAATGGTTAATTATATCAGCATTTTAGCCTATTATGTGCTCTCTAATCCATTAATAGGTATCATGACTCAGTAAGTTGGATTTCTTTTTAATTCTTCATATAACTTAACATGCTAATGTGTATAGTGTATCTTTTCCATTGATATTGACTCTTTTCATGTTATTTACAGGACCTTACTCCCTCCTTTCTTTTATTCTCTCTTTGCTTTTCCTTCCTTGCTTGCTTCTTTCACCTCTCTCTTTTCTTCATTCTCCCCATCGTTCCCTTTCCTTCTTTCTTTCTTTCTTTCTTTCTTTCTTTCTTTCTTTCTTTCTTTTTCTTTCTTTCTTTCTCTTCCCTTCTTTCTTTGTTCTTTTTTCTCTTTCTTTTCTTAATATTTTTCTTTCTTTTTAATTTCCTTGTTTCTTTATTCCTTTTCTTTCTCCTTCCTTTCTTCCTTTCTCTTTCTTTCTTTCTTTTCTGTCTCTTTTGTAATTTTCTTTTTTCTCTTTCTTCCTTATCTTCCTTCCCTTCTCTTTCCTTCCTTCCTTCCTTCCTTCCTTCCTTCCTTCCTTCCTTCCTTCCTTCCTTCCTTCCTTCCTTCCTTCTCTCTCTCTCTCTCTCTCTCTCTCTCTCTCTCTCTCTCTCTCTCTCTCTCTCTCTCTCTCTCTCTTTCTTTCTTTCTTCCTTTCTCTGTGTGTCTATCTGTCTTTTCTCTGGCTTAGGCATCGAACTCAAGTCGTGACCACTGTCCCTAAGCATGTTTGCTCAAGGCTAGCACTTTGCCATTCTGTACCACTCCTCCGATCACAGCTCCACTTTTGCCCCCCCCTCCTCTCTCTCTGTCTCTCTCCCTTCCTTCCTGTTTTTGTTTTTCTTTAATTAATTGGAGATGTTTCATGGACTTTACTGTGTTGTTTTTAATAACTCTGTGATCCTCAACTCTCAGCCTCCTGAGCAGTTAGAATTACAAGACTATACCACAAGCAATCTGGCTTAAAGATAATTTCCACTTAATTCATTTTACAGGATCATATTTCCATCTCATAATTTTTTGTTAAGTACTGTAAAATATGTTTTTACTTTCTGTTTTATAAACATGTCAGAGCATATCCCAAATGAAATAAGAAGGACTGATTCAAAACTATATGGTTCTTCACATTTTCTATTTATTTTAAAATTTTTCCAATAGTTTCTTTATAAAATGTTATGAAATATTAACAAGTTGATTTGTGTCTTCAGCTGAGCAAGGTACCCCAGTCATATTCAATACCATAACACATCTAGCAAGATGATAATATTATGAATAAATTATATTAATTAGTTCACAGTTTATGATGTGGTTTGTAATGACTTGTAAGCTCATGTACTATTTTGAGGAATAAAGTGATCAAAATCAAATGTAAAGTGATTTGTTCCAAATGATGTAGCTTCACAACTTAGGTGATCTCCTTTCTAATCATCTAAAGTTCCTATCACATGGACACTGGTTTCTGAGTTTGGAAATAACTATCGAAAAGATACTATAATCTGAATTGCACTATGTTCAAGATAATTTTGAAAATGGGCATCAGTGTCTGCAAAGAGATAGAATGTGAGCCCTGTCCTCTCACTTTACAAGATTATCCAGTGAAAGTGCATCAAAATTGTGTAATGTTCAATGATTAAACAGCTTCTGATATTAAGTTATTCAAATAGTTATTTAGGTATCAAGTTCTTCCATTCCAATTATTTCTAATTCATTATTTCCTAAACAAATCCACTCATTTACTTGACTCATGTCTCCAGTCATCACCTAATTATTCAATCTCTTATAGATATTAGTTTACTAATTTTTAATGAAAACAAATTTTTGCTCATGCTTGTAATCATTGCTATTAGCAGATGGAGATCTGAGTATTGTAGTTCAAAGTCAGCCTGGGTTGACAACCCAAACTGGAACTGTGACTAAAGGAATAAAGCATTAATCATAGACAAAAATGCTAAGAGACAAGCCAAGGGATTCAGAGTTCAAGTCCCAGTACTGGCACAAAAAAAAAAAGAACAAAGAAAGGAAACTAACTAATTGTACTGAAAGTTATGCTCAGTTGGCCTATAATACTATACAAAATAAGACATTAAGTAAATATTTTTCAAGTGAATTATTAAAAAATAAAATAGTATGTCATAATTTTACTTGTGTTAATAGTGAATTATAAGGGTTTATAATTCCTGCAATGGAGTATTCTTTGAATGCATTTTCTTCAGATAATCCTGTCAATATATGTCCTTATTTATATTTTTTTTCATTCCAATACTGGATTTGTTATTGTTCAATACTTTCAGGACTTAGGTGCTTTCTTTAACATTTTTGCTCATACTGGTGCTCTAGCGCTCCACTTCTAACTTTTGTTGGTTAATTGAAGATAAGAGTTTGACATACTTTCCTGCCTTGGTTTATTTCAACCCTCTGTTCTCAGATTTCAGCCTCTTGTGTAAGTAGGATTACAGATGTGAGCCTCTAACATCAGGTTTCAAAGTATACTTTTTCCGTTTATACAGTTATGACATGAAAATTTCCTTGTATAATTTATATATGTTAATTAAGCTAAGTAAAATGATTGCTGGGATTACAGGTATGAGCCATCAGTGGGAACACCATAAAACAACACAGTAAAAAAACAACCTGGACACTGTCGCTTTGTAAGAAAGTTCTCTTATTAGTCTCTTCTCATTTGGTTCTCATTCACAGAAGTCCTTCCCATACAGGAAAATCCACTCCCAGGAAGAAATTTTGTTGTTATAATCATCTTTTTCTAGTGACTTGAAATAGTTTTTAGAAATACATTATGAATATTGATGTCCTCAATTTACTCAAATTCTCATTTAAAAATGGAAAATGAGAGCTGTTTCGAGGAAGTGTAGTGTCTGGAAAAGGATTTTCCTCAAACAATAGAGTCCTCAAAAGAGAATACTTCTTTTGCTAAAAGGCATTTTAACTTTTCTAGTATCTGTCAGAATAATTGAAGATTCATTCAAATTTTAAAGAGATTAAATCACAATACTGCTATAAAGTGAAGACTAAAAGATTTATATAATTAAAATAAGTGAAAATAGTAATGAGTTTTCGCCAGAATTCATATCTGTAATAAAGGCAATGAGAAGTACTTTAATGTCATCATACCTCCTGTGAGCAAATGTTTACTAAATGGATGTGTTGACTTTGAAAGCTTTCTCTCTCTGTTTCCCTTTCTCTTTCTTTTCAGTACAAATTTTTTCTTCAGGCAGCTATCTCTCCACATGAGGTAAAATTCTCTTCAAACCTAAACGCATTTTAAGGCCAAAAATAGTAATAAACATATTAATTAAATTACAACCAAACAGCTAGATCAGTAAAACTGTGATACTGTGAGGAAATAAGAATATTTACAAAAGCATATTTCCAAGAGGATTATGAATTTGCTGTTTCATAAGAATAAAATAAATTCCATGATTTGCTTTGGCCTTCTGAGGTAATCCCTTCTTCTGACTCCACTCTTTGTGAACTATGTTAAATGGACTTATTCCACCGTAAAGAGTTAAACACAAGGGGAGGACTGCAATAACAGGGCTTTTATACATTCAGACAGAGATCCACCTTTTTGTTCTGACTGGATGACTATTGAATGTACTTTGTTTCCAGTCTACTCAAGATGGAGTAGTCTATTTGTTTTCACATTCTCAGCTCATGAAAAGAAATAGACAAGGCTCCTTAACAATGCTCAGATAAAACGTGCTTAAGCAAAAGAATTATAAGTAAAGCACACTGGAGGAAAAAAAAAGCATGAAATGGAGATGTGTTTTTTAGTTTTAATTCAACACATGAAATGTATAAAACCGTGGAATTAGATTCATTAAGTATGCTCAATTTGTATTAAAACATAGAGCTATCACAAGATAAGTATATAATTTAAACTCTGAAGTCCAACACCTCAGTGTGGCTATTAATTGAATACACCTGAGAATTTCATTTGACATGAAATCTTGTTCATAACTTAGCAAATGTAGTCATTATTGGAAGCACAATATTTATCTCAATAAATAATTTATGAAAGTCAGTTTAAGATCAGGCATAATATTAGATACATGCTCATTTGCCTCAGGTAAGATCACATACATTAGTGTGATATATTAAGAAAGTACGAAGTACATAGATATCAATGTTACCATTTGAAAGGCAAGAATTTCTGTTAAAAGTATTTTCATTGGGGAGGCAAAAAGCCAATCTAAACTCAGCTCTACTGAGGAAAGGACAGGAATGCTAAGATTTTAGAGTGTAGGAATCATGATACATCTGTTCATGCTGAGAAATCTAAAGAAAGGAAACATAAAAAGCTTTCAAAAGATTTGCATCTCAATGTGCAGAGAAAAGGTGCACAATAATTTTCTAAAGTAGATTCTCTTAACAAAAAAAAAAAAAAGATGAGTCAGGGTCCTGGAGTTAGGAAGGAGCATGCCTGATGCTTAGTAAAGCAGAATGAAACAGTAACTTGGCCAGTATAAAATAAAAGGAAAGCAAATGCACTCTCTCTAAGCTGAATTCAAATGGCAAACACAAATCACACAGATAATCTTAGGTAAAGAATGCATTTGTAGTCAAGCATTTTATATACTTTTAACAATCTATTCATCTCAGCCAGTACTATACCCCATGACAGTTTTTCTTGTCAGGGATAGCTATCAAAATGCATAAATATTTATATTGTATAAATTCCACCCAGATTCTTGGTTCTGCTTATTTTGGAATAATATAGTGCTACAATCCACTATACTTTTGTAGACTGTGAATACAAGGGACATTGTAAAGTTTATATTCCTCATTGACCATACGAAATCGATTCATTTTTTCTCTCTGAAAGACATCGAGCACATTCATTGTGGCCCTTTGGAGGCTTAACAACATTGGAGAAGACATTTTTGTTAAGAATCTCCACACCAAGTTTCAGGTATTGAGCAGAAGGTCACATGAACACACAAAAAAGAATCTAGTTTGTAGGAGAAACATTTTCTCTCATTATACTACTTGAATCTCATAAATGAAATACAGAAATCGGTAGATAATTGTAAAGAATATCCTTGTAGTTTGAACAATATTTCAAAAATTTACTGTGAGAACATGCCTATGATAAGTAAAAATATCTAAAGAATAGAAATAATGTTGCTTTTCAAGAATGCCCCAACATTGCCAGACTGACTCATTGTTTTGCAGAATAAAATAATTGAAGCAATTTATCCTCAAGACAAGGACTGTATAACTCTATTATTGCTGTTATGTGTGTGGTTGGAAATGTAATAACGCAGTTTGAAGGGAACCAGGTATAAAAGAAGAGGTACATTTTGCCTAGATGTGGAAATGGTGCCAAAAGACAGAAATGTAGGATAACTATTTATTAGGCTTTTGTGTACCTGGGGGAATGAGGCCATATATCATGTTGTGGGACTCTTAGGTAAAATTAAACATTTAAATGTTTACACATAAAGGAATGATTCTTGCATTTGGACCTTGGCAAAGCTTCATTACAGAAAAGGGGAATTAATACATATTTAATTCCTGTAAAAATAATAATTTAAATTTGAGTCTAAACTAAATGAGGATAATTTGAAAGGTTTTCATTTTCATTATACACATTGAAATATCAGCTAAGAGGACACTTTGTATTCTAGACAAATATTAAATTGGCTAGGATCTTCAATCATGATAGAGTTTACTGCATTGCACTTTTCTTATTTCTTATAATGTGACTAAAACTCATTAAAAGGTAAAGCTTAACTGTACCTAGGGTGAGTTTTAAGAAAATAAACTGGCCAAAGGACGTAGAGAATTTAAGATTTCTGTACACATTTTCAAGGTCTTTGAAATTGTGGAAAGTTTATTTCTCAATTTCTATCACTTCTCCTTATCAATCTCTCACTTCTACTCTGGATATTGCATCTTTGTGAGAGCATTATTTCTGGTCAGTAAAAGCTCCTTTATGTAAAAACTTTGTAAAATTAAAAGCCTTCTCTTTGAGTGTTTGTGTTGGTACCAACTCAAGATTCTGAGATCTTGATGTTGATTAGTATGTGTACTCACTGGTAAAAGCTGTATTACTTGAGCTATTTCTCCAGGCTAGTATTAGTTAATCAGAGTTCTCTAGCTTTCATACTTGTTTACCATATTGTCTTTCACCAATGATATTTATACCTCAGTCTTCTGAGTACTTGGGATCAAAAGTATAAACAACCGGTATTAGGCTAAACGTAACTTGAACATAAGCCAAATATATATACATATATATATATGTATATATATACATATATATATATATGTATATATATATAGCTGGATTTTAACCCAGGACTTTGTGTTTACTTGGCAACTTCTCTACTACTTGGGCCTTGTGCCCAGTTTTTTTGGCCTTATTTATTTTTTAAGGCTCAGTTTTTTTATTGTATTTGGCCTCAGTTATTTTTAGTCGGTTCTGATGAATTTTGGCCCTTCAAGTTTTTAGACTACAGTACTCCTATCTTTATTCCTACATACCTGGTATTAGAGATGCATTTCTCATTTTTTTTCAGGTGTGGTTTATTACCTTTATTTGTTCTGGATTGTCCTCAAACTTCTATTTTCTCATCCCTTCCTCTTTTGTGGCAGGAATTACAGACCTTTCCCACAATTATTCCCTCCATTTATATTTTGGGTTCTGGACTCTTTATTTCCCCTTCTGGTTAATTGGAGATAAGAATCTTCTTGCCTTCCTGGCTGGCTTCAAACTTCAATCCTCAGGTCTAAGCCTCCTGAGTAGCTTGGATTTCACATGTAAACTACCGAAACCTAGCTGAAATAGTTCTTAATTCATTACATTTTTGCTATTCTGTACCCCCTCATTAGCATTTACAGTTACTTGACTCATTATGTACCCTAGATATGGAACAGAATATCATATAATACATGTTCTATTAATATTAAGTGACAAATAAATGAACAGATCTTAGAAGAGTCATGCACTAGCTGTGTGTGCTGGTTGCATAGTTATTCACTCATATTCTGAAAACAAGTCAAGAATGTCTGGTCTACAGAGTTACTTTGACTTTTTTTTTCCCCTTTGGCCTAAAGCCTTGCCTCGTTGCTCAGAGTATTGTTGAACTTGTTGACTCATACTAATTCTCCAGCCTCAGCTTTCTGAGATTCTGGAACTACAGATAGACATGTTTCACATTGCTTGATTTGAAATTTTGAAGTTTACATGCAGAGAAGATGAGGAGGAGGGGGAGGAGGAGGGAAGGGGGGAGCTGGGGTCATTTATGAAATTCTAATTATATTCTGAAAAAATGAATTTTGGGGAACATTGTCATTATGTGAAAATTATACCATGCACTTATACAAACCTAGGTGCTGTAGTCTACTATAAATCTTAGTCACATGATGTAGCCTACTGCTCCTAGACAGTAACAACATGTTACACTGCTGAATGTTATACCCAAATGTTATTCACTGCGGTTTCTCTGTACATAAACACCAAAAGGTAGAATAAAAATATTGTAGAAATTATGACAAATGGTGCATCTACCTGAACTGGAGCTTGTAGAATTTTATTGAGTCATTTTACATCAATAGGCAAGGTGAAAATGTGAATGTCTGCATTCCTGCTATACTTTGGTTGCAAATTTATAAGCAATGCAGACAAGCAATAGTAAGTTTATTTAAAAGTATTTTCTTTAATAGTAAACATTTTATAGTATTTTTTAATATTATAAACTTTAACTTTGGAGGCTGTCATCAAGACAATTTTAAAAGCACATAATACAATCTTGGAAAGCTAAATATCATACTTTTGATGATATGCAAAATCTTGACTTAAATAATACTAGCATTAGCAACAATAAGAAATAGGAAATTAATAAATGTGAAGACATAAATGTGAAAGGGAGGCTGTCAGGGCATTGAATGGGGAGAAGGAGTGAGAGAATGAGGGCAATATAGAGTGACAATTATTAAAACACAGTTTATATATGTACAACAATAGCATCATAAAACATAAAACTGTAAAATAAATGAAGAGTGTATACAACAATTATAAAGCATATTAGAATGGGTATATTTGATTGAAGTATAATATGTGTGGTGTATATATAACTATTTAAAAGCCACATATTATTTGTTTTCATAGTCTATATGTTTTATCCTAATTTAAAACTTTTGCTAAACATAAATTACGGATCACTTAAGATCACTTGCCTAGCACTCTTGAGGTACTGGATTTTTTTCCCATGACCACACACACACACACACACACACACAGAGTATACAGTACAAACAAATCTCTTCAACTTTGGATTACTAAATTATAAGATCATCATAATAACTGTTTTATTATTTTTATCCCATTGGAGTGTGTTCAGGGATAGAAATAGCCCTAGCACATTCATCCTCCATGATAACAAGTCATTACCACTTCTTAATAATTAGAAGAAATATAATCTGCAATAAAAGTAAAAACATATAGCATCACAAACATCAGTAAGAGTCATTTATTACCATTATCGTGTATTGTGAAGTTTACAGATATATACTTTTATCACATGCAATAGTCTTATAACATGCAGTGACTTTGTTCACATTGGCATCACTTCAAATGTGCTAATGAGATTTAATGTGATATTTCAGCAAATAGGACATCATTATACAACAGGAATTTCTCAGCTCCATTCTTATCTATATGGACCATAGTTCCTCATGGAGTGAATGGCATTTACTGAAATTTACTGTGTGACACAAGAAGATAGAGACTTGTGAAAAACTTGAGCCTAAGCATCACTTCACTTCAGTTGCTATGTTTCTTTTCTCCTTATCATAAATATCTGAAGCTTAAAGTTATACACTTCTAAATATAGACTAATTTGATCATTAAACTAGACATTTCTAAATTCAACAACATAGTTTGCCACTGAGATTGATCATTATTTCATATTTCCTTCTAAATTTATCCCATTTTCAGAGTATATTAATTAGTTGCTAAGAATGGATCAATTTTGAAGTTAATGCAAAACACTGAATGTGATGGGTGAAACGTAATAAAAAACCAAATGCCAAAAACATTTCAAAATTAAATATATAATGGAAAAATAGGTAAATAAAATATCCAATCCAAAGTTTTTGAAAAAGAACATTGAGAAGAATTCATAACCATTTGGCTGTAAAGAGTGGAAGAGTAAAACAAAGGACAAAACAAAACAAAATGGGAACTCTACACCATGCTGCTGCCTCTGTAGAAGCAACATTATTGACATCTATCTTTTTTTTTTTCATTTCTATGGTAACAAGAACAGAAGTACCCTAGAAAGGCCAAGGGTAGGGTTGAGCTCATTTAAGAGCTGGTGGTGGTGAATGGAGAATGGCCATGACAATTTCTGAGAGTTGTGAGATGGTGTTTATCAGAGCTTGAGTACACAGGAGGATGGTGCTTTTTGCTAAGTTGAATTCTCAAAACTGGTTTACCAGACTTATTTTATATGTACCCTTTATTAGAATCTGGCAGTCAAAGCAGAATAAAAGTTAAAGACAAGTTTCATTAAATGTAAATAATCTGTCCTCCCTTCTGTGAATTTGTTAATAGCCCATTGTGTTATTTTTACTACATAGGATACAAGACAATACTGTTTAGTTTTTAAAAGGTACAATAAGATGTAAACAGGTACATTAAGCATATTTTAGAGGTTAAGTTGTTACTTACTTCAAATTTATTTGGGTAAATTTAGTCATGATGAAATTTTCCTCAGATACAAAAGGTTTAGATGATGAAAGAAGAATGGAACTGAGATAATTTTAATACTTCCATAGTGAGAGAAAAGTTATTCAAAGCTAAATAGGTTCTTAGCATTTGTCCCTGTTGACATATGCCAAACACAATACCTGCAGTGAAATGAAAGACAAAGGTGTGCTTTTCTATCCCTTGAATCATTTCCTGTGATTCCTTTAAAGTTAAAATTGTTTAGCATTGCAGAAAAAATGAATCAGTAGAGCACCATGGAATGAATAGGCTAAAATACCCCTCATGAAATACTCTGCTGCCACATGCACTCACTCAATCGCCTATGAGCAGCTGTCTAAAGATCTCTGTGATCTGTTTTGTGAACCTAATAGAAATCTCATAAAAATATTCATTGTAGTCTTCTTTAAACAGAAATGCTTCATTCTCTATCCCCTATGTTCATGTGTGCACGCACGTGATATGTTACATGTTTATTTTCTTCATTGTGAAGATTTGTTGATTTATCATTTTTATATTATACTTTTCCTCATATTTCCTCCATGAATTCATCTTTTGAAGCTTGAGAAAATTAGACAACTCCCTTGGAAATTTCGCTACTTTATTTTTTCTACTAATGCATCTTGCTATGACTCAATTTTCCTGTAAAGATGCAATCAGGGAACCAGAACAGCAAGCAGCAGAACCCAGACACAGAACACAGGCGGCGGCAGAGACCCGAGGGGAGTGAAAGACTCCCCACCACCGTGGAGCACCCGCAGAGGGACGCAGAGGCGTGAGTAATACAGCGCATCCCCAAACACATCGGGAAAGCAGAGCGGGTGCCAAGCAATAGAACTTAACTCAGACCCCAACACCTCCCCCGAGAAAGACAGGCGGGAGCAGGGGGGCAAGAAATTTAGAATCCTGTCCCTACCCTCAACAGCCCCCTCCCTCAGGCCATTGACTGGAGATTGACAGGCGGGCTACCGATAAGACCCAGCACCCCACCAAGGGAGGTGGGGCTGTCCCAACTCCCACCCGCCCAACGGACTCAACCCCCAGCCCTCTGACTGGAGACTGACAAGCAGGCAGACCCTAAGATTCAGCACCCCACCAGGGGAGGCGGAGCTGTCCCAGCTCCCACCCGCCCACCAGGATCCTCTCCCAGGCCACCGGATCTGGAGAGTGGAGGGCGTTGGGACACTGCCTTACAACAGTGGGTAGGGGGTGCGGGTAAATAGGAGCCAGCCTCTGCCCCCCCTCAATTCTCAAGCGGGGCATCCTCCAGCTGGGAATCCTGAGCAAGACACCACCGAGGGCCCCCCCTAAGTCACAAACTCTGACAAAGCAGTGGAAACACAGCAGGGATCTGAAGGGCCAACCAGCAGCCAAGCTCCCCTTCTGAGAACCAAAAAGGCCCGGCTCCGCCCTTGGAGCCCATGTCCCCAGCTGGGCCCCGCCCCTGGGAACAGAGGGGCCTCCTGCTGGTCCTGCTGAGAGCTCCTGAAACTCTCAATCCCCAGACCCTTGATTGGGGCTGCCCCTGGAAACAGCACAGGAAAACGTCCGCCAACCGCGCTCAGACGGAAGCTCGCAGATCCAACCCATGGTCCACTGTGAGGCCACTGGTTGGGCTAAGAGCTAGTTGCGCAGCAACACATAAGTTTTATTCTAATACTTTCCAAACTTTGTACTCAAATACTCTACATACTTACCCCCTGACCTCTCTCATTCTATTTTTCTATCTCTGGACCTCTGCTCCTCTTTCAACCCTTATACTGCATGGATCTACACTTGATGGCTGTTGAGCAACATTGTATATCCAGGTGTTTAATTATTCTCTAGGCTCAGAGGGACTTAAAGACAATAGAGATTGGATTGAGAGGCTTATTGTTTTGGATATAAATCGCTTATCAGTGAATAATTAGACTAGTGCCTAACTGCACAAAATAAAGAGTGATAACACCAATCAAAACTTGTGAACATCTAGAGTCTGCCAGCTACAGAGGTCTAGGTTGGACATATCTGAAAAACTATAATCGTGTTTAGTATTAATCTTGCTCCCATTTTCAAATGGGCAGAACAAGAAACTCAAGAAAAATGTCAAATCAAGAAACAACATCTCCCACCCCCCCCCACCCAATGTAAACAGCCAATGGAACAGTCACTGGCAAACCTAGAGGAGAGTCTTCCAAGTGCTGTACAAATGCAATTGATAAACATCATTAATGAAAAATGTGAAAATATAAAGAAAGAGATAAGGGAGGAAGCCATAGCTGAACAAGAGGAAACCATAAACAAGGTGATAAGTGAAAAAGAAGAAGACATAAAGGAGACCATAATAAAGGTTTTTCAAAGTAAGATGGATGAATTCATAGAATCCACAAATAAAAAGGTGACCGAATTCCAGCAAATGTTCAAAGAAAATAAAGCTACTGAGCTAACCACTCAAATGGAAATCAAGCAGCTAAAGAAATCCATACATGATTTAAAGAAGAGATGCAAGGCATCAAAAATGAGCAATTAGAAGCAAGGGAGATGAAAAATAAATTAGATAGCTTTGATAGCAGGTTAGACAATGCAGAGGAGAGAATTTCCGGGGCTGAAGATAATTTAGTTATTATAGAGAAAGAACAGAAAATGAGTCAATCCAAATCTAGGAAAAATGAGAGAGCGCTTCAGGAGGCCCAAGATACAATTAGGAAGCCTAATTTAAGGCTAATTGGTATTGAAGAGGGCATGGAGAAAGAGGTCAATGGTATTGGAAATATACTTCAGGGAATCATCTCAGAGAATTTCCCAAATATCCAGAAGGGCAGACCCATCCAGATACAAGAAGCTTTTAGAACCCCAAACAGAGCTGACCAGAAAAGAACATCCCACCGCCACATCGTAATCCGAACTGGATCAGTAGAAACCACATAAAGGATCCTAAAGGCAGCCAGGGAAAAGGGTTCAGTAACCTATAAAAGAAAACCAATCAGAATAACCCCAGATTTCTCAGAAGAGACCATGCAAGCAAGAAGTGACTGGAAGCATATATGTCATGCCCTTAAGTCAAATAACTACCAACCAAGAATACTGTACCGAGCTAAGCTCTCATTCATAACTGAGGGAACAATAAAAACATTCCATTCCAGGGAAAAGCTGCAACAATATGTTGCAACAAAACCAACACTACAGAGAATTCTGAAAGATGTTCTATACATAGAAAACCAAAATAAATGCATTATAGGGAAAGAAATGGCACCTAAACAGCATACCACCTAAGGACCACAAGAACTATCAAGACACAGGCCCTACTAAAAGCTTTTAAAAATGGTAGGACCTAATAAATATCTCTCAATCCTAACTCTCAACATCAATGGACTTAACTCTCCAATTAAACGGCATAGGCTGTCTAGTTGGATCAAAAAGCAAGAGCCATCGTTCTGCTGTCTTCAAGAGACACATCTTACCCAAAAAAACAATCATCTTTTGAAAGTGAGAGGTTGGAATAAACTCTATCAAGCTAACGGCCCCCATAAACAGGCTGGAGTTGCCATCCTCATATCAGATAAAATAGACTTCAAACCAAAATTAGTAAGAAAAGACAAAGAAGGTTACTACATACTACTAAAGGGATCTTTCCTCCAGGAAGACATAATGATCCTAAATAGTTACACACCCAATCCCGGAGCTCCAAACTTCATCAAGCAAACTTTACTTACACTGAAACCATACATAGATCGAAATACAGTGATTGTCGGTGACTTTAACACACCACTTTCACCTATGGACAGATCAACAAGGCAAAAACTCAACAGAGAAACCTTAGAACTGAACAACTATATAGACCAACTAGATCTAACAGACATCTGCAGAATATTCCACCCAGCAACAACACAATATATGTTTTTCTCAGCAGCACATGGAACATTTTCCAAAATAGATCACATCTTAGGCCATAAAACAAACCTGGACAGATTCAGAAACACAGAAATTATTCCATGCACACTCACAGACCACAAAGGCATCAAATTGGAACTGAACACACATCTCCACCAACGAAAACCCTGTAACTCATGGAGACTGAACAACACATTGTTGAATCACCAATGGGTCATCGAAGAGATCAGAACCGAAATCCAACAGTTTATGAAATTTAACAGTAAGGAGCACCCAAAATACCAACTCCTTTGGGACACAGCAAAGGCAGTACTCAGAGGAAAATTTATAGCGCTGAGTGCCTACAACAACAAGTTGGAAAAAGTGCAAACCAACAAGTTAATGTCTCACCTTAAGCTTATGGAAAAAGAGCAACAAACCAACCCTAATCCCGGTAGAAGAAAGCAAATACTTAAAATCAAAGCAGAATTAAATGATTTGGAATCCAAAAAAACTATAGAAAGAATCAACAAAACAAGGAGTTGGTTCTTTGAAAGAATTAACAAAATTGACAAGCCCATAGCAAATCTTACCAAAAAAAGAAGAGAGCATATCGAAATAAACAAAATCGCACACGAAAATGCTAATATCATGACAGAAATTACCAAGATCCAGAGTATCATGAGGGAATACTTCTCAAACCTTTACGCCAACAAATTTGAGAATCTAGAAGTAATGAACGAATTCCTAGCCAATATTAACATACCCACACTGAACCAAGAAGAACTAAGCCAACTCAACAGGCCTATTTCAAGCTCTGAAATAGAAATGGCAATTAGAGAACTTCCACGTAAGAAAAGCCCAGGGCCAGATGGATTCACAGCTGAATTCTATAAGGTCTTCAAAGCAGAGCTCACACCAATACTCCTCAAGCTCTTCAACGAAATTGAAAATGAAGGTTCCTTACCAAACTCATTCTATGAAGCCAGTATCACTCTCATCCCCAAACCAGACAGAGATTAATCAAAGAAAGAGAACTATAGACCTATATCTTTGATGAACATCGATGCAAAACTTCTCAACAAAATACTGGCCAACCGTCTACAACAACTCATCAAAAAAATTATACACTATGATCAAACTGGATTCGTCACGGGGAGGCAAAGCTGGTTCAACATACACAAATCAATTAATATAATTCAACACATCAACAGGAGCAAGGACAAAAATCACATGATTGTCTCAATAGACGTGGAAAAGGCATTTGACAAGATTCAACACCCCTTTATGTTAAAAGCTCTGGAGAAACTAGGAATCCATGGAACATTCCTCAATGAAATCAAGGCTGTTTATGAGAAACCTACTGCTAGTATTACACTTAATGGTGAAAATCTAAAGCCATTCCCTCTAAAATCAGGAACGAGACAAGGATGCCCACTCTCTCCACTACTCCTTAACATAGTACTAGAATTCCTAGCCAGTGCAATAAGGCAAGAAGCAAGCATAAAGGGGATCCAAGTAGGGAAAGAGGAAATAAAACTATCCCTCTTTGCAGATGACATGATTCTGTATTTAAAGAATCCTATAGAGTCTACTCCCAAGCTCCTTGAGGAGATTCAAAGCTTTGGAAGAGTAGCAGGCTACAAAATCAACCCTCAAAAATCAACTGCCTTCCTTTATGCCAACAGTGAGAGGAACGAGGCAATAATCAGGAAAGAAACTCCTTTCACAATAGCCTCAAAGAAAATAAACTACCTAGGAATTAGCTTAACCAAGAATGTAAAGGACCTTTTCGACAAAAACTTTAAAACCCTAAACAAGGAAATTAAAGCAGAACTAAGGAAATGGAAAAACCTCCCATGCTCCTGGATTGGAAGAGTCAACATTGTGAAAATGACAATCTTGCCAAGAGCTATCTACAAATTCAATGCAATACCCATCAACATCCCAATGTCATTCTTTAAAGAAATAGAAGAGGCAATTCAAAATTTCATATGGAATAATAAAAGACCCCGTATAGCAAAAACACTTCTTAGCAGAAAGAACAGCGCTGCAGGAATTTCAATTCCAAAGTTTAGACTCTATTACAGAGCTATAATTCTCAAAACAGCTTGGTACTGGCACAGGAACAGGCCTGAAGACCAATGGAATAGAACTGAGGACCCAGATATTAAACCACAGACCTATGGCCACCTAATCTTTGACAAGGGAGCCAAAAAAGTAGAATGGAAGAAAGACAGCCTCTTCAACAAGTTGTGCTGGCAGAACTGGTTAAGCACCTGCAGAAAACTAAAGCTGGATCCTTCTTTGTCACCTTGCACTAGAATTAACTCCAAATGGATCAAAAACCTGGAGGTAAAAGCTGACACACTGAAAACTCTACAGGAAGGAATAGGAGATACACTAGGCCTCCTTGGCACAGGTTGAAACTTTCTTAATAAGGACCACGAAGCACAACAAATCAGAGAAAGGCTGGATACGTGGGACTGCATTAAACTGCAGAGCTTTTGTATGGCAAAGGACATAGCTAGTAAACTAATCAGGAAGCCTACAGAGTGGGAGAAGATCTTCACCAAGCAAACAACGGACAAAGGCCTCATATCTAAAATATATCAACAACTCAAAAAATTGAATCACTCCAAAACTAATCTCCAAAGTAACAACCATCCCATTAAAAAATGGGCCAAAGACTTAAAGAGAGTCTTCTCTGAAGAAGAAACAAAAATGGCCTATAGACACATGAAGAAATGCTCAACATCTCTGGTCATAAAAGAAATGCAAATCAAAACAACTCTAAGATTCCACCTCACTCCAGCTAGAATGGCAGGATCAGGAAAACGAATGACAACAAATGCTGGAGGGGATGTGGCCAGGAGGGATCACTGCTACACTGTTGGTGGGAGTGCAAACTCATTCAACCACTATGGAAAGCAGTGTGGCAGTGCCTCAAAAGGCTAAACATAGAACTCCCCTATGACCCAGCAATTCCACTACTTGGCATTTACCCAACCACCCAGAAACAAGGACATACTAAACCCACTAGCACAACAATGTTCATTGCAGCACTATTCACCATAGCAAAGATATGGAACCAACCTAGATGTCCCTCAGTTGATGAGTGGATCAACAAGATGTGGTATTTGTACACAATGGAATTCTATGCTGCTGTCAGAAAGAATGACATCGCCCCATTTGTTAGGAAATGGAAAGACTTAGAAAAAATCATATTAAGTGAAGTAAACCAGACTCAAAGGAACTTAGGCTCAATGGTTTCCCTCATTCATCACAATCAGTAGAAACCTTGGGCTCTACTAGCAGAGATTTGCAATAGAGCAAAATCTTGATACATAAGGACATATAATGTGAAGCTGATTGAAAGGACCTCCAGGATACTGAAACAAAAGCCATATAATGAATGATTGTTGTCCTTAATGAACTATGTTGTCTCTCATCTCCTTTGCTGTCCCTTGGTTATCTCATATTGTTATAGTATCTCACTTTGTTATCTGATATATTGAATTTATTTGTATTTGGATATTTGAAATTTGATAGGGAAGGGGGGAAAACCAAGATGGGTGGGGGTTGTGGGGGGGGAGGGAAACGGGTACCAAGACATGTGAAAGGGTATCAATGTATGTGAATTAATGTACCTTCTATCTGGCAAATATCATGTAACCCTTTTACTAATTACAATAAAAAATAAAAAAACATTAGAAAACAACAATCGTTTGATGGTGATTTCCATCAAAGCTTGTTTTCTCTTACAAATGATTACATATATATTACATATGTATGTGCATATTGTATTTACAAGATAGAATTATACTCTATGTAACACCTTTCAAGTATATCTTTCAAGAATATCATTTTCAATTATATCAAGTATATCATTAAAAAAATGCAATCAAATTTTACCCTCCGAGGTCTGAGGGAATGATGGAAGTGTACTAGTGATGATTGGATCATCTGTACAAGGTAAATATTAATCTTTACTTTTGGTATGTATGTGTGAGGGAATAATATATAAAATACATGTATTTTAAAATACAAATTATCAACACGCTATTTCCTCTTTTCTTAATTTAAATTCATATTCTTGTTTTGTAGTTTTAGAGTATTTTTTTAATTTGGTAAGCTAGTATCCAGTCCATTAATTTAAATTGTTGTTTGAGATAAATAAGTCAACTACACAGGAAAGGTATTAATGAAACCATCCCATATGGTATAATTAGTAAATGCAAGCAAAATTGTTGTCACTGGGTTTTCCACAATATCATGTATGTGTACACTTTCATTTCCTTCAGTTGGAAAGAAGTGTATACGGAAACAGAAAAGAAGTGTATAGTATTATTTTGGACTTTTACTTATTAAGGAAATGTTTCTTTTAACTGAACCTTATATCAATTCGTTCTGTTCTTGAGTTTCAGTAATGAATAGAAAAAATAATAATGTACAGAGATCTTGTAATGAGGAAAAATAAGCTATAAATCTCAACAAGCCATCCAGAACTAAGGTAAGCTCAAAAATAGTAGATTATTTCAACATTTTTATTTACAATGATAGTGTTTTCTGTGTTTATTCATTCAACTTTAAAAGTGAAGGAAAAGCCGGGCACAAGTGGTTCCTTCCTGTAATCCTAGCTACTTAGGAGGCCGAAATCTGAGGATTGTGGTTTGAAGCCAGTTAGAAGTAAAGCCCTTGAAACACTTATCTCCAGTTACACTAAAAGTAGATCTATGACTCAATTGTATAATTCTAAAATGGAGCTAAAGAATCTCAGAAACAGTGCACAAGCTCTGGGTTCAAGCCCTGTGACATGTCCAAAAATAAATAAATAAATAAATAAATAGGTAGATCGATCGATCGATAGATAGATACAACAGAGACTTAATATATGCAAAACACTTGCTAGAGCTACTTCATGAAGGGTCATGCAGGTTTTTCTGTTTAATTCAGAGACTGAAGTTAACTTAGATACCAGAGAAATTGCCTAACACCTGTAGGTACTTCAATTTCATGTCCTGCCCTCCACAATGTATGCCTCTTAAAGGCATAATTGAGTAAGCTCATGGCATTAACACATTTGTCTAGATTCCCACAGCTTCCCTCAAACATTATTTCCAGCACCTCAATTCCTGACCCAATAAAGCTGCACGTTTCATGTTGTTGTTGTTTTTTTTTTTCTGGACAAGTCTGAATCTTCTTCAAGCTTATTGGCTTGAGTTTATTTTCTGTTACCACTGGAGAAAGATGGAGCTATGATATACAACTGTTTTCTCTTTACCCCGTGTTACATGTGTGCAATTTTCTGCAATTTACACTCTCCTTTTACTTTCCAATAATATGTATCTCAATTCAAATTATCTAAATGTATGGAGTTCTCACTAATAATTAGATAGTAACTATTCCTTGAGTTGTTCTGCTAACAATAATAGTAGTAATAATAATCACAATCATCATCATAAAGAAAAATATATTTTGTGCATGGTGGTCTTAGGGGTTGAACTCACAGCCTATTGAGCTGTCCCTAAGCTTTTATTTAAATCATGCACAGTGCTCAATTACTTGATCTACAGCTGCACTTTCTGGGGCTAATGGGAGATAATAGTCTCAAGAACTTTTCTGCCCTAATTGGCATTGAACTGTAATCTCAGCTACCTGAATAGCCATGATAACGGGCTTGAGCCACCAGTGCCCCGCCATGAATATTCTCCTTGTGGCTTAATTCTGAATCTTACCTATATAGTAGCATTGTGCATTTCTATTGATAATTATCAAAAGGTGAATAGATAGGATGTAATTACCAATCGAAGGATTTACTTATATTCAATTTCTTTGCTCCATACTATCAAATAGGGAACAATTAGTAATATCAGGAAATAACCTGCTTTTAAAAGTGCAGATATGAGGGGCTAGGAATTTGGCCTAGTGGTAGAGTGCTTGCCTAGCATGCATGAAGACTTGGGTTTGATTCTTAAGTACCACATACATAGAAAAATTGGCCAGAAATGGTACTGTGGTTTGAGTGGTAGAGCACCAGACTTGAGAAAGCCCAAGGACAATTTGCAGGCTCTGAGTTTAAGGACTAGCCAGAAAAAAAAGCAGGTATGTAAGGAAAAAAAAAAAAAGAATATGGTCCTTGCAAGAGTTGTTCTTAGGGCTTGATGCACTTGTTTATTGTATGTCAACATTCATGTGATAAGGTGATAAGTCTTTTAATTCTGTCTGATATTAAAAGTACACATCTATATGGTAACAGTACAATTTCAAGTAAGTTATAATTTTATATTAAGATTGTCCCATAGCATTTTGGGGCATACTTACAGTCAAAGTGTTTTATGTTGCTTTTTTTCCGGTCCTGGGCCTTGATCTCAAGGCCTGAACACTGTCCTTGGGCTTTCTTAAGGCTAGAGGTCTATCACTTGAGCGACAGCACCACTTCCAGCTTTTTTATGTTTTTATTAAAGAATGTATTAACATTGATTTTTATATCATATTATTCTGTGTATTATGTTGCTTTTTGGTATTATTTATGTGAAATTAAAATGTATTGGAATCTTACATTTTCTCTGGAAATTCTGAACCTGCTAAAATAGTTACAATCATTAAGGATCTCCACATTACAGAAAAGAATTAAAGTACCACTAAGATGCAGAGAAGTTATGTTATTTTCTTACCTTCATACAGTTACTTCCCTAGGAATAAACCTAATACTGTACTTAAGGTCCCCTTTCATGGCCTGTCACCAATTCAGCAGTCTTTGTCTTGGTGTCTACTGGTGGGGTGGAGAGGTCAATGTGATCTCGGCTTGTTCTCAACTTTAACCAACTGTGTCTTGATCCTATTTGTCAAGGTAGAATAGAACTTCTCCTTTAAGACTTTATTCCACCTCATTGGTCCAAAATGAATGCCTTTACATAGACAACATCATTAAAGCAGCATTTATGTTAATAACTTCCACATTTTTCTTGAGAAACTTTCCAGAAATCAATGTGCCATAACCAGCCAATCACTTACTATATCAGAAAAATTGATTTCTGTAATATATCCAATGTACCTTGAAACAGCTCTCCAAAGCCTACCTGCTAATCATGAGCTATTTACTTGTAAGAATACTAATCATATAAACATAGATTTACAAAGACAGAAAAATCCCTCCTCAAGTACTCCCATTGTTCATTCTCTCTACAGCAGAAAGGATGCAGGACATGATAGGTAAGTGGTTTTGTGCATGCTACCGAATTGAAACCTTAGAGCAAACAGGATTTCCTAATCACATGAAATTAATTTTCATGGTACAGTGCTATAAGGGGATTTAAAGGTGGTTCTATTTTGAAGTGTTTAGGTTAGTATTTCCGTTTAGTTTGTCTAGACTCACTTTAGCAAGGTCCACATCCATAGACTACTCTCACCCCATAAATCTACTGATAGGAACCTAAGATCCTAGGGTTTTTTTTCTGTCTTTTGGTTGTATGTTTTATCCATTATAGTGATAAGGTGTGAACATTTCAAGGAACTCAGAAACATGTCAAATCACAACGGTTATATCCTGAGGTGGAGAAGTTTGCTTCATCAGGAAGGGGAAAACATAGGAAAACAAAGAGAAATTAACAAGGATGCTGGGCACCAGTAGTGAAGAGAAATATTTGAAAACTTGACAATCTGTGAGCCCGCTGTCAAAATTGTCCACAGAACAATTGTCAAAGGATGCTTTGTATGCTGGTGACCAGAGTCAGGATTTCACCATTCTATGCTGTGCTCCATAAAACTGGCTGCTCTTGCTATCCCCCTAGATCAGGGAGAAAGAGTTCTTAGTATCAGAACTTAGAAATAAAAACAAAAAGAATGAAATAAATTATTCTATTGAAAATTATTTTTGTTCTTACAAGCCTTCAATATTCTATCACAATCCACCTACATATGTTTATCTGTCTACAACAATATTTTAATAATATAAACTCTTATATATGTATACATAAACATATATACACATACTTATAAATACATGACACATTGGTTAAAATCACCAATAGTATTGATTTGATAAAATGCACTGCTGATCAAGAAAGATATTTAAGTAAATCTAATTTTTTTTATTCCTATATAATAAAGACTACCTGTATATTTAAGTTGAGTGAATGCCTTAAAGTGGTCATGATAAAACCTCATTTTCAGGTTTATATAGAAAAACAATTTCTCTCAGAATTAGAAATTTGCAGCATGAGGATAGAAATATGGTAATAACTAGGATGCTAGATCATGTGTGTATAGTTAAAATGTTAATCATCTGATTATATTATTCTTCTGCTTAAAATTATTTAAACTCTTCCTCTAGTAAAATAGAACATCAGATATTGATGCTCTTTATAATATATTCACAACTTTTCTGCCTAGCTTTTCATATACTTGATTGTAAACAATCACTACAACAAATTCTGACAAGAATATATCATACAGCTTAATATTCAAAGTCTTCCCTATTTCCCTGCCAGACTGGATTATAATTTGTCCATGCCATTTATCCATAAAGCCTTAATTTCAATGCTGCTTTCACTATGATATCTATAGGCATCCCTCAAATTGCATTTTTCTTTCTCAGTACTATTTTTAGTGTTTCTTTGACTAATGTTACTGATAACAAACCTCCAATATCTCCTAATGAAGACTTTTTGGATCTCTTCCCATTTTAATACCTGTGTTTTAGAAAGAATGTAATAAATGTTCATTAAAAGAGTACCTCCATGGCGAGAAATCATACTAATTTCTCACTATGTGTAATACATGCCACTCATGCTCAAGGAACTCATAGAAGCATTTACATATTTCTTCACAGTTACTTGGGGAAGACAATAATTTTAGGACCAAAAATTACTAAATGAGGTGATTTGGTGTTCAATATCATGAAAAATGCATTTTCAATGGTAAAAAAAAGTGGTTGTACAAGTACACAAAATCAGATTTTTATTTAAAATTGCCTGATTACCTGTGAAGTCAGTGAGTATTTAACTTATTGGAGATTCATTCGTGCTGTATTTAAAATGTAAAAATAAGACTAAAAAGGACTGAAAGGAATAAAGGGGTTCAAGTCAGCTTTGGATATAATTAGTAAGCTTTATATATGAATTTATCTTCCATTTTGAGATATTTTTCTAGGTAAACAGAAAAGAATGGGCTATGATTGTGAAGCATATCTCATTTAAAGTTGATTACATCAGGGAAATAAATAGGTAATGGCTTATATAATCATTGAGTTATATAATATAGAAGATATAGAATGAATTTTTACCAAATTGCAATCAAATTTACAATGTGACTCAATATTTTTTTGCATGTTGAATCAACCATTTTATAGTAGTACAGTATTATAGTTTTAGGTTTGAGGATAATCTTCACGTTTGATTTTTTAATTTTTCATACTGTCATATTTTTATTTCCATAACTCTACATGGAAACTATTCACTTTATAGATTTTTTTCCTTTGCAAAGGATGTCAGCATCTTCTATCTCTCAGACTATCAGATTTGTCTTAAACTCTCTGTGTTAAGTAAAACAATACTAGCACCTTCTGCTTGATGAAGATGAAAATATGACAGATGAAAAGCCTGAGTATGAAGTAAATATCTGACTCAGATGCAAAACAGCAGCTTCAAAAAGAAAAATAATTGAAACAAAACACATTCTCCCAGTTTTATGTCATATAATTTTGTCTTAAGTATTTGGATTTCTGAACAAGATGCAACAAAATTATCCCATTAATAGCTAGTCAACTGACTCATGGAATATTATATATAAATGAAATAAATATCCACATAGTAAAATTAACCTTTTATTGAGGGCAAAGGAACTTTTGTGAAATTATTGTAAGATTATTTTGATAGAATAAAAGACAAAATTGAAAAGTCATCTAAATGTTTCAAATAATGTAAAAATGATATACATTTCTTCACTATATGATGTAGTATTTGATCAGATGTTGTTATAATAATGTCATCTCATCCTAAATTTAAATAGTTGTATCTTAATTTATTACCATGAAGAAACCCATGCTCCATGACCATGATAGGAAATGCTATTTCAAACTTTATTTACCTTAGGAGACTAAAATTTTAACTTTTATTATCTTTCCCAGAAAATAGACTTTTACAGGTAATAACAATAAACACTATAATGTCTCTAAAAATTTTTTTTGGAATTTCATAAACTACATTCCAGGAAAAGAATTACAGTAAAATCTGTTGAAGAATTAAAAAAAAACTTACTGTGGAGCCAAACAGTTATGAAAATGCCAGTTACAAGTGCAGGACAGTACAGAATGTTTTCTTCTTGATACTGTCAGATAACAACTAAGACTAAAACCTTTGGAAACATATAAGTATATACAAAAGATTTGTGAAAAATTCTGATTAAATAGAAAATAGGTTGAGTTCCTAAAATTAGTATCTAGTATCTTCTAATACATAGGTAGAAATAGAAAGCATGGAATTGTTGCTGCTCGCCTCAATGACATGTCACTTCGGGGGCGATGGGAATGATCACAGACTCAAATCGCTGCAAGCAGAGGTCTTTTATTTCTCTCTCCTTTCTTCTCTGCCTTTCTCCTTTCTCCTTCTCTCTTCTCGCTTCTCCGTCTTTTTACCCTTCTCTGTCTCTTTCCTTTCTCCTCCCTTTCCCGGAAATCCCACACTATTTATATCCTTAAGCAGTCTATCACAGTAAAGGTCATCTGCAAAGCAGCAAACAAACCTGGAAGAAATCTAGTGATCTACTCTATCCACAAGCACGGAAGAAACAAATTAACAAATGCAAAGAAACTTCCTGGTCAGCAAGTACTGACTCATTAGCCAGCTGCCAGGTGCCATCTTATAATCTTACTTCCTCAGGAGGCTGAAAGCAATGGTCTCCAACATGGAGTCACCTTCCTCTTACACTAAATCCCCAAAATATCAAACCTGGACAGGAATTCATCATTTTTCTTTCTGATTATCTGACTACCTTTCTTGGTGTTTTGACAATGAATAAAATAAATCTATAGCAAGAGTTTCATGTTGTCATGGCACCAATTTTAAATACAAGTTTGTCTTATATCATAATCAGGGTTTGAGCATCACTGACAATGATTTACCTTCCCATTTGGTGACAAGGTCCTTAGGAGGTGGTGAGATGATGCAACCTAATCTACATGTCCCACTCTCCACCACGGCCCACCTAGGTTACAAAGACGGAATCCATAGTTCATTCCTCAACACAGTATCAGTCCGTGGAAGTCCATCCCTTTTCTCTGATCAAGATCTTCCTGAAAAAAACGTACCTGGGTCTTATCCTGGGTCCCAATCAGGACTTCAGCCAGAGATTTGCATGTTTTTCTCACTTGCCACAGTAAAATTTTAGTTTTCTTAAATATAAGTAATTGTGAGTGTGTATGTGTGTGTGTGTGAGAGAGAGGGAGGGAGGGGAGAGACAGACAGACAGACAGACAGACAGACAGACAGACAGGCAGGCAGAGCTATATCGAATTAGATGTTGGACATACAGATTGATGATGAAGGAGCACATCACACGAGGTAGCCAGGGAACAGTGCACTAGACAAAAGTAATCTGGTCCCAACAAACAACCAGAAGGAGTCTTCCTTCCAGAGGCAAGGATGTCCTTCCTCTTACCCACACACACCTGCCGGCCCCAAATGGTACCCATGTCTGCTTCAATCGCAGAAAAAAAATAATTGCATAATTCAAACAGACAAAAATAAGAAAAGTACAATCTGGGCGCGGTGGGCACGTTGTAATACTATCTACTCAGGAAACTGAAATCTGAGGATCGCTTTTTAAAGCCAGACTGGGCACTAATGTCAGTGAGACTCTTATCTCCAATTAAGAGTCTCCAGAACACTGGAAGTGCGGATGTGGCTCAAGGGTAGCCTTGAGCTAAAGAGTTCAGGAACAGTGCCTAGGCCCAGGGTTCAAGCCCCATGATTGGCAAAAAAAAAGTTCAATCTACGAAAGTGAACAATTGTTATTGGAAGTAACCTAGTACAGTAGGCCAAAACATATTTGCTAAACCTATATATCTCAATATGACATTTTAGTGGTAAAATCAGTCTCATTCACTTTATATCACATTAGTACATATCCAAGACTTAGGAAAGTCTGTCATGCTCTATATCAAAGAGTAGAATTGAAGATCCACAGGAGACTAGAGGAAAATGAATGATTTCTTGTGAGTGAAATTCTGAGTGTTTAAAGTATCTGAAAACAACAACTTCAAAGTTTGGATTAGTTATATATAATTGGTTTTATGTGAAACAAAGGAATGATCTTTGAAAATAAGATTTTCCAATACTAAGTGATACCAAATAAATCCTTAATGGTCTCAATATTTCATTCAATAAAATTTTGATCATCGTATTTACCACATTAAGTTGTTAGTGTAAGTTGTTGAATTTTAATCTGGGCATTTTCCAGGAAGCAAGCATTATAAAGCAACCAGAAATACCAGCCTCAATGAACCCCATGATAGGGCCAGTGTCTGAATCAAAAGTTTTAAAAAACCTTGTCTTCTCTCAGTGCCTAAGTACAGACTCGCCCCCAAAAGAGTGATCTGAGACATTCAGGTGCCCATCTAGAACTACAAAGTATAGAATACTGTTAGATAAAATCTATGTGCTGATATTTTTTTCTTTTAGCTAAACACAAAGAGGAAAAGACATCTTTTTTTTTCTTTTACAAAATGTTAATTTATTTAACAAAAAAGTGCAAATATTTTTGTTTTATGGTAACAAAGAATTAGTATCCTGCTTTCCTACTATTTTATAACTAGTGGCTTTTCCCAAAGTTTTTTTTTTTACTACTATAGTTCTTTTTTTTGTTATTGTAATTAGTAAAAGGGTTACATGATATTTGCCAGATAGAAGGTGCATTAATTCACATACATTGATACCCTTTCACATGTCTTGGTACCCATTTCCCTCCCCCCCACACCCCCCTACCTGTTTTGGTTTTCCCCCCCTTCCCTATCAAATTTCAAATATCCAAATACAAATAAATGGAAAAGACATCTTTCAAAAGATCTTTCTCAGCCTGCTGAAGAGCATCAGACAAAATATATGCTTATTTTGACAGACAGGAAACAAAAACTAGATAACCAAGAGCTCTCTTTATGGATGGCTATCAAGCCACAACAAAGAACAGGGAAATGCAAAAAAGAAACATCTACAAAGTTTTTCATTCTTCTTTCTTCTTTCTCCCCAACTAGATTCTGATCAGGATATTTTGAGCAATAATTTTGGATTTTTATAGCAATAGATTATATAATATTGTTATAGCACTTCAATATATTTATTTATAACTTAATTTTATGCACATAGTTGTGTATGAATAGTGCCCTCTCATTTCCATTTATCAAAATTCTTTGTTTGTCCAATGTCTGTTCTTGAAGAAGAATTTATTTTCTTTACAATGTAGACATACAAATAATGTTTTCTTTTATGAAATACAGAATTTAGTTCATATGAATGCTGCCGAATGTTACTTGCAGTTTTCTAAATTCAGTTATTTCTTTATGATTTTTGTGATTTATAGCACATAAGTAAATAATGTGTCAATTGAAATTATTATATAAGGAGGTAGAACTAAAAATTATCTTTTCAAAGTGTTTGAGTCTCTGTTTAGCTCATTATAGAAATATTTAAAGCATCATCTGTAATCCGGCCCATCTTCTTTGATCCTCTGTAGAATAAAACAAAAATTATTAAATTAAAATCAGAATGAATCAAGTTCTCTATGTTCAAGCAATAACATTACTTATAATAAAACATGTATTTTAGAGATAATTGAAAATTGTAAAAATTATTTTATAGTTAAATATGGTGTATAGATAATTTAAAACATACAAAGATAGGGCATTTTACAATACATTGGCACACATGTATATGGTATAAAGCTCAAATAAGGCTAAACACACTCATATCCACAAACATTTTTCATGTACTTATAGTGAAAATTTCAAAATCCTTTATTCTGTTTTTATGAAAGGATTTCATAAATTCACAGTATATCATCATTATTATCAATAGTCAATGTATTGTGTAATAGTGCAACAGAACTTCTTGGTCCTAATTTTGTTTTTTTCCCGGTCCTGGGGCTTAATGCTGAGGCAAGGCCTGAGATGAACTGCTTCATAATAGATGGGACTACAAGAAATGAGCAACAGGTAAAATGTACAATAGAGGAAACATTTTTCTTTAAGTACACTTAAAAATATTTTTTAATTTCCTCTTTGTTTTTCTAATGATACCTGGAAATAAATCAGGACCAGTTAGTTATATACCTATTCCTTACTAAAATTTTAATTTTGAGATAAATGTCACTATATTACTAATGACTTCAAATGGTGATCCTTCTAGGAAAGTCTCTAGAGTAATTGGGATAAAAAATTTTTTTTCATCATGTTTGGTATAAATTTTGATATTTGAATTATTATATTCTTGAATAAGAAGAAATATGTGAGCTTCATTGCATAGGTAATTATTAATTTAATGTCAAATAAAAATGCAAATACTGAGTGTTCATATACTTTTTTTTTTAAACTAATTTTTTTATTGTAATTAGTAAAAGGGTTACATGATATTTGCCAGATAGAAGGTGCATTAATTCACATACATTGATACCCTTTCACATGTCTTGGTACCCGTTTCCCTCCCCCCCACACCCCCCACCCGTCTTGGTTTTCCCCCCTTCCCTATCAAATTTCAAATATCCAAATACGAATAAGTTCAATATATCAGATAACAAAGTGAGATACTATACCAATATGAGATAACCAAGGGACAGCAAAGGAGATGAGAGACAACATAGTACATTAAGGACAACAATCATTCATTATATGGCTTTTGTTTCAGTATCCTGGAGGTCCTTTCAATTAGCTTCACATTATATGTCCTTACTTTTTTTACTTAACAAATAATCCAAATTATAAAAACAGTTGGGTGCTCTGGTGGTTCATGTCTGTGATCCTAGCTATTCAGGATACTGAGGTCTGAGGATCAGGGTTCAAAGCTGAGGTACAAAGGTCCATGAGATTCTTATCCAATTAACCAACAGAAAGCCAAAAGTGACGCTGTGTCTCAAAGTGAGTAGAGTTTTAGCCTCTAATTGAGCTCAGGAACAGTGATCAGGCCCAGAATTCAACCTACATGACCAAAAACAGAAATTATAAATACACAACAACTAAAGAAATTTGTTAGGTTAATTCTAGAAGATAAAAAGAAAACCAATATTCACATAGTCATATTTTAGGAAACAAACACAATTTAATAATTATTCCTGTGTGTTACTAACTCATAAGCTAGCAAAGAAGTCAATGTTACATAAAAGATCATAAAGTAAAACATATTTAGTACGGTGATTTATATGAGTATATAGAAATTAATTGTATAATTAATATAACTTTTCAAATAAGTAAAAATATCTACTAATTATATAATTTTCTGGCAGATGCATAAATAACAGCACAAATTTTTCCATCTAGTTCATTTTTACTAAAGTATGTCATAATTAATATTAATATAATATTGAAGACATTTCTTTTTTTATTGTAATTAGTAAAAGGGTTACATGATATTTGCCAGATAGAAGGTGCATAAATTCACATACATTGATGCCCTTTCACATGTCTTGGTACCTGTTTCCCTCCCCCCCCCACACCCCACACCCATTTTGGTTTTCCCCCTTTCCCTATCAAATTTCAAATAACCAAATACAAATAAATTCAATATATCAGATAACAAAGTGAGATACTATAACAATATGAGATAACCAAGGGACAGCAAAAGAGATGAGAGACAACATAGTACATTAAGGACAACAATCATTCATTATATGGCTTTTGTTTCTATATCCTGGAGGTCCTTTCAATTAGCTTCATACTATATGGCCTTATGTATCAAGATTTTGCTCTATTGCAGATCTCTGCTAGTGGAGCCCAAGGTTTCTACTGATTATGATGAATGAGGGAAACCATTGAGCCTAAGTTCCTTTGAGTCTGGCTTACTTCACTTAATATGATTTTTTTCTAAGTCTTTCCAGTTCCTAACAAATGGGGTGATGTCATTCTTTCTGACAGCAGCATAGAATTCCATTGTGTACAAATACCACAACTTGTTGATCCACTAATCAACTGAAGGACATCTAGGTTGGTTCCATATCTTTGCTATGGTGAATAGTGCTGCAATGAACATTGTTGTGCTAGTGGGTTTAGTATGCCCTTGTTTCTGGATGGTTGGGTAAATGCCAAGTAGTGGAATTGCTGGGTCATAGGGGAGTTCTATGTTTAGCCTTTTGAGGCACTGCCACACTGCTATCCATAGTGGTTGAACGAGTTTGCACTCCCACCAACACTATAGTAGGGATCCCTCCTGGCCACATCCCCTCCAGCATCTGTTATTATTCGTTTTCCTGATCCTGCCATTCTAACTGGAGTGAGGTGGAATCTTAGAGTTGTTTTGATTTGCATTTCTTTTATGACCAGAGATGTTGAGCATTTCTTCATGTGTCTATAGGCCATTTTTGTTTCTTCTTCAGAGAAGATTCTCTTTAAGTCTTTGCCCCATTTTTTAATGGGATGGTTTTACTTTGGAGATTAGTTTGGGAGTGATTCAATTTTTTGAGTTGTTGATATATTTTAGATATGAGGCCTTTGTCCATTGTTTGGTTGGTGAAGATCTTCTCCCACTCTGTAGGCTTCCTAATTAATTTACTAGCTATGTCCTTTGCCATACAAAAGCTCTGCAGTTTAATGCAGTCCCACGTATCCAGCCTTTCTCTGATTTGTTGTGATTCTTGGTCCTTATTAAGAAAGTTCCTACCTCTGCCAAAGAGGCCTAGTGTATCTCCTATTCCTTCCTGTAAAGTTTTCAGTGTGTCAGCTTTTACCTCCAGGTCTTTGATCCATTTGGAGTTAATTCTAGTGCAAGGTGACAAAGAAGGATCCAGCTTAAGTTTTCTGCAGGTGCTTAACCAGTTCTGCTAGCACAACTTGTTGAAGAGGCTGTCTTTCTTCCATTCTATTTTTTTGGCTTCCTTGTCAAAGATTAGGTGGCCATAGGTCTGTGGTTTAATATCTGGGTCCTCAGTTCTATTCCATTGGTCTTCAGGCCTCTTCTTCTGCCAGTAACAAGCTGTTTTGATAATTATAGCTCTGTAATAGAGTCTAAAGTTTGGAACTGAAATTGCTCCGGCGCTGTTCTTTCTGCTAAGAAGTGTTTTTGCTATACGGGGTCTTTTATTATTCCATATGAAATTTTGAATTGCCTCTTCTATTTCTTTAAAGAATGCCATTGGGATATTAATGGGTATTGTGTTGAATTTGTAGGTCGCCCTTGGCAAGATTGTCATTTTCACAATGTTGATTCTTCCAATCCAGGAGCATGGGAGGTTTTTCCATTTCCTTAGTTCTGCTTTAATTTCCTTTTTTAGGGTTTTAAAGTTTGCGTCAAAAAGGTCCTTTATATCCTTAGTTAAGCTAATTCCTAGGTAGTTTATTTTCTTTGAGGCTATTGTGAAAGGAGTTTCTTTCCTGATTATTGCCTTGTTCCTCTCACTGTTGGCGTAAAGGAAGGCAGTTGATATTTGAGGGTTGATTTTGTAGCCTGCTACTCTTCCAAAGTTTTGAATCAGCTCAAGGAGCTTGGGAGTAGAGTCTATAGGATTCTTTAAATACAGAATCATGTCATCTGCAAAGAGGGATAGTTTTATTTCCTCTTTCCCTACTTGGATCCCCTTTATGCTTGCTTCTTGCCTTATTGCACTGGCTAGGAATTCTAGTACTATGTTAAAGAGGAGTGGAGAGAGTGGGCATCCTTGTCTCATTCCTGATTTTAGAGGGAATGGCTTTAGCTTTTCACCATTAAGTGTAATACTAGCAGTGGGTTTCTCATACACAGCCTTGATTTCATTGAGGAATGTTCCATGGATTCCTAGTTTCTCCAGAGCTTTTAACATAAAGGGGTGTTGGATCTTGTCAAATGCCTTTTCCACGTCTATTGAGACAATCATGTGATTTTTGTCCTTGCTCCTGTTGATGTGTTGAATTATATTATTTGATTTGCATCTGTTGAACCAGCTTTGCCTCCCCGTGACGAATCCAGTTTGATCATAGTGTATAATTTTTTTGATGAGTTGTTGTAGATGGTTGGCCAGTATTTTGTTGAGAAGTTTTGCATCGATGTTCATCAAAGATATAGGTCTATAGTTCTCTTTCTTTGATGAATCTCTCTCTGGTTTGGGGATGAGAGTGATACTGGCTTCATAGAATGAGTTTGGTAAGGAACCTTCATTTTCAATTTCGTTGAAGAGCTTGAGGAGTATTGGTGTGAGCTCTGCTTTGAAGACCTTATAGAATTCAGCTGTGAATCCATCTGGCCCTGGGCTTTTCTTACGTGGAAGTTCTCTAATTGCCATTTCTATTTCAGAGTGAAATAGGCCTGTTGAGTTGGCTTAGTTCTTCTTGGTTCAGTGTGGTATGTTAATATTGGCTAGGAATTCATCCATTTCATCTAGATTCTCAAATTTGTTGGTGTAAAGGTTTGAGAAGAATTCCCTCATGATATTCTGGATCTTGGTAATTTCTGTCGTGATATTACCATTTTCATCTGCGATTTTGTTTATTTCGATATGCTCTCTTCTTTTTTTGGTAAGATTTGCTAAGGGCTTGTCAATTTTGTTAATTCTTTCAAAGAACCAACTCCTTGTTTTGTTGATTCTTTCTATAGTTTTTTTGGATTCCAAATCATTTAATTCTGCTTTGATTTTAAGTATTTGCTTTCTTCTACTGGGATTAGGGTTGGTTTGTTGCTCTTTTTCCAGGAGCTTAAGGTGAGACATTAACTTGTTGGTTTGCAATTTTTCCAACTTGTTGTTGTGGGCACTCAGCGCTATAAATTTTCCTCTGAGTACTGCCTTTGCTGTGTCCCAAAGGAGTTGGTATTTTGTGTGCTCCTTACTGTTGGATTTTTGTTCTGATCTTCTATGACCCATTGGTGATTCAACAATGTGTTGTTCAGTCTCCATGAGTTATAGGGTTTTCATTGGTAGAAATGTGTGTTCAGTTCCAATTTGATGACTTTGTGGTCTGAGAGTGTGCATGGAATAATTTCAGTGTTTCTGAATCTGACCAGGTTTGTTTTATGGCCTAAGATGTGATCTATTTTGGAAAATGTTCCATGTGCTGCTGAGAAAAACATATATTGTGTTGTTGCTGGGTAGAATATTCTGCAGATGTCTGTTAGATCTAGTTGGTCTTTATAGTTGCTCACTTCTAAGGTTTCTGTGTTGAGATTTTGCCTTGTTGATCTGTCCATAGGTGAGAGTGGTGTGTTAAAGTCACCGACAATCACTGTATTTTGATCTATGTATGGTTTCAGTGTAAGTAAAGTTTGCTTGATGAAGTTCGTAGCTCTGGGTTTAGGTGTGTAAATATTTAGGATCGTTATGTCTTCCTGGAGGAAAGATCCTTTCAGTAGTATGTAGTAACCTTCTTTGTCTTTTCTTACTAATTTTAGTTTGAAGTCTATTTTATCTGATATGAGGATGGCAACTCCAGCCTATTTTGGGGCCGTTAGCTTGATAGAGTTTATTCCAACCTCTCACTTTCAAAAGATGATTGTTTTTTGGGGGGGTAAGATGTGTCTCTTGAAGACAGCAGAATGATGGCTCTTGCTTTTTGATCCAACTAGACAGCCTATGCCGTTTAATTGGAGAGTTAAGTCCATTGATGTTGAGAGTTAGGATTGAGAGATATTTATTAGTTCCTACCATTTTTAAAAGCTTTTATTTGGGCCTGTGTCTTGACAGTTCTTGTGGTCCTTAGATGGTATACTGTTTAGGTGCCATTTCTTTCCCTATATTGCATTTATTTTGGTTTTCTATGTATAGAATATCTTTCAGAATTCTCTGTAGTGTTGGTTTTGTTGCGACATATTGTTGCAGCTTTTCCCTGGAATGGAATGTTTTTATTGTTCCTTCAGTTATGAATGAGAGCTTAGCTCGGTACAGTATTCTTGGTTGGTAGTTATTTGACTTAAGGGCATGACATATATGCTTCCAGTCACTTCTTGCTTGCATGGTCTCTGCTGAGAAATCTGGGGTTATTCTGATTGGTTTTCCTTTATAGGTTACTGAACCCTTTTCCCTGGCTGCCTTTTGGATCCTTTTTTTGTTTTCTATTGATCCAGTTCGGATTACGATGTGGCGGTGGGATGTTCTTTTCTGGTCAGGTCTGTTTGGGGTTCTAAAAGCTTCTTGTATCTGGATGGGCCTGCCCTTCTGGATATTTGGGAAATTCTCTGAGACGAGTCCCTGAAGTATATTTCCAATACCATTGACCTCTTTCTCCACGCCCTCCTCAATACCAATTAGCCTTAAATTAGTCTTCCTAATTGTATCTTGGACCTCCTGAAGCGCTCTCTCATTTATCCTAGATTTGGATTGACTCATTTTCTGTTCTTTCTCTATAATAACTAAATTATCTTCAGCCCCGGAAATTCTCTCCTCTGCATTGTCTAACCTGCTATCAAAGCTATCTACTTTATTTTTCATCTCCCTTGCTTCTAATTGCTCATTTTTGATGCCTTGCATCTCTTCTTTTAGATCATGTATGGATTTCTTTACCTCCTTGATTTCCATTTGAGTGGTTATCTCAGTAGCTTTATTTTCTTTGAACATTTGCTGGAGTTCGGTCACCTCTTTATTTGTGGATTCTATGAATTCATCCATCTTTCTTTGAAAAACCTTCATTTTGGCCTCCTTTATGTCTTCTTCCTTTTCACTTATCACCTTGTTTATGGTTTCCTTTTGTTCAGCTATGGCTTCCTCCCTTATCTCTGTCTTTATATTTTCACATTTTTCATTCATGATGTTTATCAGTTGCATTTGTATAGCACTTGGAAGACTCTCCTCTAGGTTTGCCAGTGACTGTTCCATTGTCTGTTTACATTGGGTGGGGGATGTTGTTTCTTGATTTGACATTTTTCTTGAGTTTCTTGTTCTGCCCATTTGAAAATGGGAGCAAGATTAATACTAAACATGATTATAGTTTTTCAGATATAACCAACCTAGACCTCTGTAGCTGGCAGACACTAGATGTTCACAAGTTTTGATTGGTGTTATCACTCTTTCTTTTTGTGCAGTTACCGACCAGTCTAATACATCCACTGATAGGCAATTTATACCCAAAACAATAATCCTCTTAATCCAATCTCTATTGTCTTTAAGTTCCTCTGAGCCTAGAGAATAATTAAACACCTAGATATACAGTATTGCTCAACAGCCATCTAGTGTAGATCCATGCAGTACAAGGGTTGAAAGACGAACAGAGGTCCAGAGATAGAAAAATAGAATGAGAGAGGTCAGGGGAGGTACAAGAGGATTAACGTAGGAGTGTAAGAATATTGTAGTAATGAAGAATATGTATAGCGTAAGGATAACTGACCTAATTTGGTAAGTAGGTAACATATTTGAGTACAAAGTTTGGAGAGTATTAGAATAAAACTTATGTGTTGCTGCAGTGGCCTCACAGTGGACCATGGGATGGATCTGCGAGCTTCCGTCTGAGCGCGGTTGGCGGACGTTTTTCTGTGCTGCTTCCAGGAGCGGCCCCAAGCCAAGGGTGTGGGGATTGAGAGTTGCAGGGGCTCTCAGCAGGAGTAGCAGGAGACCCCTCTGTTCCCAGGGGCGGGGCTCAGCTGGGGACGTGGGCTCCAAGGGCGGAGCCTCGCCTTTTTGGTTCTCAGAAGGGGAGCTTGGCTGCTAGTAGGCCCTTCGGATCCCTGCTGTGCTTCCACTGCTTTGTCAGAGTCTGTGATGGTGGGGGGCCCCTCGGTGCTGTCTTGCTCAGGATTCCCAGCTGGAGGATGCCCCGCTCAAGAATTGGGGGGGGGGGGCAGATGCTGGCTCCTATTTTCCTGCACCCCCTACCTACTGTTGTAAGGCAGGGTCCCAGTGCCCTCCACTCTCCAGATCCAGTGGCCTGGGAGAGGAGCCTGGTGGGCGGGTGGGAGCTGGGACAGCTCTGCCTCCCCTGGTGGGGTGCTGAGTCTTAGGGTCCGCCCGCTTGTCAGCCTCCAGTCAGAGGGCTGGGGGTTGAGCCCATTGGGTGGGTGGGAGTTGGGACAGCCCCGCCTCCCTTGGTGGGGTGCTGGGTCTTAGGTAGCCTGCCTGTCAATCTCCAGTCAATGGCCTGAGGGAGGGGGCTGTTGAGGGAAGGGACAGGATTCTAAATTCCTTGCTCCCCTGCTCCCGCCAGTCTTTCTCGGGCCAGGTGGAGGGGTCTGAGTTAAGTTCTATTGCTTGGCACCCGCTCTGCTTTCCCGATGTGTTTGGGGATGCGCTGTATTACTCACGTCTCTGTGTCTGTCTGCGGGTGTTCCACGGTGGTGGGGAGTTTTTCACTCCCCTTGGGTCTCCGCCGCTGCCTGTGTTCTGCGTCTGGGTTCCACTGCTTGCTGTTCTGGTTCCACATCTGGGTTCCGCTGCTTCCGCCGTTCGCTAGCCCGGTTCTGTGCTGGTTTCTGCAGCAGTTGGGCTCCCGGTCTCGTGCCCTCCACTGCCGCCACTTTTCGTGCTTGGAGCCAGCGCCAGCTGCTGCTTTTTGCGGCTTTCCATGGCTTTCGCGAGTTGGATCCGGCGGCGGCGAGAGATGGGGGAGGGATCCTCACGTTCTGAATTCTTTGAGAAAGTTGGATGTAAGCTTTATCTGGATTTCTTTTCCGGTTTGAGTCTTTCTCTGTTGCTTTTTGAGTTTGTTGTTGTGGATTTCTTTAAGTAGTTGGCTCGTGAGACTCCCTGGTTCTCTCTTTTTGTGAGAGAGAGCTAGGCAGCGTCCCTATTGTCTCGGCGCCATCTTCCTTCTCTCCTATTGAAGACATTTGTAATTCAGTAACCACTCACACACAAACATTTTTCAAAAGTTTTTCTATGTATGTGGTACTGAGGGATCAAACCTAGGTTTTCGTGCATGCTAGGTAAGCTCTCTACCACTAAGCCGAACTCTCCTAAAAAGTTTTTATTAACAAAATGTATAGGCAAATTAAACAATCTAGTAAAAAATAATAAAAAATATTCCTAATGTTTGTCAAATTATAATCTCTGTAACATGAAAGCAATTCAACAAATTTATAACAAAATGATGAATAAAACTAAATGGAAAATAAGTATCCATTTTCATTAAGAAGTAGCAAAAGAGAATATAAAAATAGCTATGACATACTGGATAACCTTAGTTCTAATAGAAGAAAAACATTTTAAAACAGTGCTTAAATATTCACTTTTAAAAACCAATATTTTTAGAAAATCGTAAAGATGTCAGTTTTGTACCTGTGATGAAAATTATGCTCTCATAAATTATTAGTGTTATATGTATAGATTATAACATTATCTTTTCACATGCATTTACTCCAGTTATAGAAATTTACCTAGGCATAATCTTTCATTATAATATGATGGAATACATAAACTTTTATTATAATCCATTCTAAATATTATGAAAAACTGGTTGTAATATGAAAGCCATTTCTTCCATGCTTGGTAAAGGATATGTGATATATATATATATATATACATATATATATATATATATACAATTGTCATACATATGCATATATATAGTCATTCTGGAAGATATCTAAAAAACAAGCAACAGCTATGTCGCTGGTAGCAAACTAAGTAGAATATAGGTTAAGTAAGTGGAGCTTAAGGTAAAATGATAGTGTTTATTATATATTTTTATGAACATGCTAGCAATGGAACAATCTTACTAATATGTTCTATGTGTTTATATAAAACTATAATTTAGGTAAATATGTAATGAATGGTTTCTTCAAATGGAAATCATGAATTGAAAATTTTCTATATGATTTTTTCCTTTAGAATCATTTCTTCTCAGAGTGTAGGGCATGACAAAGCACTTTTGTCTACTCTTCAAAAAATACAAATTTTAAGAAAGCGATTTAAGACCTGATTTGAAGGAGTTCCCTACTAAATCAAATACAGTGTTTTACCTTCCAACATTCAGCTTCTATCTAACTTTTGAACTATCTTTTATTTTATTTTTGTTGGCAAAATTTTGCTTCAATATTCAGCTGTATTAAAATGTGAGTGATCCTCCTGTTATTAATTTATTTAACTCTAAGTATAAATAACTGATTCTTTATTTTGAATATGGATTAAATGTCTTCTTTTTCTCTTCTCTCTTTTCTCTTCTTATGTGCCAACATAGAAAAGAATATGGTTTGTAATAGTTGGATATCACATCACGGTTTCAGGCTAACAGTTTGCATTGATGTCATTTTTCTTTTAAAGTTGACTAAAGACTTTTTAACATTAAATGACATTATTGTAATCCTTTTAACAAAATTTATTCTTCTGATGGGAATATAACAACCTGTACTGGAAAGGAACATTACTTGTCAGAATTTTGGAAACTGAATATATTACTATTTTCATTCATAGATAGGTTTTCATATCGTCTGTCTTGCTGTCTCTTTTTTGGCATATCTTTTAATATTTTATTTCCTTTCATTTCTTTAATGCATGAAGAACTGATGCACACTGATGGTACCTCATTGATGATTCATCTGTCCACAAGTGTACTGAACATGTACTGATCATACTCTCCTACAATAAATCTTAAAGGCAGGGATTCTAGAAACCCCTGAGAGTATGCAATGAATACTGATAAGATTGGAGTTTCAGTGTGCTGTCCACATTTGCATCCATTGCAACTTAAATCCAGAATTCTTCAGATCAGTGAATCAGAACAAGGAAACAGAAAACTAAACAGATACGTGTCAGAATTGTCAGTGTCATTACCCTAAGTTTGAGCCTGTTAGGTATTTTGACAGAAGATTGAAATCAGTTGAATAAAAAACAATAAATGGCAAATCGATTGAATATGTATGTTGAGTACATATCCACATTTTTAAGTTAATATATCTAGAATTTGGGCAATTGTCGATGAAAACAAAGCTTAGTAATTTCCTATATACATTTTAATTATGTAGATGTATTCCTTGGATCCAGTAGAGGGATATAGTAAAGGTTGGAGATTTAAACATCATGGATGCCTGTATTTTTGTAATCACAAACATCATAATTTACTTAGCAAGTCCTTGATCTTGAACAAGTAAATGCATCCTTGATCATAGTTTCTTTACCTACATAACCTGCATGAGGTGCTACATTCATAAGTTTGTTAAATGTTTAAATAAATAATGTAATGTAATTTTTACTGTTTACATCTTAATTTGCTCACCTCAACCACTTTACAATGTTACTTGTTACTATTTTAGGTCATAATTAAATCTCTATCTTGGCAAAAGATTACAAAGCCAAACTATTTCCACATCATGTGTAATCCAGATTATCTACCTTATATTAAAGAATGATAAACAGTGTCATCTGTTACGGATGACCTCTTCTTTTTTTGTGTATAGTTGTAAAACTTCTTGATAAAATACATAAGTAAGCCTTTTTGTTGGCTAAAGCTGAAAGAAGACAATGTAGAGTGACTAGCCTACTATTGTAGGGAGAGTAATATGGATGACTGTCTTTGTTGCTGTGTCAATCAAAGGTAGCAGTTACATTGTCCCATGTTATATGATAGAAGAAATGAGTCCAGTCAACTGTTTTACTTAGTACTCAGTAGCGTTAGTACTTCCCATACTCCTTGGGAAGAATTCAGTTGCATAGAGTCATTTAGAATTCCAAATAGTATCAAAGCAAAGGTTATCAAGAGGGATTTGTGAATCCTCAAGCTAAACCTAGGGTTAAAAAAAATAACATTCAAAATTTAACTTTATATTAACAATACCTCTGTAAAATAGAAACTATTAAAATTAGTTGTGAATAGCTTTAGTTTCTATTGGAATAATAGTATATAATTTAGTGTGTTATAAATTAGGAAATGTATTACACTATTTCTACAATCCATTTTGTTTATTCCTCCAAACCTCATACTACAAACTTGACTTTTCATATACCTACTGGAGAAACTTACATTGGAGTGTAACATAATTTTTTCAAGGTTATAAGAGAATTTGTTGAGTTAGATAATAAAAATAAGGAGATATACTTTTTAAGTTTACTGAGATCCTATTTTGTTTTGCTTTGAGTATAGAGATATTAGTACAATTAACTCTCTACCCTCAAGATCTAGGTCTCCTATCCTCTCTATAAATAGAGAAAGGTAAGTAAAAATGATCAAAGTAACCAGAGGAGTATTTTGGGAGGGGAAAATTAAGTTGTTCACAAATAAAATTGTAGAATTCAGTGACTTGTGATTTGGTCAAAGTTTAACCAGAAATGAGGAACAGATGTAACACCACAGCTGGAATCACACCAACATAATGATAAATGATTAGTAAAGAGTTGTGGGATGATGGAATGGATGAACACTCGGTTCTACATTGAATTATATTAAAGAAGCTCCTGGAATATTAAGGTACAGATTACTTCATGTCTCATCTCTGGTAACAGAATGTCTTTTCCTCCAAGATTCAATCATTTCAGTGGATCCTGGGCCTCTTTCCTCTCAAGGATATCTTTTGGGTGACTGATAGAAATGTTTCTTCTGCACTTTGAAGAGTTCTTCCAGGAGGTACTTTTCAACTTGTCCTTGCTTTGTGAAAAAGAACTCCTTATTACTGAATTGCTTGAACTTTTATTTTGTCTGATGATTTTAGAGAGTTCCAGTTATCAAAACAGGCATAGATCCAACAATTCACTGATTTCACATTTAAATATGAAAGACAGGTGTTGTATTAGGAGAAATGTAGGGCATTTTATAGAATAACATTGAAACAAATTAAACTGATATGAAAATCTAGACAGGCTGTGTCCATTATGTGATTTTTAGAACAAATTATGTCCAGTAAATTAATTCAAGTATATTCATATTTAATATAGTATCTTTGAACTGCCTTTAAAAATAAGATTTTATGTTTTTCATCATACAATAAAATATGCTCAAATACTTTGTCATGTGGATATGAAAACATAGAAAATATACTTATTGATGGGGCACCATGTAATTTTTGATACATTTATAAATTGCAATTCTGTCATTTTTTTCCCATCAGTTTTAATGTATGTATGTCCCCACATGGTCATTTGTTCATTGTAAATCCATTCAAAATATTTTAATGTAGATTTTGTAAATTAAGGTCTAATATTTGTTGTTTATTGTTTGTAGGTTGTGGGGCTTGAACTCAGGGCCTATGCACAGTCCCTGAGCTCTTTTTTTTTTTTCTTTCTCAAGGCTAGCACTCTATCACTTTGAGCCAAAACACCATTTCTTGATTCTGAGCAGAGATAAGAATCTAAGAATTTTCCAGGGACTTTTCTGCCCAGGCTGGCTCTGAGTCACAATCCTCAGATGCTCAGCCCCCTGAGTAGCTGGGATTATAGGCATGAGTCACCAACCCTAGCTGGTTTCTTATTGTTATCTTCTCTTAATGCACACCCAAACTTCTTGTTCCTCCCTAATGGCAATTGTGAACTGACCACACTCTCCCCTCCTCTCCATGATGTATATCTCCACCCTTTGTTATGTTCCTTCTTGTGAACAACTTTGTAAGGTTATATAATAATTGAAGCCATGATTTCCTAAAAGTGTTAAATGCTTCTGGGCATATGATTACATTTTGGCATTGGAGAATGATGTATTTATTCTAGCATTCCTGATCTGGTTTTGTTCCTGCTGTCTTTCCAGAAATGCTAACCCTATTGCTTATTTTCTCTGAGTCTGTAATCATTTCCACTACTTAATTACCAAATGTCATCCAAGTCTAGGCTGGCCCCCTCTCATGTGAGTGTGTTGTCACTATTTGTTCACTAGAGGGCAACGTAAACACAGATTTGTAAGAAATCTAGCGTGGATGCAGACTGAGCCCAGTGCCTAGAAAGAGGATCTTCAGGATAAGGCTATTACTTTTTCACAGTGAGAGAGGAAGTGCAGGATAGTACTACACTTTGAGAGTATTATGGGCAGATTAGCCTTAATCTCCTATCCTGTGTCTGCCCAGTAGCACTATCAAGATATGTCATACTCTATTAGTAAGACCTGCCAACTCCAACCCAGCACCGGGAGTAGGTATTCTCCACTAGGCACTGTTTACCACTGATATAGATGTGTAGATCTACTCCACTGCAATCAACTGTCAGTGATATTAGTCAAATACAAATCTTGTACACTAGGGCCACATGTTTTGTTTTGTTTTGTTTTCCCAAGCACAGAGGTGGTTCAACAGTCTACATATACAGATGGGCCTAGAGATGGTGGCCATTAAGACCTTTCCATTGTTAGCTTTCCCCATAGCGACACATAAGTCTTGTTCGAACTACAATGATGGATGCTCTATCTTATCTTATTTGATACATCTTCATTTTTATACCAATATCAAGCACTGTGGTCTCTGACTAGAATTCCTTAGCTTTATCCATTGCATAAATGTTCTTTGGTATCTACGTAGCTGAACAACTTTGTTTGTCTATGTGGAAATTATTCCCAAATATCTTCCTCAGCTGCCATCTCATTCTTGGTCATTCATGAACTCAATTTGGAAAACAAGTAGGCAAAACTGACACACTTGTATCCATAAACTTCTATCCATGTATACCGAGGACAAAGAGGAATAACAATAAAATTCTAAGAAAGAATTCACTATGGCTTGCATTCATTTAGGTATTTACTAATACATACAAATGATGTGTTGAAGGAAGGAAAAGTGTGGTAATAGTATTGCTGTGAAGAAACCAGTAAAGCTGTGTAATGAGAAAAAATGGATCAGAAACTCCCTTAAGTTTTAAATATAATAGTGTCCACGCACAGCAATAATATCCAAAGTCATTTACATGAAGACTTTTGCTTTTTTTGGAATAATAATATTGATCCCCAAGCAAGGATGGGAAGCATCCAGCCTAAGGGTCTTATATTTGATCTGACCCCTGCCAAGGCAATTGCAGGTGGGACACAAAATTCAATACATCTAGGAGCCTGTGTCATGGCAACATAAACATCAATAACAGCTCACATCACATGCTAAGTAGCCCCTGGCAGGAAATAGGTTCTTCACCCTTGAGACCCTGAACAATTCTGTGTGTGTGTGTGTGTGTGTGTGTGTGTGTGTGTGTATGTATGTTGGTTTATTAAAGTGACAAGAATTCTCAAAAGACCTAACAGTAACTAGTGGTCATTTCACAAGATTATAGAGAAATTAATTTGAGAATAGTTCTATATATCTCAATTTTAATCCCAATATTTTTAAAATCTGCAATTTGTTAACACTCTTGTAGACTCTAAATAAATGTATATGCATATGCATATATATAATATTTAAGTATCCAATGAAATGCATAACTTCTTGTAGTTTCTCTAAATTTATTTAAATAGTATATGTCTTCAAAATTAGTTGGTACCAAATCAGTTTTTCTGTAGTCACAGACTCATATTTTATATGACTAACAACTTTATTAGACTATCAAGGTTCCAACTAAACAGCAGTGAAAAATCAGAACAGGATGCAAATTGAAGAAAAAGTATCTTTTTGACACATAAAACATTGGGTTCTCACAAGAACATTTTATGTTTGATACTTGAAAGCAAAAATTATTCCTGTAATAGGGAGATTTTATTTGGTATAACATTTAAGATCTCTCTTTTCTTTGCATTTCTAGACTTTATTAGAATAGTTTAATATGGGGGAAAATGCTAAAAAGAGAAAGTAGTAAGACAACTGAAGCTTAAGGGATGAAGTAATCTTTTCACAATTTTTTTTTCATTTTTTTGTGATTTGTGGGGCTTGAATTATGAGCCTTTGAAACTATCACTCAAACTCTTCAGATCAAGGCTAGCACTCTACCACTTTGGTAGAATCATAATACCACTTCTGTTTTATGGTGGTTAATTGGAGATAAATGTCTCATGGATACCTCTTGAATACCTAGGATTATAGGTGTGAGCCATCAGTGCCAGGATCAAAGATCTTTTAAACTTTTTATTAAACATTCTATTTAATTTTAATATAGGGAAGTATTCTTGTACAACATGGTTGGGATCATTTTTTTTGCTTTTTAAATATATTTTTGGGAAAAAATGGATGATGTGCAAACACTTGTTAAGATAGTTTGGGGATGGAAGCCAAGTCTAAATACAAAATTTATTTGTGTTTCATATTCATAGCATAGCTGAGAATGTTTTTAAACAATATTTTAATTTACCCAAGTTTTCACTGCAACTGTTTATTTGAGGATAAGTGTGAAATTTTCTATTATTACCTCATGTCAGCCTAGAAAATGGAAATACTTTCCCTTTACAGATTTTCATCCTGCAAAGTGACAATCTAGAGGATTTTCTTGGAGGAAGGTAAGAAATTACTCAAATAGATGAGAGGCAACTCCAAGTGGAAATGTACTTTAATCAATAGAAAAAAGAAAGAGTGACAGGAAAAGAATCACAATATTATTCCTTTTAGAATCCAGAGTTTTGCCTCTAAGCTGTGGATATTTGAAAACTAACTAAAAGCATAGGAAACTTGGCAGTCTGGAGAATTCTGGAACCATAGGAGAAAAATTGAGGGGAGTGTGAGAATTAGAAAGTATTCTGCTTCTTAACAAATGGGTCTTGATTAGCATCATTTTATATAGTCATATGTACTATTGAACTGTTGTGATCCTCTGCTAGGAAAATCCTAGACATAAACTAATTATTACAAATGAGAGAAACCATGGAGCCTATATTCCTTTGGGTCTCGCTTACTTCATTTAATATGATTTTTTCCAGTTCTTTTCATTACTTACAAATTGGACAATGTCATTCTTTCTGATGGCAGCATAGAATCCCATTGTTTATAAGTACCATGCCTTGTTGATCTAGTCATCTACTGAGGGCATCTGGGTTGGTTCCATATCTTAGTTATGATAAGTAATGCTTCACTGAATTTAGTTGCTCCAAGATATGCAAACAAAAGGGACTTTTTATTGTGCTGTATAATGGAATGTCTTCTTTTGATTTCCCCCCTTAGTTTATCTCCTGCTGTCACTGTTTTTTATAATATGTCTTACACATACATTTATATGATGGGGAGAAAAGGGGAAATGGGAGAAAATGAAGTAACAATGTTAGTCAAGAGATGTACTCTATGTTACTTATATAATTGCAATTCTGCTATACATCATCCTTACAATACAATTAAATTTTTAAAAAGAAATGAGGTCTCTATCTGTACATAACAAAAGAAAGAAGATAATAGACAGACTGGATACACACATGTCACTGCCTTAGTTGGGCCAAATGTGTCATGTTCTTACTAACTTAAAAGTTAATTCATACATTCATAATTATAGTAGTTAAATTATTACAAATATTTAATATTCACATGAATAATAGATGGTTCTTACCTCAATTATGTACAACTTTATAAATTATAATGAGGAACATTAGATCATAATAAATTCTCATTTAATATTTGGCTTCTATATGATACAAAAAAAGAGTCAAAGAAGTGTTATGCTTTGAAGCAAAATAGGTTTTAAAAAATAACAAACAGGGGCCGGGAGTTTGGCCTAGTGGTTAAAGTGCTTGCCTAGCATGTATGAAGACCCGGGTTCGATTCCTCGGTGCCACATATATAGAAAAAAGCCACAAGTGGTGCTGAGGCTCAAGTGGTAGAGCTCTAGCCTTGAGAAAGTCCAAGGACAGTGCTCAGGTCCTGAGCTCAAGCCCAGGACTGGCAAAAACAAACAAACAAACAAAACTAATAGCTATGAAAAAACTCACTCATATTAAATATCAATTATGATTTCTTTTCAGTCTTTAGCAGTTTCACTGCCTCCCTTACTCTCATATTATATAATATGATATAATGTCCTTGATGAGCGGGTATCTTCTGGAACAATTTTGTAAGTATTTCCATCTCTAACATATGCAATCTTATTTATCCTCAGCCCATTGAGCTACAATTACTTCTCAAAGAGTTAAACTAGTTTATACAGCTTGAAAGAGCTTCTTTAAATGTGTTTTCTTTATTGTCATACATTTTTTATTACAAGCTATAATCTCATATCAGTCTCTTGGTCTTTATATTATTCCTTTTATCTCCCCATTAATTTCATATTTGCAAAATTCTTTGAGGCTCAATTTAAAATGAGCTCTTACATAAAGCATTGTTAGAGTATCCTAGGCACATACTACTTTTTTGAGTTTGAATACTCTTTGGATACTCAGAATTATGGAAATTTTTCCTTATTCATGCATTAATGTGCCTCTCAGATGCTAAATTCTATGGAACAGAAACGTTTCATATTACCTAGGTATACAGTGGCCAATAGATTTCTATGTATGTAATCATTAAATCCATAAAATCTTACATATTGGCTTCAGGTAGCTTTCTTGGTATTAAATATAGACTGTCCTTGAAATACTGTTCAGCAGAATGTGCTGATTGAAATCATCTGCTCATTTACAACAAGGGAAGGTTTCCAGCTGATAGATTTTATTGCCTGTTATTTAGACAATGCAAACACTATAATAGGGAGCATCTTGTAAATAAAATTTGCCTTGGCTATTGGGCATAACCAGCTTTAACTGCTACTTTCAATCTCTCCTAAAGGCTCAGAGGGGAACTTAAATGAGAAGTGTTTAGTGGAGAGATGGACCAAAAATCAAGTTAGAGCAGAAAATAACCTGAGAGAAAAACAGAAACCATAACAGCTTTTCAAACTGCCCTACTGTATTTTCATTTTCCATTCATTCGCATTTCTGTATCTCCCATGTTATATTCTTATTATTTATAATAAACACAAGCATAAGTGTAGATGATAACAATTTTTTTTCCTGAAAAAGGTCAAGATGTCTTTAAATTTTACTATCCCATTAATTTCCACTCCTCTGGTCATATCATTTGAATATGGAACCAGCCAAACAACTTAAATCTTAAATCATAATAGTGATCCATGAAGACAGAATTATGACCAAAATGCATAGACACAAATGTGTATTGTTATTGCTACCATTAGTAAATTACTAATTAGTAAATTGAAAAGAATTCCCAAAGTGGAACAGGCTCCAATGTGAGGAAGACTGTCAATGGTAACCTGTGATTGAAAAGAAGTTTGGACCCTCAAGAACAGAAAAACAAAACAAAACAAAAAAGTAACATCTTAGATGCAGTGCTCCACTCACTAAACAAGAGAATGTATGGATCTTCATGGTAGATTATAGAATGTATAGTAGTGGGGTTTTAGTTTTAGAGTGATGAACAATCTCACGGGTACTTTTGAACAGGCAGGTCATAGTAGCTCATGCTTATAAGTAACCATATTTATATAAGACTGTGAGATCAGAACAACGGTTGAAGACCAGCCTGAGCAGAATATTTGTTTTTTTGTTTTGTTTTGTTTTGTTTCCAGTTGTGGGGCTTGAACTCAGGGCCTGAGCAATGTCCTTGGAGTTTTCTCAAGGCTAGTGCTCTACCACTTGAGTCACAGCACCACTTCCAGCTTTTTTCTATGTAGATGGTACTGAGGAATCAAACTGGTTTTTGTGCATGGTAGGTAAGCACTCTACCACTAGGCCAAACTCCCTGCCCCAATGAGCAGAATATTTTTGATACATAATCTTAAGCAGTTATAAGCTGAGTGTGGTGGCATATGCCTCTTGACCCAACTACAGGACAATTGGGGCATAAATGCAAGGTCCTATGAAAAAAAGATTGAAGGTAAAAATGGGCAGTAGGTGTTACTCAAGTAATCAAGTGCCTATCTGCCTAGCAAATGCAAGACTACCTCTTCAAACTCTAGTACAACCAGGCATGCACACACACACACACACACACACACACACACACACACACACACACAAGTATACATACAGAAAACTTTTGGACATCAGGATTTGGTTTCTTCATTTAAAAAATCTGGATAGCTATGTATAATTACTGGTATAAAATGTCAAATTATATTTGTTCCTTGAAGTTTGTTATGATCAAGTGAGAAAAACAGGAAATAACTTTTGAATTATGTTGTAAGTCTATTGACCATCATTTTCAAATAACCTATTCCAAAAAACTTAAACAAAATTGCCATATGAATCATCATTGATGGGTCATATAGTAACTGAAAATAGGTATTTAACAAACATCCATATAAATAGTCACAGCAACACTGTAATTCACCATCGAAGAGGAAAACATCCAAAATTCTATCAGCAAACAGCTAATTAACTGACAGCTAAACTAAATGTAATATGCCAAAACTAAGGAATGTAATTCATCTGTAAGAAAAATAAGGATGCACAGATATATGTTGGCTATGAGGAGTGTGTAGATGAACATTTAAAGTATAATCTAAGTGGAAACCAGAAGCTGTGGCTCACACCTGTAATCCTTGCTACTCAGGAGGGTGAGATATGAGGATCAAAGTTCAAAGCCAGCCCAGGCAGGAAAGTCCCTGAGACTGTTACTCCAATTAACCACCAAAAACCCAGAAATGGCACTGTGGCTCAAGGGGTAGGGCGGTAGCCTTAAGCTGAATAGATCAAGGACAGCACCCAGGGGACAGGAGTATCAATGTGTGAGAAGTAATGCACCTACTACCTAATGAATGTAATTCCCCTATACAATATTCTGACAACTAAAAGAGAGAGAGAGAGAGAGAGAGAGAGAGAGAGAGAGAGAGAGAGAGAGAGAGAGAGAGAGAAAGTAAAAAAAATCCATACAGAATAGGTTTGATGGAAAATTATTCTTTTGACATGAAATACCCCAAATAGGGCCTGGATTGTGACCTAGTAATAGAGTACTTTTCCAGCATGCAAGAAGCCCAGGTTGGATTCCTCCATATCACAGCAAAAAGCTGGAAGTGTGTTATGGATCAAGTGGTAGAGTGCTGGCCTTGAGAAAACTCAAGAACAGTGCCCAGGTCTTGAGTTAAAGCCCCAATATTGGCAAAAACAAAAAAAAGAAATATCCCAAATAGATCAACTGATAGAAAAAGAAAGAATATTAATCTTTGTAAGACTGCTGAGAGATAAATAACCATGAGGCATAGGTTCTCCTTTGTATTTGATAAAATACTTTTCATTAAAGGGGTAATTATTATAGGTGCTTTTTTTGTATGTACTAAATGCTACAGAATTGTGATTTTTTATGGTTTAAATTTCTGTCCTGTGAGTGTCATCCTGATGAGTAAAAGAAAGAAAGAAATACCAGAAGTTGAAAATATTTTATCTCATGCAGGTCTTAGGGCAAATGGCATCACGGAAGAGCATAAATGTTCTAATACTACTGTGTCTTTGACTTAGAAACTAATTTGTCTACTATTGCAATGGATGATTCCTTAGGTATTAATCTAACATGACTATCTGCTTTTGTTTTTAAGTATGGCCATCGTAAATTTGCTGGTTTTAAATGTGATTATAACTCTCCCGTGGTATACACTTGGATGCAGTTCGTGGTGAGTTTGCATATCCTTTGAGTAAAAACCTATATGGTTCAGTTTATATTCAACAAAATCTTCCACTTTAAACTGTTGGCAAGGAAGTGTTATTTAGCATTACTCATTTTGCACAATTTATAACATAATGATTGTAATTCAACCCAAAGGACAAAGTATCATGTTGCCAAGAATGGAATTGGACTCACATTTATCTTTAATGGAGAAATATGTTTCAGTTTTAAAAGCAGAGAACAAATAAGCAGTCATATAAGGGTCAAAGTTGGCAGAATCTGTTACAGTCTGGCCTAGTCATTGCTTTTTGACTATTTAAGCAACTAGTGAATCACCTATGACAAGTCTAATTAAAATAAGCTCAGCACTATAACTGGGATACTAAGCAGATGGTAGAAATAAAGATGTGCTGGACTAGCCATAAATAATTGAGACAGCAAAATGTACAAAGGGAAGTGCAAGCTAGTTCCAGCAATTTGTGTCATTAAGCATAATCTTCTGTTATGTCAGCCTGTACCTTTAGTGTTCCACTTTTACAAATACTTACAAGATATATGACATTATTACTATATTGCTGTTATTATTGGAAACTGAGTACTTGTTGATGCCATAAAGATAACCTATAAAATCTAACAATGGTTTATGACATCATAATCTATGGGTGGAATGATACAAAAAGAAAATAAAAAAATAAAATAGACAATTGGTAAGCTTTGTACAATTAATAGACCCTCCTAGATGTTAACTGAGGATAGAAATGTTGTAACATTTCTCATTATAAAGCCAAAGTAAAGTCATCTTTTCTCTTCCTTTGCAGAGACTTAAAGCAGAATTTATTTTGGTCATAATTGGGATTTAAAGTATTATAAGGAAAAGACTTTATGAGTCTCCTATCTAAACTCAACATGTTTTTGTTTTATAAAAGCTTGCACAACCTGAGCACATAATATTGTATTTATAGACTACACATTACGATAGTACATTTCTTGGGCTCTGGGATTTCCCATGGCACCCAATCAAGTGTTGCACATCAACGATTTTATGGAAAAATAACAACAACAACAACTATGAAGTAGATTTAGGATCTGCTGTGAAAGACAATGTTTTCAGAGGACTTCCATATAAATAAACAGTGCAGTCAAACCGGTTCATTTTCTCAACACATATCACAAAGAGCAGTGAACTTTAAAAATTGAACCAGGTAAACGATTTGGGCTGCTAATGGGGCTCTTGGCAATGGCTGACATAAAGGTGGTGCTGATTTCATGTTATACCATGAAGGCAACAACGAAAAGACATGGAATTTCAGAGAACTATTTTTGGTGTATGCTTTCTAATCTCTCAAAGACTGTGTACACAGTCTAATAACAGTTTTGGAAAGAGAGTGATTAACAAATTCGAGGAACAATTCTCGTCCTTGATTCAACACCAATCAGCCATAACATGTTTATTCTCTTTGAACATTTACAATGATTTCCCAATATTTTACTATCAGTATGTACAATTATAATTAAAACATCTTGAACCTACTGAAATTCATCACAGGAATATTAAAACACAATCAAGATGCTGCGATAGATATTGACATGAAATTAGCTGATAAAAAATTGCCTACAGTACCATGGTTGTACAAGTGTGTCTTTTGTTGTCTGCTGACTGAAAAAAATGACACTTGTTAAGAAAAAAGAAAAACAAAAGAAAAAAACACTACGCTATCACTATCACTCTGTAGTGATAGCTTCCTTTTCTACTGTCTTGGAAAATTAGCTTCTTCAAACAGTATTATCACTGAAAGAATACTGATAGTTACTATAGATTTCGCTTAAATCACCAGCAAGTCTATTAGTAAGAACTTTTAGGAAAGGTATGTTTAATTCTTGCTGTAATTAAAAATAAACTGACAACATTCGAATTTGATATGGGCAACTGAACCAATGTAATATGTGGAAGAATGAAACTTAATGACACAACTGTTATCAAAGAAAACTAAATAAAAGATACTTAAAATTGAAATGCACTCATTACCTGTCACGGGTAATTGTAATCCCTGTGTACATTGCCTCTAAAATAACAATAAAATATTTTACTATGATCCTGCATGAAAGCACACTAATATAAGAAATCAGCCGTGAATATAGAAAAACATGAATGCTTCCAGAATTACTACAGTAAGAATGGAATTCATTGCAAGATTCTTATTTCTGAATGACCATTAAATTACCTTCTTAAATTTTTGAGCAGATTTTAGCTTTAATTTTAAAATTCCTTTTGACTTTTAATGTCTTTATTATATTTGAGAAGCAGTATACAGGAGCTGTCTTTTGCAAAGCAGCGTATGAAAACTTACACTGCATCATGAACAATATCATTTCCTTTAATGTTCTCACACATTTCTCAGAAACTTCCCCTTCCCTCACTTTCTTAATTTGTAGGAAATGTATTGTATTCTCCCCTACTTCTCCTGTTTTACTCAGGTGTTATGTTCCTACAAGCATTTTAAGATTTAAGACTATTTTACTTTTCTTATGACAGAATAGGTTAAAAAATCTTTAAGACCCCTTTCTCCCTTGTAATGAATTCAGTTCCATGAAGACTGTCTGGTTAATAAAGATAATTTTAAATGGTTGGAGAAAAAGAATGATGGGATAATTGGAAGTTCAAAGTTTTTAAAGTGAAAACAAGAAAAAAAATCAACAGTGAAGTGTACTTTCATTTTCTTAAAGGTTTAAAGAATGATAGAATTTATGAGGAATGATAAAATTAAATTTTATAGACAAGGAATATAAAAGTCTCTACAGAAAGACTTATCCCTTCTATTGAGACTAAAAATGATAGCTCTACTTAAATCGTTTTTAGCACTAGCAAAATCTTGTGAAATTGAGTTTCATATTCCATTGACATGTCAAGATATCTTATTCACCCAAGAAACAGTTTCACCTAAATATATGACTTGTTCTGCACCATCACTGGGCTTAATTTAAGCATAACACTTTGCTTCTCAGGGAGTATCATGCTTGTATCAGTTCTATCCGGGTTACAAGGCAAGTGGAGAATTGCAGCTATCAATTTTAAGGCCATGGATTTGAAAAGACTAGCTTTTAAAGAAGAGACTTAAAACATCTTGTAGAGGTTGTATTTATTAGTTTGGTGCTCCAACACAATGAAATTTATCAAACAATTATTTTAAGTCTGACTTTTATGACTAAATTGCTAATTAACTTGCTGTTCATTTCTAAAAGGCTCTTAAATGAGAACTCAGTATTAGAGAATGCAGGTCACATAACAATGCAGCTTGCTTTCATAGAACAAGAGTGAGAACACTCCATGTCTGAAATGATTACATGAATGAATTTCTAGAAAGAAAAAGAAGCTGATATTTTGCTTTCATAATACCATCTTAAAGGAATTTAAGGAAATTAAAATATCCAAATCAGCCAGGTGCCAGTGGTTCACATCTGTAATCCTAGCTACTCAGGAGACTGAAATCTGAGGATCATGGTTCAAAGCCATCCCAGACGAAGAAGACTTACCTCCAATTAACTACCAGATAACCAGAGTGGCTCAAAATGGTGAAGATAAATAGCTCAGGAAGAGTACACAGCCCCTGACCACCACTACCCATAACACCAACAAAAATCAAAGTGATTGCTATTTAATGTGTTTCCTCAAGTGGCAGCAATATCCTTTAGGAAACATAATTATGTGTAGATTCCCTGGGTAGGTGATTCTATCTCAAACTAAAGGCAATTCAAGTAATTATACTCTGACAATTGTAATGATCTGGGAATTATAACAATTTGTACAATCTATGATACTGAAGACTCCAGAAGTTAATTTGAGTAATCAGTAAGATGATATTGAAAAAAGTTTAAAATGGGAACTCTGCTTTAAGAAATGAAATATGGGGTAATACTTGAAAATGAAATATTATGAAATCTATTTTTACATCAGCAAATTATTGTTTTCCATGCAGGACTGCAGATTTTTCTTACATCAGTGTCATTTTCACTCCTCCTTAGCATGTCCTCAGTAGAAGAGGATGGTCAATTGAGGAAGAAATTATCTTGTTACTTAAAGAATATTAATCAAACCACTTGATTAGGCATTTGTTTAACCAAGAATTTTTCGAGACTTTGAAAAGAAGCAAAATCTTACAAATTATTTTCATTTTGGGGAATTGTTACTGATGCAGCTTGTCTTCTGCTACATTTGTGTTTTCATTTCCAAGCTAAAAGTTTTGGGTTAAATAACCTCAAAGTTTTCTTTCAACTTAATTCTGTTCCTCATGATTATGATTTGGGTGGATCAGAACAACCATTTAACTGTAGGTTTACTTAAAAATTTCAAAAGACAAAGTAGTACCATTGAACCAGAAGCATCTTAGGAAATAAATACCCTTCCCCCTTCCATATTATCTAACATATTAAGACATCAATTCCTTGGATATACTGACAATAGCATCATCCACTCATGTTTTTGAACCTGAAATGACATGTTTTTAGAAAAGAAACCCAAAAATTCAGTTTGCAATCTTCTTTAAACTTTAACTTCAGAGCATCCTTAGTAGTGAGAACCATGGTCTCAGACTAGCCATTTGCTAGAAGATAAAGTATAGTGTGAAGATGTGATAAGGTTTATGTACTCACATTCTTCAAATATTACTAAAGTAGATTATTTGTAAAAAGCCAATAATTTTTAGGTATCTATATGCTACAAATAAGAACTGGAGAACTGTTAGTGCAGACTTTGAAGGGTGAGTTATAAGGGTATGTGAGAACATGTAATTACTTTGAGGAGACATTATTTATGACAAGTTATACTTCCCTTGGAATGCTAAAATTCTATCAAGATGGAATAGTTCCCAAAAGTTCATAGCTAATTTTCATGAATAATTCGCCATTTCATTTGGTAATAATATGCTTGCTGAAAATAGGTAATTTCCTTAAGACTTTTGAGACAGAGAAGGAACTAAAATATGTTTGACTTCATTCTTGATACCAATTCATAGCATCTTTATTCTGGACTCTGTTGTAAAGAAAGAATTTCCATCTGCAATCACTGATCAAAGATATTTCACACAAAAATCAACTTTTGAGGCTAATATCTCACATAGTTTTAAGACACTTTAAATCCCAGTCTCATAAAAATGACTGGTTTCAGCACCATCAGGATATATAACTTTGTCACAGAGAAGAAAACAATAGAAAAGTCAACTTCAATGCATAGTTCCAAATATTTACATATAATCTTAAAGTGTAGATATAATAATTTCCTGTGATATTTTAAACTAGTATTTTATTTTCTATTCCTGAACAATATTAAGAAACTATTTCAATGATAATATTTTTGTAGCAGATAAAAAACATAAAAAGTTTGACTTTTTGTTATCCATTCTGTTGGTTTATAATACACAGATTAAGGTATCATTACTCTCTAATATTCACAAGGAGAAATGATCATACATGAAATCTGAGGGAAGCAGATTAAAACAGAGAATGAGGAGGAAAGAGTAGTGGAAGAAAAGGAGGAAGAAGGGAGGAGAAAGAGGAAAAATCATAGGAGGAAATGAAGTAGAAAAGGAAGAAAGTAGAAAGAAAATTAACAGGAAGAGAAAGAAGAGGAGGTAAAGAGAGAAGAAAAAGGAGAGTAAAAGGTGAGGGAGGAGAAGTAATAGAAGGATAAGGAAAAAGAGGAAAAGAGTAGGAGGAGGAAGAGGAAGAGCTTCTTAAGTGAAGTATAGGAGGATTACTATAAGTGTTGCAAGTAGCCCATTCCTGGTCTAAAATTGTGATTTCAGGGAGAAGAAAATGATTCTTACTAGCAGGCAAAGAGTAACAGGATAGAAAATTTGTGCTTCCTCCTTTTAGTTACAGTCCTGCACCATTGCATGTGGCTTTCCATTATATTCTTATCCATAAGAATTGAAGCATTGTTTAAAAAAGGTTTCAAATTATTTGTGGGAAACCTCATTATTGAACATTTATGGCATTTTAATTGATAATAAGTTTGGATGAGCTAAACAAAACCAACTACAGCCAAGGTTCCATGCCAGAAGTGGTGTGGGGATAAGCAGTGCTCAAATGGTCATTTTACATTACAGTTCTACCTCTTGTGTTTACTTAACCCCTGGTTTGGATTTTGACAAATCCTTTCTAGTTCTTCTGAGGAAGGAATTTAGCTTGTGGGCTTTTCATGGATGCAATCAAATTTATCTTTGAAGTGTGTGTTGACCTAATACTGTTCATGCATGGGACTAATTACCTACTACACTCCCAGGGGCTGAACCTGCAACATGCCTTGTCTGAATCCCCTTCCTACTCTCTAGCATGTGTCTCCCAACAAATATCTTACATAGTAGCCTATTCTTGGCATCTTTTCTCAGAGAATCTCAAATAACACAAAAAGGACTAAGGGGACTCTCAAGGATCTAGTTAGAAAAAGAGGCAATAGAATCACTCTGTACCCTACAGGTGAAAAGGAAGCCAATCTAAATATTAGCTGTGGTCTAGAGTTTCTGGCATAATATGGGATCCTGATTTCTAATACTTTTTTCCACTTGAAAGCTGGCAACACATTTCCAGATTGAAATGCATTTTTGAGTGAAATGAATCCTACTCTTAAGATTTGTGAGCATAGTGAGTAAAATAAAATAAAAAGAAACAAAACAAATGGAAATCTGTATCTTAGTGTTGATCCGTAGAAGGATCATGAGAAATAAGGTTGTTGAAACATGATGCTAGTAACCAAATGTGATCACCAGAAAGTCCATATGTGGCTTTTAAGAACATTTTTGCTGTTGGAAACTGAAAAACTGACATCAGCAAATAGAAAATTTTATAGATCAGAGATAGTTGAACATTTCCTCAAGAAAGACTTTTAAAGTGGAAGTAAAGGCATTAGATGGGACCTGCTGGAGACCTGAAGAATAGCTTATCTGCTTGTATTAGATTGCTAATGTAGATGGTGACTCTTACTGATGCCATTGTATTAACAGAGTTTAGAGACATTTCATCTCTGCTCAGAAAGACTTAGTGTTTGCATTCTGGTAAGACTTTGCACAGACCTCTTCACCACAAATCAGCAAATTCTACTTTCAAGTACTATCCAGTTTTCTTTCACCTGGAAGTCTAATAGCCAGATTTAGTAATGGCCATAACTTAAATGATTATATGATGGGTATTGAAAGAAATAATAGGGGAGAAATATATAAAATTGCAGAATGCACTGATAGGAACAGGGATTGCCATTATGGGTGGCTTTGGTGTAATTTCTGCAGCAGCAAAATTACAATGATTCATTATCTTGAAGTTTCAAATTTTTGCTTGGATCCTAGGAAATGGGGAAATCTCTCCTTCTGGGTCTAATAAACTCTGAAAGTACACAGCATCACCAAATGTTATGAGAGTGGCTACATTGGCAAACCAAAAATAAAAATATATTTAAATTATGGTTTTATAGTATCTATGATTAGCAAATGTGTAGATAAAGCAAGAAGGTGTGAGAGAGAAACAGAGAGAGGAAAAAGAGAGAGAGAGAGAAAGAGAGAGAGAGAGAGAGAGAGAGAGAGAGAGTCCAGTATCATAATTAAAACTAAGTGTCAGCATGTAACACACAAAAAGTGTGATAGTGTGCTATCCTTGAGAAAAAGAAGCTCAGAGACACTTCCCAGGCCCCAAGTTTAAGCCCCAAGTCCAGGAAAAAATTGTCTGGATCAAGTGCTGGTGGCTTACAAGCTATTCAAGAGGATGAGATCTGAGGATCACAGTTCAAAGCCAGCTTTGGCAGGGAAGTCCAAGAGACAATTATCTCCAATTAACCATCAGGAAACCAGAAGTAGAGCTATGACTCAAAGTGGTAGTGCACTGGTTTTGAGGGAAAGAGTTCATGGACCATACCCAGGTCCTGAATTTAAGCTCCAGAATAACCAAAAACAAACAAAATATAAACAAATGAATAAAAATATAGACTGTAAGTTTATCCTAAAATTTGTCACACATATGTGAAAATGAACCAGTTAACTTGAGAGGAATGTGTGGGCTTAGGAAAGATCTGAGAGAATAGTGGAAGAGTTTATCCTGATGAAAATTAGTTCAATTTTTCATAAACTGTTATGTTGACTTAAAACCCCTTAGCACAACTACCCATTGGTTACAAATAAAGTAACTAGGATCAGGAGTGTGCCCTAGTTGTAGACTGCTTGCCTAGTAAGCATGAAGCTCTAGGTTTGCTTTCTTGGTAATGCACATACAGGAAAAGTCAGAAGTGATGCTGTGGATCAAGGGGGTAGAGTGTTACTAGCCTTGAGAAAGCTAAAGGATAGTGTCCAGGCCCTGAGTTCAAGCCCTAGAACTGGCAAAACAATAAAATATAATCTATGATGTTGCTTCAGAATTACAGGAGCTAGGTGTCAGTACTCAAAAACTAGAAACTCAGGTTTGATTAATAAATGGCACTGTTAAGTAAGCAACCAAGCAAAGTTATATGGGGATATAATAAAATAATTGGCAGATATAATAAAAATATAATAGGGATTTATTAAAAACATAGATAACAGTCAAAGATGATATTTGGCATTTACAGCCTCTCAAAATAACACTCAAAATAAAGTGGTCAAAGAGGTCACCTTAATTAATCATCATTCTCATTTACTAGACCCCAAGATTTGCAGTACTATTTATTTCTGTGAAACTAGGTCTATAGGAAGAAATATCACCTAAGACTGGTGTGATGATTCCCCATTATCAGAGGACAATAAAGAAAGGTAAATGCCAGTATATTTGATGATAACTGGATACAAAGCTGAGTGTCACTTATCATTGATTAACCCTAAGTGAAAACTGAAAACCTACCTAGACATGGCACCATATAAGTGGTATTTTGACTGACATTTAATCCTTAACAGTCCACTCTATCCATGGGTCTCCGAAGTATGTGTTTTCTCTGTTTACAATTATAAAATTGTACTTCACTTGTCAGATATAATACTCAGTTTGTATCCTTGGCTGGTAGAGTAAGATAAAACAGTATGGAAAATCAGTTTTCAGTATCTTAAAAAACCATACTATTTCCATGATATTTTTGATAGTAAATAAAAAGAAATAATATCATATCCTGAAATATTGAGTACTAGCACTACTACTGAAGATCTGAGGTTTGCCAGGAAAGAAAAGCTTATGATGTGTCCATTTCTTTCACTGGCCTGTCCCTGCAAAATTCCAGTTTCATTCGAAATGGATAAAATTACTATAGGCTTAATTAGGTACCTTCTCTGTTATAGCTGCCTTAATAGATAAATCATTCGTATAGTTCAGATTGATTAGAAATTTATTAGGTGGAATTGACTGATAAAAATGAATTTGGAAAATGTGTTCATTTCCATAATGATACAAAAATAAGGTAGAAAAATGTTTATATTCATACAGCAGGTAAAAAAATTTCACATACAACATCATGGGAGATAAATTATTGATGACTTAGTGACATGTGCTGAAAAAAGTTGAAGAGCTCAGGGTTCAAAACATGTCTTAGAATTGCTCAGAATGTAAAAAACAAGACAAAACAAAATAAAACAGACTTTCCTCACATCATTTGAGACCTCTTCAGGATATAACTGCAACATATTCTACACTTTTGAATAGTGCTCTGGCCAAAAGAGTATACAGTGCAATTAGAGATTTTAGGTCATGAATCTTACCAGAAGTCATCACTTTAGTTCAACATATGGCATTTTACCCTGGTAACTGAGGGCATAGGAACAAGGAACACCATTCCTTACGCCTGAATTCTGTAGATCTTTGTAACATGAAGGATAGAATGAGGCAAGTATGAAAGTGTTCTGGGGGCTGGGAATGTGGCTTGGTATTAGAGTGCTTGCCTAGCATGCAAGAAGCCCTCAGTTCAATTCCTCAGTATCACATAAATAGAAAAAGCTGGAAGTGTACTATAGCTAAAGGGATAGAGTGCTAGCTTTAAACTAAAGAAGCTCAGGAACAGGGCCCAGGCGCTCAGTTAAAGCCCCAGGACTGGCAAAAATAAAATGTTCTCAGATTTCCAGCTATGGGAAGGTGTAAAAATTGAAGCACACCCCTTTAAGTCTATCATCACATGCAGTTGTAGCCCTGCTTTTACTGGATTTTCCCAGCTTGTGGTGAAGAATGAGGTGGTAGAAAGAAAGAACAGTTGGCAAAATGCAGGGTTCTTCTGAAAAGTGATGTTGGCTCCAAGACTCTATCAACCCAGCCAAAATTTTCTTTTTACTGCAATATGAGTCTTTTGCTACTTTTCCTCTCTGCTTCATTGTGGTTAGACTTGTATGCTACTTCCTACTTTTTTTTAAACTAAGCTTTCATGTGAAATCTTTGAGATGCGCTATGCAATTCTAGACATGTTTTAACATATGTTTCTTCTTAGATAATTGTTACTAATATGCTTACTATGCTTTCTTTTTAATTAACATGCATTATTCCTAAATATTTATAAAATTTATATTTCAAGATATGTGTTGTGTGCATCTATTAAATCTAACTTCACTTTATCCACTTATTTCCCTACTATACAACTTCTAGTAATCACTATTTTACATTCAAATTAATTTTCCTAGCTTCTATACTGAGAGAGAGCATGCAGCATTTATCTTTCTGTGTCTGTTATTTCATTAAATAATTGTCTTCCAGTTAAATTCATTTTGCTTTAAATCAGACAGCATAAGATGTAACTCTATTTTACAGATGAATAATATTCCATTCTGTATCATTTTTCTTTGTTCATTCATCCACTGACTGGTACCTATGCTGATTTCATATTTTAGCCCTTATAGATACTGATGTAATAAATGTAAAAGTGCATACAAGTATTCAGTATACTAATTCTATTTCCTTTGGCTATATACCTAGCAATAGATTAGCTGGATCATAAAGTAAATGTATTTTTTAGCTATCTGAGAAAATTTCATACTGTTCTCTTTAATGCTTGTACTCACATTTCCACTAGCCAGTATAGGAGAGCTCTTTGTTCTCTACTTCTTTGTTTGCATTGTATTCATTGAAATCTGTAGTATAATAAACATAAATAATAAATAATACAAGTTTTTGTTGATGCTGTTTTGCCTTTGTTGCTTTTCTTGTGTATATACTGAGTACAGTAATCTATATAGGTATCATGTTTTTCACAATATGTCCTTACCTTATTTTTGGGGGGTATGTGTGTGTGTGTGTGTGTGTGTGTGTGTGTATGTGTGTGTGTGTGTGTTTGCTGACACATAGATGTGCACATGCTACTGGAGCTTGAACTAAGGGTAGTTCTCTATTGCTTGCTGGTGATTAATTGAAAAGAAGATACTCTTTGACTTTCCTTCCCAGTCTGCCTTTGAACTATGGTCCTTAGATCTCAGCCTCCTAAGTAAGTAGGATAACAGTACAAATGTTTTTAATCTTAATCCCCAAGTTTTGTGAATATATTTCCTTATATGATAAAGGGAATTTTGCACATGGAACTAATGATTTTTTTTGCCAGTCCTGGGCTTGAACTCAGGGCCTGAGAACTGTCCTTGGACTTTCTCAAAGCTAGAGCTCTACACTTGAGCTTCAGCATGACTCCCGGCTTTTTTCTATGTATATGGTACCAAGGAATTGAACCCAAGTCTTTGTATATGCTAGGCAAGCACTTAACCACTATGTCAAACTACAGGCCACTAATGAATTTTTAAATAGATTGTTTTGCTTTGTTTAATTAAGTCAAAGCTGTGTTCTTAATTCTTTAAAATTTGAAAATATTCTATGTAAGATCCAGGGTTATGCCAGTGGAAGAAATAGTGCCTCATTCTTTTTTTTTTTTTTTGCCAGTCCTGGGCTTGAGCTCAGGGCCTGAGCACTGTCCTTGGACTTTCTCAAGGCTAGAGCTCTACCACTTGAGCCTCAGCACCACTTCCGGCTTTTTTCTATGTATGTGGTACCGAGGAATCGAACCCTGGTCTTCGTGCATGTTAGGCAAGCACTTTAACCACTAGGCCAAACTGCCGGCCTTAGTGCCTCATTCTTAAATGTCATAAAAACTGGGTCCTGCTCATAATCTGAGTAGGCAGGGATGAAAGTGTATTCTGCTAGTTGGCTCCTAATAAGAGACAAGCCCCTCTCCTAATTCTATTCAAGAGCACAAACCAAGACAGATCTATAAAGTGAGTATAGTATTACACCATTAATTTTTTATTATTATGGTAGAAACAGAAAAGCAATATACAGACTGCACATAATAATCCATTTTGCACACCTTAGGCATATTTATTTACATTTGATATTTTATCTTCTGCCTTGTAGAATCCATATATTATCTTCATAGCATTATTTAACTAAACTATGGCTTTAAGAAAATACCAGCTTCCTATTTACTAGTAGATGAAATCTTACAATTCTAGTGTCTGCTATTGTTATCAAACTTTTGAGACAAAGGGTATATCAATTAATCCTGGCAAAAGTACTGTATTTCATTCAAATATAAATGTTTAAATGAATCATAATTAATTAAACACAAATAATTCTTTTATGTATTGCAATATATTTTGTATTCTCTTTAAGTGACTTAGCAGGATATTTTAATTCAAATAATATTGAATTTCCAATATAAAAACCTAAGTGCTCATAAAATATGTGATAGGAATCTATTTACATATTTCCTGAAATATGCCTTAGATACAGATTCTTAAAATGTTTGTATGCCTCTACTTTATCCTTATTATAATAAATTAAGCTCCTCCATAAAGACTCACATTTCACACTTTACTTTAAATACAACTTTTTGGAGTATTACTTGTGTGTTTAGGTAATGTTGGAGAATATGGCAGAGCTGACTTCACAGCTGATAACATGATAATATGCATAAAGCCATTAATCATTTATGAAGTCTCCAAACAAAGCAGGACTTACCTTCTATTGTCAAGTATTCTGTAACTAGAATATTCTCTAAGCTCCTTTTCCTTAGTTTTCTGCATTTGATTTGGTTTTCTATCATGTCAATAAATACATATAATCTTGACACTATCACCTTTGTATTGCTTGTTCATGTAGAATAATACAGTCCTATCCTTGGAAAAAATAAAGCATGAACTCACCATTAACACATAATGCTGAGGTATTGTTTTTAATGTACTGGTAATGAATTGTGTTGTTGGAATTTTATGTGACTCTTCTGGCTAGTACTAGAATTTGAACAAAATGCTTTGTGTCCTCTCTTTCCCCCTCATCTTTCTTTCTCATGACTGGCACACTTTCACTTTAACTCAGATCTCCAGTTTATCTTTCTGCTCATAACTGGAGTTGATTACTTTAGACTTTACATTCTGTGCTGATTTTGAACCATGATTCTCTAGATCCGAGACTCCTGGTTATCTCTTATAGATGTGGCCACCATTGCTTGCCAGTGATTCTTTTTTTTCATATATTTTATTGTAATTAATAGAAGGGTTACATTATATTCACCAGATGGAAGGTTATTACTTCACAAATATTGATACCCTTTCTCATGTCATGGTCCCCATTTCCCCCCCTTTCCTGCTCATCTTGATTTTCCCCCTTAACTATTCTATTTCAAATAACCAATTAAGCATATATAAAATCTATCAGATAACCAGGTAAAATACTATAACAATATGAGATAACCAAGGAACAGCAAAAGAGATGAGAGATAACATAGTACATTAAGGACAACAATCACTCATTATATGGCTTTTGTTTCTATAGCCTGGAGGTCCTTACATTTCATTCAGAGGAGCAAGATATTTACAGCTTGATGTGTATACCATATACTTAGTGATATGTAAATATTTTAAAAGATAATGACTTAAAATCACAGTCTCTCATTCTTTGGAGACAAAAAATTCAGCAGTATTTCTATGGTTTATTCTTTGGTTCCACTGTTGTCAACCAAAGTCATTTGGTAAACTTTGTCTGGCAGAGTGGTTCATCTAGTTGGTATAAGCTATCTGCACTCACATGTATTTGTCTACTTCTTTGGCAGAGAAGGCCATGAGGTTGGTTTTACCTGATGCAATTTATTTTGAGCACCTATAATAGACTTTAACATAATTGTCAAAAGCCATCTATCTTAAACTGTAGCTAAAATTCTATTTCTCCTTTTTCCAATGAACATGACAGAAGTGGTATGACATGCAGAAATAAACCACCAAAACTCCAAAAAATATCTCCATTGAATTTTATTTGTTGATTAGCCTGTCAAGGGATTGGTACTAGTTGAAAGGAATTGAACTAATAAGGAATGAAGTAAGTGGAATTATATTTTTTACAACTATAAAATAGGACAGTGAAACCAGATGAAATTGTTTTAGAGGAGTGCTAGGGACCGGTAGAGGGATAGAGTTACTGAAATTGATTAAAGACAGTGCAAATATATGAAAATGTAACAACTAAATTATATCTTGCATAACTAATGTAAACTGATTTTTAAAAAATAACCTATTAGATCCATTGTTTGAAACAATAAGCTTACCCAACTTAAAATAAGGGGATTTTCTTCAAAAGCACCATCAAAGAATTAATTCCTATGGATTGATACTCACATGCTGATAAGTTTGGGGCGATTTCTGTGTCTGCTAAATTACTACTGCTAATAAAAGTAACGTTTCAGTAGTGTCACATTGGTAAAGGGAAAAAAAAGTCACTTTCTTGCTGGGCACAGGGGCTCATGCCTAACTACTCAGGAGGCTGAGACCTGAGGATCACGGTTGAAAGCCAGCCCTGGCCCTAAAGAACCTGACTCTTATCTTCTCCAATTAATCACTTGAGAAGGGGAAGTGCGGTTGTGGCTCAAGGGGTAGGGTGATAGCCTTGAGCTGAAGAGCTCAGGGACAGAGCCCAGGTCTAGGCAGTAGATTTAGCCTTGAGGGAAGCCTCAGGGACAGCGCCCAGGCCCAGAGTTGAAGCCTCAGACCTCCCCTCCCGCCCCCGCCCCTCACACACAAAAGTCACTTTCCTCAGCCATTTCAAAAGTTCACGCCTGTAATCCTAGCTACCAGGAGGGTGACATCTGAGGATCGCAGTTCAAAGCCAGCCTGAGAACTAAAGAAGGAGACTCTTTCCAGTTAATCGCTAGATTATGCGAAGTGGCACTGTGGTTCAAGGGGTAGGGCGATAGTGTTGAACAGAAGAGCTCAGGGGCTGCACCCAGGCCCAGCGTTCAAGCCCCATGAACAACAACAAAAAAAAAAGAGAGAGAGAAAAAAATCAGTGTTGTGATTTCACAAGTGAAAGAGTGCATCATTATTCATGAGTCACCTAGTAACATTTTATAGTAAAAAAAATAAAATCTTTCAAAACACACTTTAAGTATACATTACAGTTTTGTCATCAGAAAAAGATTTCTTTCCCATTTGGTTTGAAACTCATTTTCATGTTATATGAACTGAAATTGACATTGTGCATGAAAAACAGGGATTCTGCAGCATAATAATTTTACTTAGTTTTCTAGTTAACATACCTTGGATGTCATAAAAATCAGGTTCTACATTCGTGAGAAAATTGCAGTTCAATTACACATTTTTTTTACCTTTGGAGTTAATATACATTTGTAATATGAGAAAATCTTGTTAAAATTGTCCCATATGGGGATATTATATTTTGAATAAATTAACCCCGTCTATGACATTCTTATTCATCTCTTCCCTGCTTTTCCACATAACACTTCATCAGTCTCATGTTATATTCATTTTTTACATAATACATATAGTAAGTGTGTATTATATATTATTTACATACTTATGTATACATTCATATCTGTGAATATAACTACATTCATTATGTATATTAATGTGGTGTATGTATAACTATGTAAAGATATCGATCCTCTTCATCACTCTCTGCTCCTTCTTTTCTCTTTCCCCATTTTTGCTAATCCCTTCCTAGAGAGTCCTGTTTTTATATTAATGTCCCATTATCTTTGTGATCATCATCATTTTAGGTTTATATTCCAAAAATGAATGAAAATGTGTGATTTGTGATTTTTGAGTTTGGCCTATCTCATCCAACCCAATCCATCTGTTTTCCCAAAGATCATTTCAATTTTCTTTAAAGCTGACTAATATTCCATGACTAGCAACTGATGAATGGACAAAGAAAATATTACATATAATTTGAACTGTGGTTCAAAAATATCTTCTCTTTTCTTTGGTGGTCCTAGAGTTTATCATAGCCTTTAGCTTACTTAGATGAGAGTCTACTTTTATTGCTGAATTGCCCTCATAGCCCTTCAAAATAAATAATATGAATAATCACATGACTATCAACCAAACAGTAAAAAGCACCAATATTTCTAATGTAGTTATTATCAGTGATCTGAGTTTGAACTTCTATTTTGTGTGTATGTGGGCACGTGCGCGCGCGCGCGCGCGTGTGTGTGTGTGTGTGTGTGTGTGTGTGTGTGTGTGTGTTTCCATTCTTCTTTTTATTTTTTGACAATCATGGGGCATGAACTCAAGGCCTTGGCAATGTCTCTACAATCTTTTGCTCAAGGTTTGAACCCTGCTACTTTGAGCCACATCACCATTTCTGGATTTATGTTTAATTGCAGATAAGAGTCTCAAACATTCCTGCCTGGGCTGGCTTTGAATCGTAATCCTCATATTTCATCTTCCTGAACAGCTAGGATAACAGGCATGAGCTGCCTACACCTAGCTTGTTTTGTATTTAAAGCCACAATTTGTTATACTTATGGATTCAACCCTGTGGGTGTAGAGGGACAGTAATCTGTGTAGTCAAGTGACTCTCAATGGCCTTGTGTGGAATGATGAGACACATAAATATAGGATCCTTTCTGCGATTGTATTGCTTAGTGACATCATAGCTAACAGTTTGTGTGTGATATTCACACAATAATATTAGCTAATGAGACATTTCTCAGGATGGAATTCTATGACTCAAGCCATGTTACCAATTTAATTTCTTCTAGAGTATCGTCTCATACTTTGTGTAAATGAAGTTTGAACTCAAAACCTTATATTTAATAGTCAGGCGGCATTTCTCAAAACTGATTCTGCTAGTTAAAAAATAGACACTTTATGAATGTATCTATGTATATATATATATGACAGGTAATAAATATAGATATGTAAATATATACTTCTATTCAAATATAGATAATCTTTTAAACTTTCCACAATTATGAAGAGCTTGAAACATACGCCTGTCCTCTATAAAGCATGAAATTGCTATCATAGATTATAATTAATTTGTCAAAAATTTGGTAATAATTGAGACTCAAAATCATGGAGAAGTAATGCCAACATAAAACTTATAGATTTCCCTTGAGAAATGAAAAATGAGTTTTATTCCCCATTCCCCTCCTCCAACCACCTCCCAATCATCTTCTTTCCCCTCATCGCTTTCCTATTTCAAATAAACATATATACAATATGCCAGGTAACAAAGTCAGACACAGTAACAATATGAGATTAACCAAAGGGCAACAAAAGAGAAGAGAAATAACATAGTACATTAAGAATAATCACACAAGATAAAGCTCTTATTTCCAAATCCTGTAGATCCTTTCATTTATAGTGAGTGGTTTGCAAAAATTTTGTACTTCAGAAGACGAATAATAGAAAGAGCATTAGAAGTTTCTAATAAGAACCCAGGCACAGTGGCTCACTCTGTAATCCTAGCTACTAGAGAGGCTGAGATCAGAGGATCGTGGTTCAAAGCCAGCGGACCACTAAAGATAAAGAGACTCTTACCTCCAATTAACAACTAGAATAACCAGAAGTGACACTGTGGCTCAAGGGGTGGAGCTGTAGCCATGAGCTGATGAGCTCAGGAAGAGCAATTAGGCCAGAGTTCAAGCCCCATGAATGACCAAGGAAAAAAAAAGTTTCTGATAAGGATTCAGTTAGTGAATATTAAGGTCAATAATCCACCTTACAGTTTCAGGATGGAACCAAGGTACCATAAATGTCCTTGATAATCATTATTTTCAGTAGCTAATCCGAACTGGAAGAGTGATGGATAGCTGGACCCTGAGAGATGTAATACTGATTTTGAGTTTTGTTATTATTGCTGTGGTACTGGGGTTTGAACTAGGGCCTTTTATTCATCCTAGGTTCCTCAGCATACTCAAAGCTGAAGCATTGCAAATTGAGCCTCACTTTTGTTACCTGATTTTTCCTAGTTAATTAGTGATCAGAGTCTCATGGAATTTTCTACCTGGAGCTAACTCCCATCCTTGACTTTCATATGTCTGAGCCTTCTGAGTAGCTAGAATTATTGGCTTAAACACCCGGGGCCCGGCTATCAGTCATATTTTTTTTTTACTACATACCCTCCCCCTTTACTAAATAGAATTAATTTATTAGTATTTTTTGTCTCATAATTTGATTTTAGTATGACAAAATTTCTTTATATTGCCACGTATAAATTGTGAAAGTGCTTTTCTTGTGATAATCCATACAAATACAGTAAACTCATTAAAATCATCATCTCTAATACTTTTGTTAATATATTCTCTCCTTGCATTTTTTTTTTTTTTTTGGCCAGTCCTTGGGCATGAACTCAGAGCCTGAGCATTGTCCTTGGGCTTTGTCAAGTCTTGCACTCTACCAATTGAGCCACAGCACCACTTCAGGATTTTTCTGTATATGTGGAACCCTGGTTATCATACACACTAGGCAAGCACTCTACAAGTAGGCCAAACTCCCTGCCTTATTTTCTCCTTTTCTAAGCATCATTTACAGATTTAATTGTTCTTTTTTTTTTTCTTTTTGCTAGTGCTGGGGCTTGAACTCAGGACTTGACCACTGTCCTTGGGTTTTCTCAAAGCTAGAGCTCTACTACTTGAGCCACAGCACCACTTCCAGGTTTTTCTAAGTATGTGGTACCAAGGGATTGAACCCAGATCTTTATACATGTTAGGTAAGCACTCTACCACTAGGCCAAACTGCCCACCCAATTATTCTATTTTCAAATTTTCAAAAATAAATAGTATAGAAATTTTCAAATAGAATTAGCATATAAGATACTTTGATCAAAAGCACTCTCCTTTACCTTCTTTCATTCCCAGCTTCTTGGTTCCACCCTCAGTTATCCTTCTTTACAGTTTGTAATTATTTTTCTTTTTTTTATGTCTAGATTCAGTATTTCAGAGAGAACATCCCATATTTATGCTTCTCAGATGGACTTATTTTTTTATGAGGTTGTTTTCCAGTTCCATATATTTTCCTGCAAATGAAGTAATTTCCCTCTTTATGAATAAGACTATAATGTGTGTGAATATATATACAGGTTTATATAAACACATGAATAGATATATATGTGTACATATATATGGTTCTTTGGTCATCCATTGGTTGATTAGCATGCAGGCGCATTCCTTGACTCTTCAAATGGTATACAATGGATATCCAGATATATCCCTTGGTATATGACTTAGATTCTTTTGGATGATATTGCAGGTCTGGTTTCAATTTCTTGAAACAGCTCTACATTGATGTCTACAATCAATGTACTCATTTACATTGGCTTCAACTGTGTGCAAGTGTTTCCTTCTCCTCTGAACCCCTCAGTATTTGCTTTTTGTTTTCTTGCTGATAGTCTTTTGTACTAGGTGAGACTGAATCTTAGTATAGCTTTGATTTGCATTTTATTTGTGGTTAAGTTGTTGGTTGTTGAACACTTCATATATTAATTAAAAATTTCCAATGCTATGGACATGGTATTGGAAACATAAACACAACTACATAGTCATAAAAACTTATGACTTTATAAACATAATGTTTTATTATATAGATTATTATGTATCTATGACATACAAACCCTCAGCCTAATTTTGATTATGTTCTAAAATCTAAGTGCCGGTGATTGTATCTAGAAATTCCCTTCTTGAATACCTGTTTGTTAAATATGTCATTTGAAATATGATGTAAAAGTCAATGTTAATAAATTCTTTAATTAAAAAAATAAAATAAAACTTAAAAAATCACAAAAAAATTCATTCTTTTGAAAATTGTGCAATTCATTTGACCATTTAGTTACTGGATTTCCTGTACTATTTATGATTCATTTTTCTTGAGCTCTTTATATACTCTCCATAAACATTTATTATTTTATGGATAAGTGGCAGAGATTTTTTCCCATTCAGAAGGTTGTTCCTTGGCTCTGATAATTGTTTCTGTTGTTGTGCAGTAGTTTCTCATTGTGTTATAATCCTATTGGTTAATTCTTGCTCTTATGTCCTGAGTACTTGAAATTTGTTTCAGAAAAATACAACTCAAGACTATATGTTTCAGAGTAAACATTTGAAATCTTCTATTTAGAACTTGAATATGGAAAACATTGACATGTTAAATGTAGAAAAATCACTTAATATTCTGCTTAACAGTAAATATTTTCAAAAGAAAGAAAATACAAAAAAGCAAGAAAAAGTCCTTTGTTAAATAAAAAACTCCACATGGATACTAACAAAAATAATAAAATAGTCTTTGGCAAATACAACATGCACAAGCTAGGATACTGTATAATCTATAATCTCCTTGTTCATTCTCCATATTAAAGCTAAAGTTATTAAATGAGAAATCAGTTGTTCAGGAATACCCTTAGCTTGGGACTGAATTTTCTTTTGCCAAAATAGCTTCTGAAAACTTCTCCTATGCAGATCCTATTTCAGTACACTCTCACTTGGCTCTCAAATTCTGAAAAGCTTTCACTATTTCATGCAGGACAGTATCCCAGCTAAGTGCTTCTTGATCTTGTTGACGGAAGCAATTTATTTCTTTTCTGTTGTTTTCTAGTACCTCTTTCCCTGCACTTCTAAGGCAAGCATCACTTGCTCCTGTCCATTATTTCTCCTTATTGGAGGGAAGGGGATTTCTTTTCCCAACCAATTACATTTTAATTTTGCTTTGTTGCCTGAATTAGTACTATATAACTCTATGTCATAATTATGATTTTTGCAGCATATTAGAAGCAATCAGGCTTTCTTCCACACCAGGCTAACGATAATTTGTGATGGTGACCATTCATCTCCACCGCCAATATGGGATTTATGTGCTTGCTATTCTTTCTGAGTTATGGATGAATACAGGCTTGAAAAGCTAAAGGTGACAGGAGAAGGATTGTAGTAAGAAACAAAACAAAACAACAACAAAAAACTCTTGATACCATCTTCTTCCCTAAGGGTCAGAAGCCTGAGAGTTAATTCCCTTTTACAATCACATGCCCTAGAAGCAACCACAACCTTTCAAGCAAGCAGCATTATTTTCTTGCTGACAGATACCCTCTGCACATTTTCAAACACTTGGGCCAGAAGCACTCTCCCTGGCTCATTACCATTTAAATAGGCTGATCAATGAGAATTAGCATATAATTTGAATTATAATACTTACCTCCTGTTTCATGAAAACCTTGGTCCTTTAGCTTCCTTTCCCAAAAAGGATTCCCTCTTTTCTCCTCAAATCTGAAAGTAGGTATATCCTGCATTTATTGCAATCACTTAAATAGAACCATTGATCCTGTAGTCCTCTACATCTAGTATTATTTATTATCCTGCTAAACCATTAAAAGCAAATCAGCAATTATTTCAGCCAGCACACTATACAAAAATTTTGCTTCAATGTCACCTTTAACTTTAAGTCTATGATGTTATCTAATCAGTCTCATTAATAAGTAAAACAATCAATACAGGTAAGTGGGGACCCTCTGCCCTGTTGTGGAGTACAGTTGCTATTTATTTGTCATAAGAAACTAGAAAAATAGAAAAAGATGCAAGAAACAAAATAAATCAAGTCAAATTAAGTATGCATTCTACAATTTGCCTGTCTTATTTGTTTCAAAATTATTTATAAAAAATATATGCTCCCAGGCATATAGAACATATAGAACATTGTTGCCCCTCCTTTATTTCTACCATCCCCCCAACCCACTGATAAGCTGTAAAGCTTTTTTTTTCCCCAACATCTAGTGCTTGCAAGAATTTAGAAAAAATAAAAAGCAAAAAACAAAAAAATACATGTACCTCAAAACTAAAACAGGATTCGGCCTTAAGGATTAGTGGTAGATTTGATTATTCTGCAGAAAGCCCTGTGTTCAGTCCTAGCATGGCAAAAGAATAACAAAACACAAAATAGGCAAACAAAAAACCATGAATTAACATGTTTACTACCTGCTGAAGGTAACTATAACTCCTCTATACATTACCCCGTCATTAAAAACAAACATTTGTTTGTATTTTCTAAAGTGTTGCATGATGATATAACAAATTCCTTTAATAAAGTAACAGAATAAGGTATTTTCCTTGGTAAATATACTAGTTAATGTATGCATACATTTAAACTCTAAATTGCCTTATTTGCTTTACCAGTTTATGGCCTGACAACCATGCCATGCTTCCATGTTTACATTGAAGTACCAAACAAACTTGCACTTCAGTATTTTCTGGAAATCCTTTAGAACTTTAGAAAACCATCTCAAGCACAAAATAAGCTTAGTGTGGCCTCCACTAATCTCATCAACAGTATCAACTTTTTGTTTCTCTGAATTTACTCTTGTAAGAATTTCTTCACTTGGGAAACTTAGATAATTGTTTATTGCAAGTAATTTTCTTAAAAAACAAAGCATCGAGGAGGGGGACGGGGAGGGCCTCCAGGGGGTACAACTCAACATGGAGAGCAGACACCGCACTGTAGGACACCTAGGGAGACAGACATGGGGTGAGGAACTGGGGTGATCCCAAAGGTACCTGGGGAGCTCTAAAGTTACAGATGTTTTCCAAGGCAAAAGAAGAGATACCATATTGAGTAAACAAAGACTGAGCTTTCTATTGAAGGCACCTGGAATAGTGCTACAGTTTGAATAGTAACAGATTTCACATTATGAGAGAATCCCTTTTTGTCAACCTAAGGAAGCATTCAATGAAGTCTTCTGACTCTTTTCAAGATGAACTTGAAGACTATATTAAAGTACAGAAAGCCAGAGACTTAGAGCCAAAGACTTGTTTCAGAAAGATGAGAGATGACTGTTTGGAAACCTGTGGGTACAGAGAAGAAGTCGAGTCCAGGCACAGGTACAGAATGTTTGATCAGAGATTCCCATTTGGAACTGTGCAGTCATATCCAAGATCATGCAATACTTCACAGAAAGTGGAAAACCAGTTACCTCAGTGGTTGCCAGCTCAGGACAGCAGGCTGAGACTAGATTCTCTGAGCTACTATCACTTCGCCAGGGACTGTTTCTCAGAAAAACCAGTACCCCTGAACCTTAGTCAGCAAGAATATAATTGTGCTCTATACAATGTAGAATCTGGAGTTCCCAAACACCTCTTCGCAGGATACAATACTAGTACCCCTCAATGTAGTCATAAACAGATGCATCACAACAGAAAAAGGCACCCAGAGGAAGGCAGAGAAAAACCAGAGGAAGAACGGCCTAAGCATAACAGGAAAAGAAATTCTGAGGAAATAGATTTAGACAAACAAAAGTATTCAAGGAAAGAAAACAAAAGTGGAAACAGAGACTGGACAGGTCATACAGAAAAGCTTAAGAACCGAAAGGAGAAAAAGAGCAGAGATGTAGCCTCTAAGAAAGAGGATCGTAAGCGTAGAAGAGAAAAAGGAACAAGGCAAAGAAAGGACAGAGGAGGAAGTGCTGTGGGATCAGTCCATCCTCGGATTTTAAAAGCTATCTGGTTGGTTCTCCTTGTTAGGGTCCGTGATCAAAGGAACGAGTCTGACACAAAAGCAGAATTTGGAAGTTAAGTTAAACAGAGTTTTATTCTGTGCCTAGCCTCGAGAATCATACTGACCGGTCAGAGCTGCCTCTGAGATGTGAGTGAGAGAGTGACCCCGCCTAATCTCACAGGCTACTTTTATAGGCCCCAGCCATGTGGTTGGGCTGGCCATATACAGGTGGCCAATGGAATTCAGCATGGTTGATGGATGGCTGGGGCAACCACTGACACCTTTGCTGTTTGAATTGACCTATCATCTCAGTGGGCTTCTGGCCACTGTTCTGATGACAAAGGAAGGGGAGGGAATTCCCTGGCAGGCCAAGGGGGATGGGGTGGGAAGGAATTCTGGTAACTCCACCTGGCTTAACTGCTCTTGTAATCTGAGCTGTTATCAGGGATTTTGCAGCCCCTGCCTTAGTCCTCCTTTGTCATAAACATGGGAAATGCCTATAGGGGATGGATTTTGGGGAAGTCAAGAAAGGGGTCTCTTCACTCCTGAGGTTTGATTGAAAGAACTGAGGAGCTTGGTTCTATGATACTCATATCACTTATCTTATTTGAACACATACTTGTAACTAAGGCCAGGTGAACAAGAAGTATTTAGTATGCTTGGTCTCCAATATGGAAATTACTTTTCCTTATTTTCCAAAAGCATTTTTTTTTGCCAGTCCTGGGCTTGAGCTCAGGGTCTGAGCACTGTCCTTGGACTTTCTCAAGGCTAGAGCTCTACCATTTGAGCCTTGGCATCACTTCCGGCTTTTTTTCTATATGTGGTACCAAGGAATCAAACCCGGGTCTTCATGCATGCTAAGCAAGCACTTTAACCACTAGGCCAAACTCCTGGCCCTCCAAAAGCATTTTAATGGCTTTCTTACATGCAATGTCCCTTTTTGAGGATGGTTCTGCTTGTATTCATCAAATTGCTGTGATGGTAGAATTAATTTCCTTGATAGATGATTTATTTTAAAATGGAGGATTAATAGACTGCAGAATGTTTCTTGGTTGGATTTGTTTTCATTTTGAATTGGATATTTTAATGTTCATTGTTTTTCTCTATGAAGCAAATTAGATTTTTTTTTTGTTAGATCTAATTTGCAGTGTATTTTGTAGACTGGAAAGTGAGAAATGAAATATATAATAAAAATAATAAGCTTATCTTGCATAGAGTTTTAAAAGTTTAAAAGTATCATACAAAATCAGTTTATATTCTGGAAATGTTTAGAATAAAGTGTTCTAATTTCTGAATAAAAAAACAAAACATCATTACCTTTCTTTTGGACTACAAACTATAGATATAGGATATATCAATTATATTTTTCAATCAATCAATTTGCTGGCAATCATTGTTTTTGAAATAATTCAAAAATTGAAAATTTGTGCACATAGTATCTAAAATTGTTTTCAGTCATTTGTGCTTATTATTAAAAAAGTTAGTAGAGAGCTAGATGCCTGAGACTTGTGATTATTCAGGAAGCTGAGGTTTGAGAATCTCTGTTTAAATTCGGCCCACGATGAGAATGGACCTTATTAATGCTTACTTTCAGTTAACTTGCAAAATGTAGAAAGCAGAGATGAAATATGGTTCAAAATTTAGAGGATCCAACAGGAACAAGAGCTTGAGGTCCAGAGCTCCAACTCTGGTCTAAGTATTAGACAATTTAAAATGCACACACAGACACACACACACACACACACACACACACAGGAACAACAGCAACAACAAGATCACCTTGGTAGAGAGACCAAGAAAGTGATACTATTTGATTTTTTCTGGTTTAAATGTTTAACATTTACTTTGATGTTCTGGAAACAGTGTTCATGTTAGTGGTACACTGTTTTAATTACTAGACACAATTTTTATTTTAAGAAATTACTAATATAGGATCAAATTATTAAATTATTCTATTTGCAATCACATTTAAATTAAGTCATTTATTATAGATGCAGCCCGCAATCTAGATATGCTGCATATAGTACTTGGCTAGAGTTCTAACTCAATTTAACTCCTTACCAGTAGCAAAATATCTGGGGACTCATTTTGTAAACCAAAAATAAACATGTTCTTTTTTATTCAAAAACAAAACTTCAATCCTATAGTTATTATTTCAGTATTTGTATATGTTTATATATTCCTTTAGCATGTAGAAAATTTTAATGTGACTCATTAACTAATAATATCTAATAGATTATTTATTTAAATGATTCTGAACTACTACTACCTTTGTTGAATAGAAGAAGTCCGTAGGAAAAAAGCAAATGCAGCCACATTGCCACTTTTTTTTCTTTTCTAAGAAATAAACCACATTTTATATCTCCAGCTACCAATAAAAAGAATGACATCTGTAAGTTAATGGTGTTAAACTTATGTTAAGAATTCTTTATGTTTTAGGTAAAGACCATTTATAGAATTTGGTTGATTCAATAGCAGTAAAGATCTTCAGTGCTGGTGTTACTGAGTGATTTAGAGTCTTTCCAGAATTATGCCATGGATTTTTACATTGATAAATTCAGTATATTTGGGTAAATTCTAGCATATTCAGAGATCTATTCTTATTTACTTACTAACTACCTACTAAAATGCCATTAAAGCTTAGAATCATTGCAGAGAGAGAACAAAGAAATAAGAACAATTCTTAAAAATATCAATGACATTGATTAATTTCACCATATTAAAATAAAAAATTGTCAACATTCACCTCTACTTCCTGTTCTATTAAGTATGACTATGATTCCTCAAGAATATGACAGATTAAAACAGATAAAAGATTATAGCTAGCTATGTGTGATTTAATAGTGTTACTCACTGATTTTTGAGTCTCTATGTCAGTGAAGTGGATCCCTACATAACAGCAAATAACATGAACTCATGCATGTGCATGTGAGTTACTTTATCTACAAATTATATCCTGGGAAGAGAAGAGGCTTTAAAACAACTGATCAAATTGCTTTTGTGAAGTTTCAATGCAGGTAAAACTCTTCTTATAGAAGTATTCTTTCTTAAATTTACACTCAAACTTTAGCATCACATTGTTTTTCACTCATTATTCATCTATATATGTATGATTTTCAAGCAATAAGTAGCGTTAGGGTAGCCTAGGCAAGCTGGCTTCCCCTCTGTAGTGTTGTCCAGCTCAGACTGGAATCAGAAAATGAGCCACAGTAAGTATCTATTCTGAATAAATCTTTCATCATAATAAATGTAAGAATTTTCAGTGTTTTGCTTCCATTATAAAATACTGGAATAAGGAAATAAAATACCTGATCAATGAAGACAGTGATTATGCACATTCTCAAAAATAGAATGGATCATTTTCTAGCTTCCATTTTACAAACATCAGAATATATATATATCACATTAATAAATCTATATTTCATAGCTGCATAATCTATATTTGTATAATTTCTTTCTTCAGATTTCCTTAGTTTAGGTATTCATTATCGGCTAGATTCTACAGCATGATTGCATACAATAATAGAATTTGATACTTTGATTAGTAATATTTTCTTGTGTATGTCTATACGGATGTACTTTACTCATGCCTTCTTAGTTCATTCCGTAAAATGGATTTAGAGTTCAACATATAAAGTCCTTTAAAGTTGCCACTCATGGTCTCTTCACAAGAAGAAAAGCAGAACAAATTGAAAATCAACAACCCTACTTAGATTTACTAAGAATTGAGGTCACAGAGTAAACTGCTGTGTCCAAAATTGGAGATAGAGACAGGTAGATACAGAGCATCACAGTTTATCAGAGCAGAAGTCTAGGAAGATAAAACTCTAACTGGAGCTAGATTAGAATAGAAAAAAAAATAGTGAAATTGATAGATTGCTGGAGGCTCAGTGCAGACAAAATGAGACATTTCAGGAGGGTTTCGTCTTTAAAAAAAAATCTCTACATTTTGTGTGTTTACCTCCAAGGGCTCTGCCACATCCTTACAGTGAATGTCAGTGAAAAATATTATATACTACATTTTCAGCAAGACAAAAGAGAAAGTGTTATCTTAAAATAAATTGAGAGTTTCTCTTTTCCTTGATGAAGGCTGCAACTTAACAGAAATTATATTTTGTCAGAATTGGTTGAATGTTCTTAAAATCATATACTTTACTGGTAGGAAATTACCTAACCCCTGCACATCCTGATCACCATATGGAAGAAGGAAAATGCCCAGCCATATCCTTCTCTGTAAGCTTACCTGTTCCAATGGAGGAGAAAATAAACATCTCTAAAACAAAAACCCAAATACTAAAATTAGAGAAATAATGATGAAGGTCTGGTCTTTGAATACCTGGGCTGGAGGGATAAATGAAATGGTAAACTAGTTGTGAAATGTCCAGGATACTCAATTCTGAAAATATTAAATAAATAATCATTTCTTCTTACCTTACACTTTTCAATCACAGTATAAAATGATGGACAGATACTAAAGTCATGGTCATAGATCATTTCCTCTTGTTAATATTGCATAATCCAGATTAGTTAATTTATAAATAAAAGGAGTTTATTGACCTCACACTTCTGAAGGCTCATGCCTATGAAGTGCATATTGGTAGTGTCTGTTAGAGCTATCAAATACAATAATAATAAGAAATAAAACCAAGTGACATATGTATACCTTGAAATGAAAAGGTAGGTTTTGATATGACTTACTCTCATCATAGTCACTTCCACAGTGCCATCAATAAATATAAATGATATTCCTACTCTCACAGGCTAATCATCTTTCACTATCATATTATGCATGCAGATTCCACTATACAAACAGTTTGAAACGTGTTTAGACAATAGCTGTGGAAACACAAAAATAGCCCCAAAGAAATGCTAGAAAAAAATATACCATAAAAATATTCTCAATGTGTTGGTGGTAGAGTGCTTGCCTAGCATGCACACAGACCTGGGTTTGATTTTTCAGTATGCAGAAAAAAGCCGGAAGTGGTGCTATAGCTCAAGTGGTGGAGCTATGGCCTTGAGAAAGCCCAAGGACAATGCACAGGCCCTGAGTTCAAGGCCCAGGACTGGCAAAAAAATTTAAATGTAATTGTCCAAGAGTGAAAGGGGAGAGCATCACAGCTTGACAATACAAGGAGAAGCTGTCCCAACCCAGTGTAAATGTAGTGAAGCTGGCTCACCTCATTATACCAAATATGCCTTGCTCCCAGTGCCTCTATCCTCTGAGATCTCTTGAGAATGTGTTTAGAAAAATAATATATCAGGCCAGTACTGGATCACCTGTTAGAACCTTCTGATGAGGCCAAGTGAAGAGGAGAAGGCCAGCGGAACAAATGGACAACAGTCACTGCAGGCTGCAGTCCAAAGAAGATTCTGGGCTGTGGGCAGGTGGAAGAGCTGTGCCCTGGTTTGGTGTTCACTGTTGTTTCCTGCATGCTTAGGGCGTGTTTGTCAAATATTAGGTGCCTCTCTGAATGTTTGTATGTAAGACTCTGTTGGGTCTCAATATTCATATTTTAAATGTATTTCCTGCTTCATACTATATATTTAGAGCTATGTGAACATACTCACAGGGTAATCTGAGCACAATTCTATTAATACTAAAGTACTTCATGGAGTTTTTTGGCCTTTGTTGATTCCCTTCCTGCTCTGGAACATCATTATTCTACATTGCTATTATTCATTTGTTTTTCAGAATTATATTAGTTATGTTTCTTATTCAAGTGATTGAATTGCCTTTTTTTAAGTTTGGTGCCTATGTAATCATTCAATGATTACTGAATTTGGATTGGTAGGTAGTATGTTAATATTAAGTGAATACTATCTATTTTTCTGGTGTACCAAATCACTATTTAGTACTAGTAGAAATAGTAACAGTAATAATAGTAGCAGCAACAGTCTTGGAAGAACTGTGGATTTAGTCAGGACCTAAACAAATGAGAGGATGATCCATCTAATGACATGCCTCTGGTTCTCTGGTTCTTATTTTATTTGATAAGTAGGATTTGCCAAGTTTTTCTAGCTTGTCTAGAAACTTTCCCCGAAGGTCATATAGTGATCATAATTCAGTGTGTGGTGTTTTCAGCTGGACCCGTCGACTTGGTTCTTTGCATTTAAGAGTTCTATATTTTGATGATTTAGTCGCCAACTTAAAAAAAAGTTACTAAAGAAATGTAAGCTAGAGATCGGCAGAAGATGGCGGCGGTTCAGTGTGAGAGGTACTGAGCTCCAAAATTGATCAAAAGTAAGCTTTAGCACCACAGAGGAAAAAGGTAGAATACCAGCATGAGAAGACAGTGTGGAGCCCTGTCAGCCACGGAGCGGTGGGGGAGACAAAAGCTCTTCTGAATCAGAGCAGGGCAGACCTGCTGGCTGCTGACAGCCACACAGAGGCTGCGCGAGCCCAGAGAGAACACGCAGCTGCTCACGGACCTGCCAGCTTCATGGAACTAGAGAATCCAGCAATTCGTGAGTACCTCCCAGGAGAAGTTTCCACTTCTGCTTGAGGAACCGCATTGGGAGGGAGTCCCTCCCCCTCCAGCTGAGAACAGCACCATCATGACTGCTGGCAGAGACCCGACCAAAGCAATTGGAGCCTGAGAGGGGTTGCTGACAGAACCACCAATCTATAGAACAAAGGATTTCCCAGAGATCCCTTAGCCAGAAATCCGGCCCCAGCACTGCTGCTGAAGTCCATCCACTGCACCCTCCACAGACTGGACAAATAAAGCCGCCTTCGGATCTTTCAGCTTTGTTTTACCAATCAAGCAATCTGATCCCAAAAGCCGCAAAGCCAAATTACAAGAGAAAAAGACGTTGTGAAATGTTAAGATCCCGAATTTAGTGGAGACACAAGTTTCCTATCAGCCTCCTCACAAAAAACAAACAAACAAACAAAAAAACTTGGGGGAAAACCAAGATGGTGGGTGGGTGGTGGATGGGGGGGAGGGTAATGGGTACCAAGACATGTGAAAGGGTATCAATGTATGTGAATTAATGCACCTTCTATCTGGCAAATATCATGTAACCCTTTTATTAATTACAATAAAAATATATTAAAAAAACTGAAGAATACCCTTTTTTGTTGTGTTTTTTTTTTGTTTTTGGGTTTTTTTTGTTTAGTTTAGTTTTCTTTTTTTTTGTGTGTGTGTGTTCTGTTTTATTTTATTTTGTTGTTGTTTTGGTTCTTTTTTCTTTTTAAAATTTGTATCATTGAAATTTCCTCTATCTACCTCCTTCTTTTTCTCTATATATTCTTCTTATTACTCTTCTTATTTTCATAAGTTTTATCTAAGTTCATCTAAACTTTATACTCAAATATTCTACCTGTCTATCCCCTTAGGTGAGTTATCCTTACATGATGATACCCTTTCTTCACTACTATAATAATCTTACACTCCTGCATTATTCTTTTCCTACCTCTCTTGTCATCTTTCATATTATTTTTCTATCTCTGGTCCTCTGTTCATCCTTCAACTCTTATAATGTATGGTTCTCCACTTGATGGTTGTTGAGCAATGCTGTGTATCTAGGTGTGCAATTATATTCTAGGACCAGAGGGTCTCAAATACAATAGAGATTGGATTGAGGGGCTTATTGTCTTGGTCATAAACCAGTAATCTGTGCTTGTATTAGATTTGTATGTAAGTGCACAAAAAGAAAGAGAAAGTGATATTACCAATCTAAAAGAGTGAATATCTATTGCCAGCCAACTAAAAAGGTCTAGGTTGGTTATAGCTGAAAAATTATAATCTTGTTTAGTATTAATCTTGCCCCCATTTTCAAATGGGCAGAACAAGAAACTCAAGAAAAATGTCAAATCAAGGAATAGCATCTCCCACCAAAAATAAACAGGCAATAGAGCAGTCAGTGGGAAATCTGGAGAGTCTTCCGAGTGCTATACAAACGCAATTGATAAGCATCATTAATGAAAAGTGTGAAAACATAAAGAAAGAGATAAGGGAGGAAGCCATAGCTAAACAAGAGGAAACCATAAACAAGGTGATATGTGAAAAATGGGAAGCCATAAAGAAGGCCATAATAAAGGTTTTTCAAAGAAAAATGGATGAATTCATAGAATCCACAAACAAATAGGTGACTGAACTCTAAGAAATGTTCAAAGAGAATAAAGCTGCAGAGCTAGCCACTCAAATGGAAATGAAGGAGCTAAAGAAATCCATACATGATCTAAAGCAAGAGATGCAAGGCATCAAAAATGAGCAATTAGAAACAAGGGAGATGAAGAATAAAGTAGATAGCTTTGATAGCAGGTTAGACAATGCAGAAGAGAGAATTTCCGGGGTTGAAGATGATTAAGTAGTTATAGAGAAATAACAGAAAACGAGTCAATTCAAATCTAGGAAATATGAGAAAACACTACAGGAGGTCCAAGAAACAATTAGGAAGCCTAATTTAAGGCTAATTGGTATTGAGGAAGGTCTGGAGAAATAGGTCAATGGTACTGGAAATATACTTCAGGGAATCATCTCAGAGAACTTCCCAAATATCCAGAAGGGCAGGCCCATCCAGATACAAGAAGCTTTTAGAACCCCAAACAGACGTAACCAGAAAAGGACATCCCACCGCCACATTATAATCCAAACTGGATCAATAGAGACCAAAGATAGGATCCTAAAAGCCGCCAGGGAGAAGAGAACAATCACCTATAAAGGCAAACCAATCAGAATAACACCAGATTTCTCAGCAGAGACCATGGAAGCAAGAAGAGATTGGAAGGATGTATGTCATGCCCTGAAGTCAAATAACTACCAACCAAGAATACTGTACCCAGCTAAGCTCTCATTCATAACTGAGGGAACAATAAAAACATTCCATTCCAGGGAAAAACTGCAACTGTATGTAGCAACAAAACCAATATTACAGAAAATTCTCAAAGATGTTCTACACATAGAAAACCAACACAAATGTAATACAGAGAAAGACATGGCACCTAAAACTCATAACATCTAAGTACCAAAAGAACTATCAAGACACAGGCCCTAATGAAAGCTTTTAAAATGGGAGGAACTAATAAATATTTCTCAATTCTGACTCTCAATATCAATGGACTTAACTCTCCAATTAAATGACATAGACTATCTAGTTGGATTAAAAAGTAAGATCCATCATTCTGCTGTCTTCAAGAGACACATCTTACCCCCAAAAAACAAATATTTTTTTGAAAGTGAGAGGTTGGAGTAAAGTCGATCAAGCTAATGGCCCCCATAAACAGGCTGGAGTTGCCATCCTCATATCAGATAAAATAGACTTCAAACTAAAATTAGTGAGAAAAGACAAAGGTTACTACATACTACTAAAGGAATCTTTCCTCCAGCAGGACATAACCATCCTAAAAATCTACACACTGAATCCTGGAGCTCTGAACTTTATCAAGCAAACTTTACTTTCACTGAAACCATACATAGATCGAAACACAGTGATTGTTGGTGACTTTAACACACCACTCTCAACTATGGACAGATCAACAAGGCAAAAACTCAACAGAGAAACCTTAGAATTGAACAACTGTATAGACCAACTAGATCTAACAGACATCTGCAGAATATTCCACCCATCAACAACACAATATAAGTTTTTTTCAGCAGCACCTGGAACATTTTCCAAAAGACTACATTTTAGGGCATAAAACAAACCTGGGCAGATTCAGAAACACTGAAATTATTCCCTGCACTCTCTCAGACCACAAAGGCATCAAACTGGAACTGAACACATATCTCCACCAACGAAAACCCTGTAACTCATGGAGACTGAACAACACATTGTTGAATCACCAATGGGTCATCGAAGAGATCAGAACAGAAATCCAACACTTCATGAAATTTAACAAAAAGGAGCACACAAAATACGAGCTCCTTTGGGACATGGCAAATGCAGTACTCAGAGGAAAATTTATAGCTCTGAGTGCCTACAATAACAAAATGGAAAAATTGCAAATCAACAATTTAATGTGTCACCTTAAGCTCCTGGAAAAAGAGCAACAAACCAACCCTAATCCCTATAGAAGGAAGCAAATTATTAAAAATCAAAGCAGAATTAAATGATTTAGAGTCTAAAAAAAACTATAGAATGAACCAGAAAACGAGGAGTTGGTTCTTTGAAAAAATTAATAAAATTGACAGACCCTTTGCAAATCTTATCAAAAAAAGAAGAGAGCATGCCGAAATAAACAAAATCAAAGACGAAAATGGTAATATCATGACAGAAATTACCAAGATCCAGAATATCATGAGGGAACACTTCTCAAACCTTCATGCCAACAAATTTGAGAATCTAGAAGAAATGGATGAATTCCTAGCCAATATTAACATACCCACACTGAACCAAGAAGAACTAAGCCAACTCAACAGGCCTATTTCAAGCACTGAAATAGAAATGGCAATAAGAGAACTTCCACCTAAGAAAAGCCCAGGGCCAGATGGATTCACAGCTGAATTCTATAAGGTCTTCAAAGCAGAGCTAACACCAATACTCCTGAAGCTTTTCAATGAAATTGAAAATGAAGGCCCTTTACCAAACTCATTCTATGAAGCCAGTATAACTCTCATCCCCAAACCAGATAGAGGTTCATCAAAGAAAGAGAACCATAGACCTATTTCTTTGATGAACATCGATGCAAAACTTCTCAACAAAATACTGTCCAGCCGCCTACAACAACTCATCAAAAAATTATACACTACGATCAAACAGGATTCATCACAGGGAGGCAAAGCTGGTTCAACATACGCAAATCAAATAATATAATTCAACACATCAATAGGAGCAAGGACAGAAATCACATGATTGTCTCAATAGATGCACAAAAGACATTTGACAAGATCCAACACCCTTTTATGTTAAAAGCTCTGGAGAAACTAGGACTCCATGGAACATTCCTCAATATCATAAAGGCTGTGTATGACAAATCCACAACTAGTATTATACTTAACAGCGAAAAGCTAAAGCCATTCCCTCTAAAATCAGGAACAAGACAAGGATGCCCACTGTCTCCACTCCTCTTTAACATAGTATTAGAATTCCTAGCCAGTGCAATAAGGCAAGAAGCAAGGGTAAAGGGGATCCAACTAGGGAAAGAGGAAGTAAAACTTTCCGTCTTTGCAGATGATATGATCCTGTATTTAAAGAATCTTATAGACTCTACTCCTAAGCACCTTGAGCTGATTCAAAACTTTGGAAGGGTAGCAGGCTATAAAATTAACCCTCAAAAATGAACTGCCTTCCTCTACGCCAACAGTGAGAGGAATGAGGCAACAATCACGAAAGCGACTCCTTTTGCAATAGCCGCAAAGAAAATAAAGTACCTAGGAATTACCTTAACTAAGAATATAAAGGACCTTTTTGATGAAAACTTTAAAACTCTGAAAAAGGAAATTAAAGCAGAACTAAGGAAATGGAAAAACCTCCCATGCTCCTGGATTGGAGGAATCAATATCGTGAAAATGACAATCTTGCCAAGGGCTATCTACAAATTCAACACAATACCCATCAGTATTCCAATGTCATTCTTTAACGAAATAGTAGAGGCAATTCAAAATTTCATATGGAATAATAAAAGACTGCGCATAGCAAAAACACTTCTTAGCAGAAAGAACAGCGCAGGAGGAATTTCAATACCAAACTTTAGACTACAGAGCTATACTTATCAAAACAGCTTGGTACTAGCACAAGAACAGGCCTGAAGACCAATGGAATAGAACTGAGGACCCAGATATTAACCACAGACCTATGGCCACCTAATCTTTGACAAGGAAGCCAAAAAAATAGAATGGAAGAAAGACAGCCTCTTCAACAAGTGGTGCTGGCAGAACTGTATAAGCACCTGCAGAAAACTAAAGTTGGATCCTTCTTTGTCACCCTGCACTAGAATTAACTCCAAATGGATCAAAGACCTGGAGGTAAAAGCTGACACACTGAAAACTTTACAAGAAGGAATAGGAGATATAGTAGGCCTCTTTGGCACAGGTGGAACTTTCTTAATAAGGACCAAGAATCACAAATCAGAGAAAGGCTGGATAAGTGGGACTGCATTAAACTGTAGAGCTTTTGTATGGCAAAGGACACAGCTAGTAAGTTAATTAGGAAGCCTACAGAATGGGAGAAGATCTTCACCAACCACACAACGGATAAAGGCCTCTTATCTAAAATATATCAACAGCTCAAAAAATTGAATCACCCCAAAACTAATCTCCAAAGAAACAACCATCCCATTAAAAAATGGGCTAAAGACTTAAAGAGAGTCTTCTCTGAAGAAGAAACAAAAATGGCCTATAGACACATGTAGAAATGCTCAACATCTCTGGTCATAAAAGAAATGCAAATCAAAACAACTCTAAGATTCCACCTCACTCCAGTAAGAATGGCCAGGATCAAGAAAACTAGTAACAACAGATGTGGGAGGGGGTGTGGCTAAGAGGGATCACTACTACACTGCTGGTGGGAGTGCAAACTTGTTCAACCACTATGGAAAGCAGTATGGCAGTTCCTCAAAAGACTAAACATAGAATTCCCCTATGACCCAGCAATTCCACTACTAGACATTTACACAATTGTCCATAAACAAGGCCAGAATAAATCCACTAGCACAATGATGTTCATTGCAGCACTATTTACCATAGCAAAGATATGGAACCAACCCAGATGTCCCTTGTTGGGGGCTGAGTAATGCCATGTCTAATAACTTTCTGCTGAGGCTTGTAGTAGGGATAAAACACATGGATCTCTTTGTCCTGTCCATCTTGTATAGTGATTGGTTCCCTCACCCAATATAAGGAGGAGGGATTTAGGGCATAAAGAGAGAGAGAGATCTTCCTGCCTTGATGAAGCTGCGTGGCGTCTCTGTTCGTGCTCCGGGGTAAGAAGGCTGGGTGCAGGAGGACAGTGGGCCCCTTCCTCTTGCGGCTTGGCCTGGTCGGGGTGTGTTTCTCCCCATCCCTCTACTAGTAGAGAGGACTGGGGATGAAGGACCCCGACAGTCCCTCAGTTGATGAATGGATCAACAAGATGTTGTATTTGTACACAATGGAATTCTATGCTGCTGTCAGAAAGAATGACATAGCCCCATTTGTTAGAAAATGGAAAGACTTAGAAAAAATCATATTAAGTGAAGTAAACCAGACTCAAAGGAAGATAGGCTCAATGTTTTCCCTCATTTGTCATAGTCAGTAGAAACCATGGTCTCTCCTAGCAGAGATTTGCAATAAACAAAATGTAGATACACAAGGCCATACATTATGATGCTAAATGAAAGGACCTCTAGGATATAAAAACAAAAGCCATATAATGAGTAATTCTTTTCCTTAATGTAGTATGTTATCTCTCATCTCCTTTGCTATCCCTTGATTATCTCATATTGTTACAGTATCTTACTTTGTTATCTGATATATTGGGTATATTTGTACGTGGTTATTTGAAATTGGATAGGGAATGGGGGAAAACAAGCTGAGGGGTGGTGGTGGCGGGGAAGGAAATGGGTCCAAGACATGAGAAAGGGTATCAATGTACGTGAATTAAGGTACCTTCTATGTGGCAAATATAATGTAACCCTTCTATTTGTTACAATAAAAATATATGGAAAAAAATAAATAAAAGACACTTACATGGAAAAAAAAGTTACTGAATAGTATTGCCTTGTGTGGTTATATCATAAAATCCATTGAACAAAGTCTGACATCTTCCTTGCATCAAATCATGTCCATTAGTTATAAAGTTACTATAAATATTATGTGTAATTTTTATGCAGTGGAAATATTGCCATTATTAAATATGATGATAATAATTGAACTCCTTTTCTATTAAGATACTTAAGCCATGCCAGTAAAATGTAGTTTTAAGTAATGGCCTATTTGGAAACGAATTTATAACTACTTTTGCAATTTTAAAGTGATTAATTTTATGAAAAAATATAACTTAAGCCAATGAAAATTAATAGTATTTCATTCTGTATTTTGAGTTTGAATTATACCTTCTCTGCTTTTTAACCTTAAATACGCCACATTAGTATTACATAGTTTTCTCAATACCCATCCTTAGGTTCATAATTACATACAATTGAATTTGTTATGATAGACACAAAGAAAATGGTAAAGTCAGGTTTATTTTAAGGCTGCCTGCATCAAACTTATGAAGTTATTATAACCAAGGTCTATCACAAGTTGTAAAAAAGAGTACCTGAATAAAATGAAAGGAGCCTGTGAAAGTTTCTGTACTGTTTGTTCACTGGGAAGAGGCTGGGGGACGAGCACTGACCTGTGAGTAACAGAATGAGACTCATCTTTCACTTCTGAATGAGCTCCTTGCTGTAATTGATGGCCTCTCTTGAAATGGCTGCAATCATTAGGGCTCCAGTAACTGAATTAAAAGAAAATGAAGGATGCAGATGGCTGTAATAAAGCAGGAAAATGCATTTCTTCCTGGTGACAGACACAACTGATCATTTTACAAGGAAGTGCTTTCCTAAAAAGTGTCTCGGCTATGTAGTTCTCAGGGAAAATGAAGAGTAATGTTAAAATTGGACAAGATGAAACTAGCTATTTCATTCCAGATATTGACTCCACAAGTCACTTTCGATAAATCAGCTGCTTATTGTTCCTAAGAAGGCAGTTTGTTAATATTCTGATGTGGCTTTAAAAATGTTCTCTTTGTTTAAGCAATCTCTGAGGGTCACATGATGAAACAAAATTTTATTTAAATTTATGTTTTCTAGGTTTTTCAAATTATTGACAAATGTACTGTGGATCATGATGATATAGAAATGGCTTTAGTTATCAGCAACAGTCAAAGGTCAGCAATCTTTATTGGTAAACAGCTAGGTAATAAGCATTAAAGTCTGGGGGGGGCAATAGGAAACCTTCAAATCTATTCAGCTCAGTACTACACGAGGAAAATATTCATAGACTATGTTTAAAGAATAGAGGATTATGTATCCAAAAAAACGAAGCACAAATTGGTGTGTGGTGAGTGATTTATAATCCCAGCTACTTGAAAGTGAAGATTGGGATACTCATGGTTTTAGTACAGAATGGGGGGAAAAATTATTAGCAAGCCTCTGTTTCAACAACTACAATAACAACAACAAACTTGACCTGGATGGGGACAATGTAATCCTAGCTACGTGAGGCCCAACTATTAGGATTTTGGTTCAATCCTGCTGAAAAAAAGTGAGACACTTTGATTAAATAGCTAGAGTGGCTGTGTCTCTCTTCTAAGGCTAAGGCAATTACAATGTCTTTCAATGATTATCAATCAATTATGTCTTAAAAATATCTTTGTTTTATTAACCAAGAGGCATCCTTTTCATAATCTGACTAATAGAATTATTATCCCTTTGTACACTAATGTAATAATAAAATAAATAATACTTTTGAAGGAAATACCTTTATTTCATACAGTTAAAATTCAGAAACATGTAAGCCAAGTTCTCTTTCCCTATTTTCTTTGTCCATCACCACAATACTGGTAAATGCAAGGAATTATGTCTTCAGAATAGCAACCTTTCTTGGTCCCTGAGGTTAAAATGTTTTCTCACAAAGCATGCTAGAAATGTTTAAAAGGCTCTTTACAAGTGTTTATGAAATAATCTCTTGCCATAAAGCTAACCATAAATACTCTTTGGGGAAAATGAAGAGGAAAAGTCTGGTTTTCCTCAGGATTTTATGACAGAAGCTCCCATTAACCATGGATGTGCACTCTGTAAGAAATATTTAATCACCCACATGAGTTCAAGGTGACCAATCCATAATTTAATGTTTTATTGAATCTGAACTTTGAAAGTACTCTATAGAGTAGGCAGCAATATATGAATAAATTGTTCTGTGAAAAATTAACTGAGTGAATCTCTAGTTCTCAGCACACAATCTTTGTGGATTTTGATCCAGTTATGAAAATTTCAGCCATCCAACTTTGGCTTCTGGAAACCATGGAATACCATGTTTAACAGTTCACAAAAGCCAGGCACAGGTGGTTTATGTTTGTAACTGTAGCTATTCAGGACACTGAGATCTAAAGATTGCAGACCAAATCCAGCTAGGGCAGGAAAGATTGTGAGACTCTTCTTTTCAATTAACCTGAAAACTGAAAATGGATCTGTGGATCAAAGCCCTGGAAGACTAGCCTTGAACTAAAGAACTCAGAGACAATGCAGGCCCAGAGTTCAAGGCCCAGTGAAGAGTAAACAACACCAGAAAAAACTCAGAACAAGTAATTTTAATTAAAAAATAAGTGAAAATATATTTCTCATTAAATCTTCATAACTCAATTGTAGAAAAGACAAATAAAAACATGATGAATGTTAAATTGCACTATCATTGCAAAGTAAATTAAATTTATGTAAATTTACAGAGTATAATTGTTTTTTTTGCCAGTCTTGGGGCTTGAATTCAGGGCCTGAGCACTGTCCTTGGGCTTGCTTTCTCAAGGTTAGCGCTATACCACTGGAGCCACAGCAATACTTTCAGCTTTTTCTGCATATGTGGTATGGGGAAATTGAACCCAGGACTTTGTGTATGCTTGGCAAACTCCCAGTCCCTAAAATGAGTTTTGTAAACAGTTGTTAATTACATAATTGCCTACCTATCACTCTTAGTTTTCCTCTTTGTGCATCATGCTAAAAATACTACAGGGGGTTGGAGATTTAGGTTACTAGATTAACACTTGCCTAGCAAGCACAAGACCTTGAGTTCAGTACTCAGCTCTGATTCTCAGCTCTGAGAATTTGATGTACTTAAGCACTTTCCATTACAAAATTAATTCAACTCCTATTCACGAGTTTATCTTCTATGATTAACTTCCTAATTCACTAAAATTGAGAATACTTTTTACACTTGTACTATAAAATTGTGTTAAAATCATAGAAAATTGATTTTGAGTAGTGTTGACTATAAATAATTATTCCTGTATATTGTTTTCATTCAAAAACATCTAAAATTTGTATTATTCATGGATATATTAAAAAGAGACTATCGAGCACCCTATTTTGAACCACAGCAGACAAATTGGATGACTGATTTTTTTCTTTTACTTTTTTATGATACTTAACAGAGTTTTCAATCTTGGGAAAAAATCCCAATTCTTGAGATAACTTTGTGGGAGACATTGAGAAACATGAATTAAAGCACACAATATGATAAATGGCAGAGAAATTATAGAATAGGTTATCTCCTCTGGCATATATATTCTATATAATCCATTATAGTTTAAGGACAGAAGCATCAATGGTTTAAGAATTATCTGCAGTTACTTTTAGAAAGGGATAGATTATTTGTGGAGACTTCCCTTCTTTCCTTTCTTCATCCCTTCCTCTCTCCCTCCTTTTCCCCTCTCTCTTTCTTTCTTGCTTTCTTCTCTTTCTCCTTTCTTTTTTCTTTCTTTCCTCCTCACTCCCTCCCTTCCTTGCTTCCTCCCTTTCTGATTTTCTGCTTTCTCATGTCTTCCTACTTTCCTTCCCTTCTTTCTTTCCTTCATTTCTTCCTCTTTTTAGAAGATCTTAACTTCCAACCTAAAATTATTGTATGAGGCCCTCCAACCCAAACCCTCAGTGCTGAGATTACCTGTGTATACCATCTCTGGACTCTTGTCACCCTTTTATGTCTGTGTTCAGAAGTTAGAGAAGAAATCAGATAGGAAGAATAGTAGTAAACTTTGAAAAGATCCCCAACTGTCATCTGAAATAGTATCAATAACCTGATTCCAGACTCTAGTGAACACAAGCAGAGCATCCATGCTGGACTTTATTAATGCAATGAGATTCTTAGGCAACTTGTGCCTAATTATACCTAGCTCTGGTGTCTTTTCCTTTCAACTATTTCTTGGTATGGTTCTCTTAAAATAGGGGTCACACAGACAATATTTTAGAAATGAACCTTACAACTTGGGGGTAAAAGGAGGAGGAGGGAATCTGGGAGCAAAAATGAGAGAGGAAGTAAACATGTTTGATAAGAAATGTACTCATTACCTGGGCTGGGAGTTTGGCCTTGTAGTAGAGTGCTTGCCTAGCATGCACAAAGACCCAAGTTTAATTTCTTGTTCACCACATACATAGAAAAAAGCTGGAAATGGTGCTGAGGCTCAAGTGGTAGATAGAGTTCTAGTTCTAGCCTTGAGAAAGTCCAAGAACAGTGCTCAGGCCTTGAGCTCAAGTCCAGCACTGGCAAAGAAAAATGTTGATTAATATTAAAATATACTTGAATTTTTTAAAAAAGAAATGTACTTATAACCTTACATATGTAACAATATCCTCTCTGAATAACAGCTTGGAAATAAATGTATGTTAAAAAATGATGTCATGTTCTTAGAGGCTACAGTGAGAAACTTTTGTTTTTGGAATTATTTGAAATAATTGGAGAAGTAAGGCAAAGTTAGTATATCAACAAGCTATATCAAATAATGAACAGATATTTCATTTACTAATTATAGTACTTTCACAATATCATGGGAGCTTTGGGAATATTTCTATGGATTCCAATCTATTGCACTTTAGTGGATTTTCTTTTGTTAATGCTTATCTTCTCAATTTCTGACATTGTATTATGAAAAATATCCATTCGTTCTTAATTTATGTTTTAAATCAAGACATCCTTAATTAAACGTGCACATTTTTATTTTTCACAAAACAAGAAAATAATTCTCTAAAAAACATCTTGTTGACTTATAAACTAGTTGTGGAAGGATCAGAAATTAATATATTAAATGATTATTTTATGTAAATTCACTCTTTGTTTTAACATATTTGATAACATGTGAGATTTTTTTTGTCATTCCCTGTGCTTGAACTCAGGTTAAGCTTTCTCTACAACTCTGAAGCTTGAGCCATGGCACCACTGTTGCCTTTTTCTGTGTATGTGGTAGCAAGGAATAAAACCCAGAGCTTCAGGCATGCTAGTTAAGTACTCTAAAACCAGGTCACACTCCTGGACTGATAATAAGATTTTTGATGGTGAAAGGAAAACATAAAATTATTGTGAACTTTATAATGTACCATAGGCTTTTTCAGTGATACAGGATGTTAAGAGATAACTAATAAAAGCAGAAACAGATTAACCTTATTATTGGCTGTTTTTCAAGCAATTTTTGTGATTGTCATAAGGCTACGTATTTCTGAGGTTTGTTGTATCTGTGAAGAATTTTCCAAATGATGAACTAGAAAATTTTGTGTGATAGCTTCACAAAAGCTTATGATATTTTAATTTCTATATTTAGCCTGTTTGTGATGCTGAGGATGGAGCCTAGAACTTTGCATATTCTAAATAATTCTCTATGACTTAAATCCCCTTCAACTCCAGATTTTCTAGACTAAATAACCTATGATTCATCAGCAAATCTACTTCTTTTCAAATCAACCAATTAACATTATTTTTTTTAATCATAGGCATAGCATTCCATTGATTAGCTTTGCTAAACAAGGCCCTTTCTCCTTTATATGTTCACACAAAATGTACTATGTGAAGCTCTTTCTTTTTTTCTTTCATTTTTCCCCTATGGTTTATCCCTTGTCACCATACGTGATTTTGATGTCTGGTGTATTATATATAGGTTTACTTGAATTAGGGAAGGAATGGGGAATCAAAAAATGGTGAGACAAAAGCAATGTAACAGAGATACAAGACAGTATGTGGGAAATGAACTTTGCAACTTGGGGGTGTATGGGAATGGAAAATGGGAGAAGAGGTGCAAGGGGGAAACAATGTTCTATAAGAAATATAATGACTATCTTATATATGAAACTGTAACTACTTTGTACATCACCCTGACAATAAAATTTAATTAAAAATCATATTAAGTGAAGCAATCCAGACCCTAAGGAATATAGGCTTCGTGGATACCCTCATTTGTAATAATTAGTATGTGTCTCAGCTTTTGCTAGCAGAACACAGTAGCTCAAAAGCTATGTATATATGACAATATAGAATGAGACTAACCAAAATGAAATCCAGGATATGGAAACAAGAGATTTATCCTAATGATTGTTGTTTTTAATGTATTATGTGAACTTATTCTATAGTGTTTTGTTTTTTTCCTCTGCTCCCCCACCTTCATGGTTTATCCTCTGTTGTCCTTGTATCTGACTTTGGTTCCTGCTGTCCTGTTTATACATTTGTTTATTTGAATCAGGGAAAGGAAGGGCAAAAACAAGATGACAAGACAAAGGATGAACCTGTGTAACAGTGATATTCACAAGACAATATTTTAGAAATGAACTTTATAACTTCAGATGGGGTGGGAGAGGGAAAATGGGAGAAAAACATGGTATTTGGTAATTATGTTCAACAAGTAATGCACTCACTACCTCATGACGTAACTGTAACCCCTCTATATAACACCCTGATAGTAAAATATAATTTAAAAACTTGCAACAAAATATCCTAAATTCTTATTTTCTTTAACAAATTTTCTCTTTGCTTTGAAATCAACATTAAATTCAATTTGTTAGTATATGTAGTTAACAGTAATATTACCTGTCACAAATGACTAAGTTTCAGCTTTTTATTACTTTGCTTATTCATGTAACATAGTTTCTTTTCAGATGTGAATATGTTACGTGTCTATCAAATTTTTAACAGCAAATGAAAACACAGAGATTATCTATTGAAGTGCATTCTCTATGTAGACCTGGATACCAAAGTTTGAGGTGAGCTCAATTTATTTGCCAGCACTATGTTCTGCATCCATATTCTGTCACATTTAGTTGCAATAGCTGTGAGAGGCTCCAATTCTAGCTTTGTTTGCTTTTTTGATTTTGTATGTACTGCTAGTAAAATAAATTCTAAATTCTTGCTTTGGTTCTATATTACTAGAAATCATTTTGATTATTGCTTGATTGTTTTTATAATATCATTCTGTACTATGTCCTGAAATAAAATTATATCTGCCTAGACACAGCTCAGTTTAGTTAATTACTAATTGATTAAATTAGTGATGAAATCATGTTTACCCTAATTTACATATCTTCTGTTAGGAAAAATGTACTATGACGAGCTATCAGTGAAATCTTTGTGAAACATTTTAAAGTGTTTTTAGACAGCAATATCAGGCCATGTTGTGTATTATTCTAGCATCTTGCATATTTTATGTTTATCTTATATTCAAATTTTATTGATTTAAATAAATTGTGATTCATATTTGTCTTCATTGTCTAAGAGTGGAACAGATTTACATTTAGTTAGAAAAGCTTTTTTGTTTTTTTTCCATTTTGGAAAACTGGAGCAGTGGCCCAACATCTGAATTCTAGGTAGACATATGCATAGAGCCCCTGCACTCTCACCTCACACAGATAGCATACACATAAATTACAGGGATGTGAAACAAGTCTTTGTGGTTACAGCTATTACTGTATTTTTCTCTAGCTCTCCCAAATAGTTATTTGATTAAATTAATGCTGGGTAACTTATAGGCATGTCATGAGTTTATCAATTCTTTATACTATAACTTTCAATACTGAAGAGATAACAGTCATGAAATCATAATGAATGTATTATAGATTCTCAAAATCTTGAAAATTTCTCATCAATAATCTATTAGCATAAGCAATGACATACAACTGATTATTTTTAGTGCAATTATTTGTTAAGAATATTCTCAACTTTTCTTTTTGATACGTAGGCTAATCCATAAACTGAGTCACTCACTTAAATATCCTGTTTTCATCATATGGAAATGCAGTAATGACTTTTCATGTAGACATTAAGGAAAAGTTCCATACTGTGGTTGAGTTTGCTTATTTTCTACTGGATAAATTATCAGTTTTGCTGTGCTTTGCCAAGTTGTTAGAACATCTGAGCTTAGAAACATAAACTATACGAGAGATAGATAATATAATTGTGTTTTCTGTGTTAATTAAAAAAAACTGTCCTAATTTTTGATTTTGCATTATTTTTTATAGAGAGATCAGTTTTTTCCTTACATTGGTGGTGAGAATTTTTTTAAAATCACTAAACTTTCCCTTCTTGAATATTTGCTTGTTAATTATGTCAGTGAAATATGATGTAAAAATCAATGTTAATAAATTCTTTAAAAGGTGAAAATTCACTAAATTTTCATATGGACAAAGTATTATTTTCCTAAGAAGTATAGCTTATCTAACTATTCTGTTATATTTTTTATAAATCTCTCATTGCACAGAAAGTGTCCAACATATGCCATTCACAAAGGTGTACAATTTGTTGTCACTGTTGACAGTTAACTTCAATCAAACATGAGATTGATAGAAGTATCATCTCTCTGAACCTCTTTATTCTGTTTATATTTTGACATACTTTAACATTGTCAGGATCCTGCTTCTTCCATACAAGTTCATAAATTTCAAAATAATATTTTCAATTCAATAATTTTCTCATTTCACAGATAGCAGCTAAAAAGGGGTAGATAATGAACATAGTGTCACAGACAATAAAAATAAGAATAGTTTATCAGTAATAGTGAATTTAAAAAGTTATTTCCTTTTCAGATAATTTTTTTTTTTTGCCAGTCCTGAGCTTGAACTCAGGGCCTGAGCATTGTCCTTGGACTTTCTCAAGGCTAGCACTCTACCACTTGAGCCACCTCACCACTTCTGGCTTTTTCTTTGTATGTGGTACCGAGGAATCAAACCGGGTGTTCCTGCATGTGAGGCAGGCACTCTACCACTAGGCCAAACTCCTGGCCCCAGAAAAATCTTTCTTTAAGCCTTTAGCCCACATTTTTATGGGGTGATTGCTTGTTTGAAGGATTGTTTTGGGGGAGGTTAATTTTTTTGAGTTCTAAGAATATTTAGATATGAGGCCCTATTCTGTTGTATGGCTTGTGAAGATCTTCTCCAATCTGTGAACTTTCTTGTTTATCTTGCTAGCCATGTCTTTGGCCATGCAGAAGCTCTGCAGTTTAGTGCAGTCCCATTTCCACAACTTTTCCATGATTTGTTGTTCCTGGTTTTTTATTAAGAAAGTTTCAACCTGTTCCAAGGAGCCCTAGTGTTTCTCCTAGTCTACACAAAATATTATCTGCTTTTATCTCAATGTCTCTTATCTATTTGGAATTGATTTTGGTATAGAGTGACATATGTTTCTAACCTTAGCTTCTACATATGTTTAAAAAATTCTGCCAGAACTATTTGTTGAAGAATCTGTTTTTCTTCCATTTTATGTTTGTGTCTTATCAAAGATTAGGTGGCCATAGGTCTGTGGGTACATTTCTATGTCTTCGGTTCTATTCCATTGGTCCTCAGATCTGTTCTTTGTGCCAATACCAAACTGTTTCTATTACTATAGTCGTGTAATAGTGTTTGAATTTGGTATTGATAACCTCCATTGTTGTTCTTTCTGTTAAGAATTTTGTTTCTATTTGTGGTCTTTTATTATTCCTCATGACTTCGGGATTGCTTCCTCTATTTCATTGAAGAGTGATGCTGGGGTATTGATGGCCATTACATTGAAGTTATTTTCCAAAATAAGCAGTTATTAAAGTTAGGAAGATATTCACTAGGGATTTTAGGGAAAAAATCTATTATAAATAGTTAGAGGGAGAATCATTGTAACATTTTTCTCAGACTTGTGCAAGCCACTTTCAATTTTCATGAAGTAATGAAGATATGGGTGGCATTGTTTGTGCATAATGTAGTGAAGAGAAATCATAAGCTAGTCCCTATTTTGTGAGTCATGGGGCTTGAACCCGGCCTGGGCACTTGGGCACTGTCTCTGAGATCTTCAGCTCAAGGCTACTACACTACACCTGGAGCCTCAGCCTCACTTCCCATTTTCTAGAGATTAATTGGAGATAAGACTCTTACATTCTTAGTGCCCTGCCTGGCTTTGACCCTTGATCCTCAGATCTCAGCCTCCTGAGTAGATAGGATTATAGGTGTCAGCTTCTACAGTGCCCAGCTTCATTGTCATAATTTTCATAGAATAAGAATTTGATAAAATTAATATTTTTCCCCAAAACACAATTTAGATTTCATTTGCTTCACTATGTGTAGTATTTTGTTTCCACTCTATCATTTAATATTATTTTTATTTCTTAAATTTTGTTTACACAATCTTATGATAGAAATTATATTAATTTTTAACCTTTCCTGAATTGTCACATACACATGCAGATTATTTCAGTCCAGATATACAAATTGCTTTAACCAAATCTTGCAAGTTTGATTTTGTGCATTTAGTTCTTTTACACCAGAACACTCAATTTAACAAATTTATCAAATAGCAGATGTCTATTGCTCTGTATGTTTGTTTTTTGATCTTCAGTTCTATTCCACTGGTATATGTGTTTTGGTGGCATTTCAGGCATAAAAATATTTTTAAACTGTGGCACTGTGCTATATTTTTGTATCAAGTACTGTGGCTATCTTTCATTGAAATTATAAAGATTTTCAATTTGTATCTTTTATGGGCTACAAAATTACATTTTATTGTCAAATATGATATCTACTCTATTAGGACTTATTTTCTATTTAAGAAAGTATTTGCAGTTAATGTATGTGATATCTTACAATCATTAATTAGAGTACAGCAAAATTATCAAATGCTATGCCATATTGTTTTAAATACCATTGATTATACTTGAAAAATTTAATGATTAACACAAATTTGTCAACTGATCTTTGATTCCACTGGCATTTGTTTCTCATGTGTTGTATTTCTGTGGGAGGTGTAGATTCATTGGGGAGATTTAGATTATTTTAGATTTTGTATAAATTAGAAAATCTTAGTGTTTGTCTTCTTACTGAAAAAAATATATTTGATGTTTTTTCGCATCTATTATGATGTTATAAAATCTTCTGGTCAACATGTCCTCAAAAATTATCTATTCCTTTCATCTCATTTTCCTTCAGGTAATATAATTACATGCATGAAAGCTATTTAATGATAAGATTAAATATTTATTAAATGTCAATTAGTGATTTTCAGATATTTTAATATTTTGTTGTGTCTCAATTTTTCTACCCTTTTATAAAGTACACTTATACTTATATGCTTCATATTCTTACATGTGCTAATTCATATTTAACTAGTTACTCTCAAACTTCAATTTTATTTTATAAAAGATTTAAGAATTATTTACTGGTTTACTTAGTTACTTACTTGCTGTTTGAGAGGTTTTGGCTTGTTTGTTTGTTTGTTTTGACAGTCCTGGGGCTTGGGCACTGTCCTTTTATTATTTTATATTTGCCTTGATATTGCAATGTGAGAACCTTTACCTCTGGAGAAAATCATATTACTTCTACTCAAATATTGTTTCTTTCTATATACTCTTTCCTTCTTCTGAAAAGATAATAGTGGACTATTTTATAATTTTCACTCTAATTTTTCTATTTTAATCTTAATTTATGAAAGTACAATTTAATTAAACTAAAGTTTATTCAATTTTGTGTGATTAAACTGACTTTAAATGTACATATATTTGAATATCCATTCAAATATTGAAGTACATTTTAAGCCAATTTAATGTATAGGTGCATATATATATATATATGTGTATGATCTTTTATAAATTACCATAACCAAGATAGCTATGTATATATTAAGTGCACTTTAAAGTCTCATTTATTTTACTTAGAATTATTTTCTTGATGGTGTGTCATATTCAATGTTTCATTTTTCAGTATGAACTAAGTAGTATCCACTCTATGGATATAAAATAATTTATTTATATACTCACTTTATTGAGATGGTACATCTCCAGTTTTATATTATTATGAATAAATGTCATAGGCTGAATTATTATTTATAATAATCAGTTTTAGCGAATGCTTATTAAATTGAATAAATACACAGGAAAAATATTACAAACTGAGAAACTGAGAATAAGTATATCTTGATGGAATTTGTCAAAGCACATTTAAAATAATCCATAAACTCAAACACTGTATACCACTAAGTAAAAGTTCTATGGATGGCACATATTCAGAAGCATTTCCTACTATACATTAGTTCTACACAGTTTCAAGTTATTACAATGTAGTTAATGTGTTCTTACACATAAGTGAGATTGTGGAATATTATTTCATGGACTTTAATTTGGTCGATGGGTTTTTGAATGTACAGTGAAATTCCTTGTTAGTTGATACTATTAATTATGCTACCTATTGCTGAGTAAAGACACAGAATATATGTGCTGAAATGGGGTCTTGAGCTCATCAGAACGTAGAGCTTCTGCTTGGCTCTTTTGCTACAATTGAGTCAGGTCTCCTGAATGAGTTTTCCTGGTTAATTGCCATAGAGTCTCTTGGCCTATTTTGGAGAAGTGGGATAGGGATGGAATTGTAACTGAAATTGTTGGATTTTTATATAGTATTTATCCAAATGTTATACCCACATACGCATCACAAGAAGATTAATAGTTTGTTATCTGTCCCAGAGAAGAATCCCAGGGAACTCCAAACATAGATTAGACATTTTATATATATGTCTATTGCTATTGCAGTTTATTATTAACTAACCTATAGTACACACACAGAGCATTTAGAAGGCTTCTATCAGTTTAGGATTACAAAGGCCTTGCACAGTGGCTCACGCCTGTAATCCTAGCCACTCAGGAGGCAGAGATCTGAGGATTGAGGTTCAAAGCCAGCCTGGGAATTAAAGACCATAAGATTCTTATCTCAAATTACCACTAAAAAACCAGAAGTGCTTTGGCTCAAGAGGTAGGGCGGTGTGACCTTGAGCTGAAGAGCTCAGGGAAAACACCCAGGCCCAGAGTTTAAGTCACACTACTAAACAAAAAAGAAGAAGAAGAAAAAAGGACACAAAATGTAAAATATGAGGAAAGCTCTTTAGCTCTCCAATTCCCCAGGGAAAGCAAAAGAATTGAGAAATCTTCATGGGGTAGGGAAATAAAACAAATCAAAACAAAGAAAATATCATATTGCATTCTTTCTGAGAGAAAGCCCATGGAGTTGGGGAGGGGAAACCTGTGTAAAAACTACAAACAAGCCGCTAACACACATTTCCAGGTGGATTTCAGGACGGTCATTGAAAAGTTTTGCCATGTGTTCTCTAAATCCTACTCTTTTCCTAGAGAGAAAATGTTTTGTGTATCCTGTATCTGTCACACTACTATGTAGTGGAGGTGTTAGAAGTTGGGGAATTCATCTCCTGCTTCCACAGAAATTCACATATAGAAGAATGGAATTTAAGGAATTACTAAAAGGATGGCATCTGATTATTAAACTGATATATCTATGGAGCCCATGTCTCAAATTGAGGATTATGTTCTTATAGAATTTCTGAAACACCGACTGTATAAATACTCATGTGTAATTATTTCCTTATGAAAAGTTATTTAAAAGTTAGTTAAGCCAGGAATTTGGCCTAGTGTTAGAGTGCTTTCCTAGCATTCATGAAGACCTGAGTTCGATTCCTTGTTACCACATACTTAGAAAAGCCGGAAGTGGTACTGAGGCTCAAGTGGTAGAGCTCTAGCCTTGAGAAAAATCCAAAGACAGTGCTCAGGCCCTGAGCTTAAGCCCAGGACTGGCAAAAAATAAAATAAAATAAATAAAAATAAAAGTTAGATAAGACTACACAGTGCTTTTCACTCTTCTTTCCAAGGGTGACTTCTTTTCTTTTTTGTCCTCTTTTTTTGAATTGTAATTAATAGAAGGGTTACCGTTATATTTTCCAGATAGAAGGTGCATTACGTCACACATATTGATACCCCCTTCTTATATTTTAGCCCCATTTCCTTTCTCTTACCACCTCCCCTCATCTTGTTTTCCCCCTTCCCCGGGGTGATTTCTATATTAGATTTTCTTCTTTAGCTTCTATGAACAATAGATAATACATTCCTTTCTCATCCAGGTAATGAAGCAGATCCAGATTTTCCTCTGTATGTATGAACACTTATGATTTAGTGCTGAGTAATTTTTAGAAATATTAAGATTATTTTTGTAGGCTTTTAAAAAGTAATATATGGCAGCATTAAAATGTATGCATATGCTACTTTAATGTTATGAAATTTTACACTTTTGAACTCAGGATTCTGTACTTGATAGGTAAAGACTCTCGCAATGATTCTATTCTCTAATCCTTTTCATATATTTTTTTCAAATGCATTACATTTTTGAGATTGAATCTTCCTGACTCAGTATGTTCTTACTTCAGGCTTTCCGTCATAACTAAAATGATATTTTACAATATGGCATTTCGGACTTCTCTTAATCCTTCTATTACCTCCTTTAAAGGCAAATTCAGTGTTTTCTGTACTTATACAGTTGATAGCCTTCTCTAGATATTGCAAGCGTTTTTGAAAGTTTGATGCATTGTGTCACCCAATCTTTTAATATTTAGCTTTTTCTATTGCTTCTCTTGTCTCATATTGGTGAATTATTATACAGAATTGTATAAATTTTGAAGTTTGTATTCCAAATCACTTGGTATTTTCACTCAGGACAACCCTGGTAAGTACTTATCTTAAAATGTGCTTAAGCAAAATGCCCTTGAAGATATTACTCCCAAAGTATTCTTCTTAAGAATGCATTAAGGATAAGTTCATATTTCAGCTAGAGTATGAATAAGATCTATTTAATTTTATATATTTTGGTTTAACTTGGAAACGGTATGCCTTCATGTTCAATCCTTAGTTTTACAATATTTTAAACAACCAGTCATGCTATTTTGAATATGCTCAATCAAAGATTATACACTTTGAGGTCAAATCTCTTTTTCGTTTTGTTCATAAGACAGCTTCTGTCAAGTACTCTCCTATTTCTAAGTTGTTTTGGTCTGGGTTTTCTGATATGTGCATCATTAAGCGTAAATGTGAGAAACTTCAAAAGTTCCTGACACTGAATTTCAAAAACTAATTAATGAATGAAACACTCCTGTATGTTAAGATCAAGGAGAATGTCTTTTCCTACATTGAAAAGAAGTTGAGATATATGTCGGGGTATTTAGTCCTCGGTCATTCTCTACCCGCAGGAGGGATAAGAGAACATGCCCAGACCAGGACAAGCCAAGAAAGGAGAGGGCGGACTGACCACCTGCACCCAGTCCTCCCTCAAGGGAATACAATCAGACATGTCAGGGAGACCAGTCAAGGCAGGAGCTAGTTTATTGAGGGAGTCCATTCAGCTAATGTAGGATGGCAGGAGCCTATCAGCATAAAGGTGGGCAGGGTGGGGAAGGTACTCTCATTGAGGAAGTAGGATGCATGTGCTCTCCAGAGGGTGGAAGGGTTCGATCCTAGAGGTGGGCTTACAAAGCACAGCCATGCCTTCCGACCTGGCATCAGGCACCATCTCAGCCAAGTGCGGTCCCAAGACCAGGGAATGAGCACTGGGCCATGAGTTTAGGCTTCCTTTTACAGCATAGGTTTCCATTTCCCTGATGTGCCGTGCCCCACAATATAAGTCAAATATTTGCCAAAGAAACCTTGAAATTATAATTTTGTTCTTCTTTCAAATGATTTTCTTTAAGGAGACATGACAGTTTTATTAAGCATTTGTACTCTTGCTTTAAGAATATTATAACCTTTTACTGTATGCAAGAAGTTATTCTAACTTTACCAAACTGTTTAAATTGCCCTGTTTATTTCTACAAAATTCTGTGACTTCTACTTTTATTTGTAAAAGCTATAGAAGAGATGAAATTTAAAATCATACTATAGACTAATTTTGCCAATTGTCTTATTTTTTTATTTTTTTAAATATTTTTTATTGTATTTAATAAAAGGGTTACATGATATTTGCCAGATAGAAGGTGCATTAATTCACATATATTGATACGGTTCCACATGTCTTGGTCCCCATTACAATTACAATTGTCTTATTTTAAAATAATAAAATTATTATTCATTTATCATTTATTTCTTTTTTATTTGCCAGTCCTATGGCTTGAACTCAGGGCCTTAGTGCTGTCCTTGGGATTTCTCAAAGCTAGTGCTCTACCACTTGAGCTATAGCACCACTTCTGGATTTTTCTGCACATGTAGTATAGAGGAATCAAACCCAGAGCTGTGTGGTGCTAGGCAAGCATTTTACCACTAGGCCATGCTTCCGACCCTTACTTATTGTTTCTATTAATTACTTTATTTACAATTTTAAAATAATAAATAAGTTGATGAATAGACTTTGAATGATTGGTTATAATTTGATTATATTGTTATATGTGCAGTGGGTACATGGGTATACTAAACAATTAACATTACTTTGTAAAAGTATTTTAAAAATTGTTCTATAATTTTTTAAAAACATTCATATTACGTATACAATTACGTTAAAAATACTGTATGATATTCCTTTACGTCCTTATGACTTTTAGAGATGTGTACACTATGCATAAAGTTTAAGATCATCATTTATTGCTAGGGCCTAACAGCACATTTTCGGTATTTAGAGCAGTAAATTTAAATGTTGCTTCCTAATACAAAGCAAATATATTGAAAAGATAATAAACTGAAAACAATACCCAGTTATTCTTAATGACAGCCACCACAGAAGCAAAGGTTCTAACTGAAGCATAATTTAAAGACAATACATCAGATTCCCTCCCTCCCTTCCTTCCTTCCTTCTTTCCTTCCTTCCTTCCTTCCTTCCTTCCTTCCTTCTTTCTTTTTCCTTTTTGTTCTGTCTTTTCTTTTTTGGTACTAGGTATTGAACCCAGGATGAATTAACTAGGTAAGAACTTTGCCACTGAGCTAGATCCCAGACCAATAACATTCATTTCTAAGACCACCCTTTATTTATTTATTAAGACAGTCCTGGCGCTTGAACTCAGGGCCTAAGCACTGTCCTTGGGCTTTCTCAAAGCGAGAGTACTACCACTTGAGCCACAGCACTATTTCTGGCTTTTTTTTTAATGTATGTGGTGCCAAAGGATTGAACTCCAGTCTTTGTACATGCTAGGAAAGCACCTTTACACTAGGACAAACTCCGAGTCTCCCATTCTTTATTTTATTAAATGAATCTCTTACTGTGAAGCTTAATGGTTAGCATTTAATGATTGAAAATCGATTTTTCCATCAGGAAGATACTTGCTCCTCAAAAATTAGTAATCTAAAAAGTAACTGGAGAGACAAAGTTGTGCAAAAATGTGTGCACATATGAACATTGTCTTACAGGAGCATAACAAGGACCAATAAGAGCTTGTAGTAATATTGAAAGCATCATGTTCATACGTACTTCTGTGCCATAGGCCTGCCTTGCCAGAGCCACTGATGGAGCTTTTAGATTGCTGATTGATAACTTTAATAAAGCTCTGCTCATGTACTGCCATTTGTTCTTCTAAAAACAAAAGTGCTTTACCTGATAACTTTAACTTCTTGATTTTTTTCCTCTTCTTCTAGCAATTATTTTGTAGGCAATATTAACCACACTGAAAGAGAATATTTTACATCTTCAAAACATTAGGTGCTATTCTTCCACAGCTGTATTTCAAACTAAAGGAAGAAGCAAAGTATATCAATTCTCTCAGGATTTACATTAACTTGAGGATAAGTTGAATCTCATTTAAAAGTTCCCAATATTTTTCTGTTTTTGTAAAATAAGCATGATTTCAAGGGGTGTTTTTATTTGCTGAGGGTGAAGATTTTTTTAATTCAGTTAAACCAGCTTGAGTTATTGAAGAAAGTGATGCAGTTCAGGTATGGTTAAGGTCTGTTTCACTCTGTTCCTCAGAAATAGTTGTGTAATTCAAAGGACATAAAAGAACATAAAAGAACATAGACTATATTACACTCTAGCTGGAAGGTAGAATTACCATCCTTCCTCACCCCCTCCCACAAGCACACACAATCTGTACATTTTAGTTACACTAGGTGTGTTCTTACACAAAAAGAGGTAGAAGCAACCCCTTTCCTTTCATTTTATGAAAACTTTATCTGTTTTCATTTTAGGAACTAGTATCACAGTGCCACTTCTGGTTTCCTGGTGGCTTTGAAACCTGATCCTCAGATTTCAAACTCCTTAGTAGCTATGATTACAGACATGAAACACCAGCAACAGCATATGTCTCAAGGCATAAGTATTCAAATATATCTTTCCTCTAAATGAAAATATTGCCTACCATAGCTCTGGAGTCCAGTCACTTAGCCTTATACTAATATATGTTGTATGTCCTATTACTTTATGAAACATAATAGTCTTCCATTTTGACGTACAGTTCTCACAAGGAAAACATTATGCTTCATGATGAATTTAGACTCAATTTGTACAATGAATATCAGATTCAGAATATTACAAGAAAATAGCAATAAATGTTGCTTACATTTATTAATACATATTGAATATATTTTCATAATCTTTACATTTCCTTTCTCTCCTTTCTTCCTTCTCTCATCCTTCTTTATCTGTCCTTCCTTCCTTCCTTCCTTCCTTCCTTCCTTCCTTCCTTCCTTCCTCTCTCCCTTCCCTTCACTTCCCTTCCCATTCTTTTCCTTTCCTTTCCCCTATTTCACTGTGAGCTGAAGTTGGCATAAACTTCTAATCTCATTGTCCCAGGTTTTGACTGCTAGTGCTGGGACTAGAAGCATACAAGCAGACTAACTCACTGCTCCTTAATAGCATATAATGTATCTTATGAAAGATGCATTAAATTACAATTTTAAGATGTATGGTGGTTGTTGCTTCTACTTTTATTTATTCTTATCATGTTGAAACTAATTTATTACATTGCAATATCACTTCCTCCCTCATTTCATGTCTTTGTATAGGTTTCATTTATTTAAATTTGAATTTTCTAGTTTTCATTCTCTGTTTTACTGTGAAATCTGGGGACTTCCTAATTGTTGTTATGATCTATTTAATATCGCCTTTATTTCTAAAATTATTTAGAAATTCTTTCTAGATTATTTCTGTACTTTTTGGCCTCCATTTACAAAATTATTGTTATTGGCATGATTTTTTTCAGATTTATAGGTTATTACACATTTATTTTTATTTAGCCTAATTTGAAATATTAAACTACAATGTCTTAAAATTTTGCTAGAAAGACTGCATTTTGATATGTCTTTAATGTCTGAATAAAGTTGGGTTTTTTTTGTTTGTTTTTCTTACAAGTAATTTGAGTATATGGAATTGAAACCCATCCCATAATGCTATGAACATTTAGGACAATTACAAAATTTACCTCATGTGTATGTGTACGTTTGAAGATAAGTTTCAAAGCTTCATGATTCCATAGCTTTAATAGTAAAGAACCAAAGATTATTTCAAATACTATTCAAGAAACTATTTTGCATTCATTCTTTACTGTTATTAGTATCTTCTTTTTGTCTGTGTTTCTCACACTTTACCACTCTCTTTTACTCTCCCATCCACATTCAGTCATGTTTGTAGTGCTTGCTTTATATTCTGGTCTCAGTAGATTTTTTTAGCATAGATTTTCAATCTCTTATGGCAATCCGACAACTTTAGAACTCACACTCCCAAGGTTCCCTTGAAGTCACCCATGAAATCGAGAAAGTAAAGATTCCTTATTGCTGCATTGCTATGTTTATGATTGATACACCTGACTTCCACTTCAATGTATATTTCCTTACTTTCTGAATGAATAAATTTTAGCAATTTCTAGGTTCATCAGCATCACAGATACCAGGAATTATTTTGTCTCTTTTCTACATTCTCTCAAGTACCTAATTTTTAGATGTGCCTGTAATTTCTGTCTGTAGATCAACACTACTGAGTAGAATTTCAGAATTTGTAAGGACAAGTTTTTATCTGCTTGTTTTCAAAACACTTCAAACATTTCATTTTACCTATGTCTGATTCTTGGGAGATTAATGACAGCTTAGTAGAATATGTTATATACACACACAGCAAACCTACATAAACCATAATACATGTCTAGTACATTCACATTTACACTTAAATGATTCATCCTTTTCTTTTTTCCAATCTTACAAAAGTGTATTTATTTATTTATTTATTTATTTATTTTTTGCCAGTCCTGGGCTTGAGCTCAGGGCCTGAGCACTGTCCTTGGACTTTCTCAAGGCTAGAGCTCTACCACTTGAGCCTCAGCACCACTTCCGGCTTTTTTCTATGTATGTGGTACCGAGGAATCGAACCCGGGTCTTCATGCATGCTAGGCAAGCACTTTAACCACTAGGCCAAACTCCCGGCACCACAAAAGTGTATTTAATAATATGAAAATAAATGCACCAAAAACTCATCCAGAGTTTCTGCATTATTCAATAATTTTAGATAATATGCTTGGTTTACACAATAAATTCTGAAATTAAAGTGATAAAACACAAAACTGTATAGTGCATGCTCAAGTATGGTTAGTGCTGATTGGTTGGCCTTTGTGAGTGACCCACAAGTCCTCTTATTAGATCAGAGCTCTGAAGGAGAGAAGTTTTTATGAGATTTCCGCCAATAGTCTCATATTATTTTTGCACACATTCTTTACTCAGAATATGCCTGAATTTCTCAGAATTGAAAATTACATTTATTGCTTGCGCTTGATAAATAGCAGATATCTATACCATATTCCCTCATTCCATTTACCATATTTACTATATGTCATTGATGCCCAGGTGACTTGGAGTTTTAAGAGCAATGACTGAGAAGAAGGCAACAGAGAAGGAATCCCCCAAAATTACATAAAACTGGTTATCAATAACAATTAGCTGTTCATTTGTTAAGCAGAACTCCTCAATAAGTAGCAGAGAAAAGTGAAGCTTATAAGCTTAGTCAAAAATAAAGGACCTTGGCGAAATCAAATTGTTCTAGGTAAGAAAACACAATTAACCTCTTGTAGAAAGTAGAATCCTGAATATCAATGTTGATGTATATGTATATATTTATATATATATTAGGACAAGGCTTCAGAAATGCATAAAATACATAATGCAATTACATTGCAAGATGTCACCATTAATATGTGGCATAAAACTAAAAGCTATCTATCTTGTGAATAGCAAAGAGAAAGTCCTAGACACTACATAATATTCTTAAAAGAGTAAACCCAGAAACTATTTAAGTATTGTATCTAGCCAATAAGATTATCAACATCTGTCATTCATATATTGTACAAATGATTAATAAATAAAAATTTATACTTTAAAATGATGGCAATTTTGAGTGGAATGTCTCTGTATTAATTGTCACAATGTTTATGGAAGTGGCAGAAACAGACCAAATAAGAATGAAATATCTACTGAACTAAGAAATGTACAATGAAGCAAAATACTACCTGAAACTTGAAGATAAGAACTAATGAATTCATGAAAGCTAAAATGAATCATAAGTGATATAGTAAAACATGGACCAAAATAAAGTGGAGGAAACCAAAATCAGATTACTGCTGCTATGCTGGTTTGGGTTTCAGGAAAAATGAACTAGAAGAGAGAGCTGTAGAGAGGGGACCAAAAAATAAAAAATAAAAGCATAAAGTCCTTTATCTGTAGCTAACTTCTTAGCTGTGTGAAAATTAAAATTGGATAGGATAAAATTAAAATTGGAAAGGATATTTTAGAGACTAATAACATCTCATATTATCCAGAAGATATTGCCATTATATCCATGTGGGGAAAATATGAAGTAACACCTCTCTCTCTCTCTCTCTCTCTCTCTCTCTCTCTCTCTCTCTCTCTCTCTCTCTCTCTCTCTCTCTCTCTCTCTCTCTCTCTCTCTCTCCCTCCTCCCTCTTTATCTGTCTAATAAAGGCAAATATAACAGAATGGCAGCAACTTTTTTGCAGAAAACATAATAGCTAGTAAAATACTTAATGATATAGATTTTCTAACTCCCCAAAATACTAGCATGTGCACCAAAGCTTTTTAAAAAAATTTTATGAAAAACAAAACACTTTTCAAGTATCGTTAAAGTAATACATAATCTTATCAATCAACTATTGCATTATCTATCTATCTATCTATCTATCTATCTACAGAAATCCTACACATAGAAGAAAAACATTCACGATCAAGAGAGCTTAGGAGAGAGTAAATTTCATTTGAAATATAGAAAAATATCCAAAAAATAATGCAGATAAAATCAATAAAATATAATAGAAACAACTGTACAGTTGATAACTGAGGAAAAAGTCCAAAGAGGTCTCCAATCAATCAGAAAAAGAAAGAAAAAAGTTCCTGAGATTAGCGCTTATCTCTCAATTATAACCAAAAGTATAAAGGGTCTTCAACCATCCATTATTCAAATTGGTGATCAGTTAAATGCGCTTATTTCATCATCATTAAACCTTCCTCATAGATAAAAAATTTATAGAGTGCAAAGGATCAGAACTGATATATAATCCTCATGGAAACATTCACTAACACACCTGATGATCATCACTATGTATGTGGTACCGAGGAATCGAACACAGGTTTTCATGAATACAAGGCAAGCACTCTATCACTAGGCCAAACTCCCAGCCCCTAGAATTTTTTTTAATGGAGTAGTCCTAGAAATGTATAGCAAAATTAAATTGACAAAAAATATAGTCAGACACATTCCATGATACACTTTCTGATCTGTGTTATTATGATCACTACATCACTGAAGAAATAAAGATCTTAAAACTGAAGCAAAAGTATGTGGGACATGACCAAGGCAATTTTAAAAGTAAAGTTAAAAAATTATGAGTCCCTTCTTTAAATTAATAAATATTTAAAACATGGCTTTAAAATAAATAACTTAAAAATTACAAACAAGTAAAACCCCAAATTAGTAAAAAAAAAAAAAAAAAGAACAATGCTGAAGTTAACTAAATGAATAATTATCTGGCAAATATCATGTAACCCTTTTATTAATTACAGTAAAAAATTTTCAAAAAAGGTACAACAACAACAAAAAATCAAAAACAAAAACAAAACTAAATGAATAAAAAATCAATATAAAGAATTAAAGCAAATGGTCAGTTCTTTAAAAGGTAAATAAAAATGAAATAACAACAGCAACAACAACAAAAACACCCTAACTAAACTAGTTTGAAGAAAGAGAAAAGATCCAAATCATATACATATTACAGAGTAAGGCAATTAAATAACAAATATAACACATCCATGAATTAGGATTGAATCTCACAGTCAAGAATTGTGTAGAACTTCAGATACTAATGAAGAGATTTCAGGAACTATACAAATTGATCCTTATTAACATGGTCACAGTAGTTACCAGATGCATCTACAATAAGAAAAATGTCTTTGAAAGTAGGGAAATAGTTATGACAAAGTGAGAGGAGGAAAATTTGAAGAGGATCTGAAAGAAACAAGGAGAAGAAATGTAATCGGTTTAGGAAGATGATGGACAGTATTGTGGCTATTTTTGAATACTAATAGAATGAAAAGACCTGAAAGAGACTAATTCAGAGATAGTGAGCAACATTGATTAGCCACAGAAAAGAGTCAAGGGAAGAATCTGATAAATACTTTAGAAAACTGGTTAAGGAATCTAAATTTCTTATGTTAGAGAACTAAATAAATGATACTAACCTAGACCGATCATCTAAGGTTTTGAACTCTTGTTAATTCTAATTTCTTTATTGTAGTTTAAGTTTTCTCTTTCATCTCCATTGGATTTGACTCCTTAGTATCCGTTTTAACATATTTTTTCACTGGTAATGAGAAATCTCTGCCTAACCTTGAACGACCTTGAATAAATTTAAATTATGAAAAGTACATATCCATGGCATATAGCGAAGACTTTCACTATGACTTGTTTTAGTGAAAATGACAAGTTTCCTATATTCAACTTTTTCAAATATGATTATTTTCCATATTAGCTTTTTCAGATGTAATACTTTTGTTTTTTTTGTTTTTTTTTTAAATTTTATATTTTTTTATTGTAATTAGTAAAAGGGTTACATGATATTTGCCAGATAGAAGGTGCATTAATTCACATACATTGATACCCTTTCACATGTCTTGGTAACCGTTTCCCTCCCCCCCCACCCCCCACCCGTCTTGGTTTTCCCCCCTTCCCTATCAAATTCCAAATATCCAAATACAAATAAGTTCAATATATCAGATAACAAAGTGAGATACTATACCAATATGAGATAACCAAGGGACAGCAAAGGAGATGAGAGACAACATAGTACATTAAGAACAACAATCATTCATTATATGGTTTTTGTTTCACTATCCTGGAGGTCCTTTCAATTAGCTTCACATTATATGTCCTTATGTATCAAGATTTTGCTCTATTGCAAATCTCTGGTAGTAGAGCCCAAGGTTTCTACTGATTATGACAAATGAGGGAAAACATTGAGCCTAAGCTCCTTTGAGTCTGGCTTACTTCACTTAATATGATTTTTTCTAAGTCTTTCCATTTCCTAACAAATGGGGCGATGTCATTCTTTCTGACAGCAGCATAGAATTCCATTGTGTACAAATACCACAACTTGTTGATCCACTCATCAACTGAGGGACATCTAGGTTGGTTCCATATCTTTGCTATGGTGAATAGTGCTGCAATTAACATGGTTGTGCTAGTGGGTTTAGTATGTCCTTGTTTCTGGGTGGTTGGGTAAATGCCAAGTAGTGGAATTGCTGGGTCATAGGGGAGCTCTATGTTTAGACTTTTGAGGCACTGCCACACTGCTTTCCATAGTGGTTGAAAGTTTGCACTCCCACCAACAGTGTAGTAGTGATCCCTCCTGGCCACATCCCCTCCAGCATCTGTTGTCATTCGTTTTCCTGATCTTGGCCATTCTAGCTGGAGTGAGGTGGAATCTTAGAGTTGTTTTGATTTGCATTTCTTTTATGACCAGAGATATTGAGCATTTCTTCATGTGTCTATAGGACATTTTTGTTTCTTCTTCAGAGAAGACTCTCTTTAAGTCTTTGGCCCATTTTTTAATGGGATGGTTGTTACTTTGGAGGTTAGTTTTGGAGTGATTCAATTATTTGAGTTGTTGATATATTTTAGATATGAAGCCTTTGTCCGTTGTTTGGTTGGTGAAGATCTTCTTCCACTCTGTAGGCTTCCTGATTAGTTTACTAGCTATGTCCTTTGCCATACAAAAGCTCTGTAGTTTAATGCAGTCCCACTTATCCAGCCTTTCTCTGATTTGTTGTGATTCTTGGTCTTTATTAAGAAAGTTTCGACCTGTGCCAAGGAGGCCTAGTGTATCTCCTATTCCTTCCTGTAGAGTTTTCAGTGTGTCAGCTTTTATCTCCAGGTCTTTGATCCATTTGGAGTTAATTCTAGTGCAAGGTGACAAAGAAGGATCCAGCTTTAGTTTTCTGCAGGTGCTTAACCAGTTCTGCCAGCACAACTTGTTGAAGAGGCTGTCTTTCTTCCATTCTATTTTTTTGGCTCCCTTGTCAAAGATTAGGTGGCCATAGGTCTGTGGTTTAATATCTGGGTCCTCAGTTCTATTCCATTGGTCTTCAGGCCTGTTCCTGTGCCAGTACCAAGTTGTTTTGAGAATTATAGCTCTGTAATAGAGTCTAAAGTTTGGAATTGAAATTCCTCTGGCGCTGTTCTTTCTGCTAAGAAGTGTTTTTGCTATACAGGGTCTTTTATTATTCCATATGAAATTTTGGATTGCCTCTTCTATTTCTTTAAAGAATGACATTGGGATGTTGACGGGAATTGCATTGAATTTGTCGATAGCTCTTGGCAAGATTGTCATTTTCACAATGTTGATTCTTCCAATCCAGGAGCATGGGAGGTATTTCCATTTCCTTAGTTCTGCTTTAATTTCCTTGTTTAGGGTTTTAAAGTTTTCATCAACAAGGTCCTTTACATTCTTAGTTAAGCTAATTCCTAGGTAGTTTATTTTCTTTGAGGCTATTGTGAAAGGAGTTTCTTTCCTGATTATTGCCTCCTTCCTCTCACTGTTGTCATAAAGGAAGGCAGTTGATTTTTGAGGGTTGATTTTATAGCCTGCTACACTTCCAAAGCTTTGAATCAGCTCAAGGAGCTTGGGAGTAGAGTCCATAGGATTCTTTAAATACAGAATCATGTCATCTGCAAAGAGGGATAGTCTTATTTCCTCTTTCCTTACTTGGATCCCCTTTATGCTTGCTTCTTGCCTTATTGCACTGGCTAGGAATTCTAGTACTATGTTAAAGAGTAGTGGAGAGAGTGGGCATCCTTGTCTCGTTCCTGATTTTAGAGGGAATGGCTTTAGATTTTCACCATTAAGTGTAATACTAGCAGTAGGTTTCTCATACACAGCCTTTATTACATTGAGGAATGTTCCATGGATTCCTAGTTTCTCCAGAGCTTTTAACATAAAAGGGTGTTGGATCTTGTCAAATGCCTTTTCCACGTCTATTGAGACAATCATGTGATTTTTGTCCCTGCTCCTGTTGATGTGTTGAATTATATTAATTGATTTGCGTACGTTGAACCAGCTTTGCCTCCCTGTGATGAATCCAGTTTGATCATAGTGTATAATTTTTTTGATGAGTTATTGTAGACGGTTGGCCAGTATTTTGTTGAGAAGTTTTGCATCGATGTTCATCAAAGATATAGGTCTATAGTTCTCTTTCTTTGATGAATCTCTGTCTGGTTTGGGGATGAGGGTTATACTGGCTTCATAGAATGAGTTTGGTAAGGAACCTTCATTTTCAATTTCGTTGAAGAGCTTGAGGAGTATTGGTGTGAGCTCTGCTTTGAAGACCTTATAGAATTCAGCTGTGAATCCATCTGGCCCTGGGCTTTTCTTAGGTGGAAGTTCTCTAATTGCCATTTCTATTTCAGAGCTTGAAATAGGCCTGTTGAGTTGGCTTAGTTCTTCTTGGTTCAGTGTGGGTATGTTAATATTGGCTAGGAATTCATCCATTACATCTAGATTCTCAAATTTGTTGGCGTAAAGGTTTGAGAAGTATTCCCTCCTGATATTCTGGATCTTGGTAATTTCTGTCGTGATATTACCATTTTCATCTGTGATTTTGTTTATTTCGATATGCTCTCTTCTTTTTTTGGTAAGATTTGCTAAGGGCTTGTCAATTTTGTTAATTCTTTCAAAGAACCAACTCCTTGTTTTGTTGATTCTTTCTATAGTTGTTTTGGATTCCAAATCATTTAATTCTGCTTTGATTTTAATAATTTGCTTTCTTCTACTGGGATTAGGGTTGGTTTGTTGCTCTTTTTCCAGGAGCTTAAGGTGAGACATTAACTTGTTGTTCTGCAATTTTTCCAACTTGTTGTTGTAGGCACTCAGCGCTATAAATTTTCCTCTGAGTACTGCCTTTGCTGTGTCCCAAAGGAGTTGGTATTTTGTGTGCTCCTTACTGTTAAATTTCATAAACTGTTGGATTTCTGTTCTGATCTCTTTGATGACCCATTTGTGATTCAACAATGTGTTGTTCAGTCTCCATGAGTTACAGGGTTTTCGTTGGTGGAGATGTGTGTTCAGTTCCAGTTTGATGCCTTTGTGGTCTGAGAGTGTGCATGGAATAATTTCTGTGTTTTTCTGAATCTGTCCAGGTTTGTTTTATGGCCTAAGATGTGATCTATTTTGGAAAATGTTCCATGTGCTGCTGAGAAAAACGTATATTGTGTCGTTGCTGGGTGGAATATTCTGCAGATGTCTGTTAGATCTAGTTGGTCTATATAGTTGTTCAGTTCTAAGGTTTCTCTGTTGAGTTTTTGCCTTGTTGATCTGTCCATAGGTGAAAGTGGTGTGTTAAAGTCACCGACAATCACTGTATTTCGATCTATGTATGGTTTCAGTGTAAGTAAAGTTTGCTTGATGAAGTTTGGAGCTCCGGGATTGGGTGTGTAAATATTTAGGATCGTTATGTCTTCCTGGAGGAAAGATCCCTTTAGTAGTATGTAGAAACCTTCTTTGTCTTTTCTTACTAATTTTGGTTTGAAGTCTATTTTATCTGATATGAGGATGGCAACTCCAGCCTGTTTATGGGGGCCGTTAGCTTGATAGAGTTTATTCCAACCTCTCACTTTCAAAAGATGCTTGTCTTTTTGGGTAAGATGTGTCTCTTGAAGACAGCAGAACGATGGCTCTTGCTTTTTGATCCAACTAGACAGCCTATGCCGTTGAATTGGAGAGTTGAGTCCATTGATATTGAGAGTTAGGATTGAGAGATATTTATTAGGTCCTACCATTTTTAAAAGCTTTTAGTAGGGCCTGTGTCTTGACAGTTCTTGTGGTCCTTAGGTGGTATGCTGTTTAGGTGCCATTTCTTTCCCTATATTGCATTTATTTTGGTTTTCTATGTATAGAATATCTTTCAGAATTCTCTGTAGTGTTGGTTTTGTTGCGACATATTGTTGCAGCTTTTCCCTGGAATGGAATGTTTTTATTGTTCCTTCAGTTATGAATGAGAGCTTAGCTGGGTACAGTATTCTTGGTTGGTAGTTATTTGACTTAAGGGCATGACATATATGCTTCCAGTCACTTCTTGCTTGCATGGTCTCTGCTGAGAAATCTGGGGTTATTCTGATTGATTTTCCTTTATAGGTTACTGAACCCTTTTCCCTGGCTGCCTTTAGGATCCTTTTTTTGGTTTCTACTGATCCAGTTCAGATTACGATGTGGCGGTGAGATGTTCTTTTCTGGTCAGGTCTGTTTGGGGTTCTAAAAGCTTCTTGTATCTGGATGGGCCTGCCCTTCTGGATATTTGGGAAATTCTCTGAGATGATTCCTTGAAGTATATTTCCAATACCATTGACCTCTTTCTCCAGACCCTCCTCAATACCAATTAGCCTTAAATTAGGCTTCCTAATTGTATCTTGGACCTCCTGAAGTGCTCTCTCGTTTTTCCTAGATTTGGATTGACTCATTTTCTGTTCTTTCTCTATAATAACTAAATTATCTTCAGCCCTGGAAATTCTCTCCTCTGCATTGTCTAACCTGCTATCAAAGCTATCTACTTTATTTTTCATCTCCCTTGCTACTAATTGCTCATTTTTGATGCCTTGCATCTCTTCTTTTAGATCATGTATTGATTTCTTTAGCTCCTTGATTTCCATTTGAGTGGTTAGCTCAGTAGCTTTATTTTCTTTGAACATTTGCTGGAATTCGGTCACCTTTTTATTTGTGGATTCTATGAATTCATCCATCTTTCTTTGAACAGCCTTTATTATGGCCTCCTTTATGGCTTCTTCTTTTTTACTTATCACCTTTTTTATGGTTTCCTCTTGTTCAGCTATGGCTTCCTCCCTTATCTCTTTCTTTATATTTTCACATTTTTCATTAATGATGTTTATCAATTGCATTTGTACAGCACTTGGAAGACTCTCCTCTAGGTTTGCCAGTGTCTGTTCCATTGGCTGTTTACACTGGGTGGGGGAGGTGGGAGGTGTTGTTTCTTGATTTGACATTTTTCTTGAGTTTCTTGTTCTGCCCATTTGAAAATGGGAGCAAGATTAATACTAAACACGATTATAGTTTTTCAGATATGTCCAACCTAGACCTCTGTAGCTGGCAGACTCTAGATGTTCACAAGTTTTGATTGGTGTTATCACTCTTTTTGTGCACTTACTGACTTGTCTAATTATTCACTGATAAGCGATTTATATCCAAAACAATAAGCCTCTCAATCCAATCTCTATTGTCTTTAAGTCCCTCTGAGCCTAGAGAATGATTAAACACCTAGATATACAATGTTGCTCAACAGCCATCAAGTGTAGATCCATGCAGTAGAAGGGTTGAAAGAGGAGCAGAGGTCCAGAGATAGAGAAATAGAATGAGAGAGGTCAGGGGGTAAGTAGGTAGAGTATTTGAGTACAATGTTTGGAAAGTATTAGAATAAAACTTATGTGTTGCTACACGACTAGCTCTTAGCCCAACCAGTGGCCTCACAGTGGACCATGGGATGGATCTGCGAGCTTCCGTCTGAGCGTGGTTGGGGGACATTTTCCTGTGCTGCTTCCAGGGGCGGCCCCAAGCCAAGGGTGTGGGGATTAAGAGTTTCAGGAGCTCTCAGCAGGACCAGCAGGAGGCCCTTCTGTTCCCAGGGGCGGGGCCCAGCTGTGGAAGTGGGCTCCAAGGGTGGAGCTGCGCCTTTTTGGTTCTCAGAAGGGGAGCTTGGCTGCTGGTTGGCCATTCAGATCCCTGCTATGTTTCCACTGCTTTGTCAGAGTCTGTGACTGTGGGGGGGGGCCCTCGGTGGTGTCTTGCTCAGGATTCCCAGCTGGAGGATGCCCTGCTCGAGAATTGAGGGGGGGCAGATGCTGGCTCCTATTTACCCGCACCCCCTACCCACTGTTGTAAAGCAGGGTCCCAAAGCGCTCCATTCTCCAGATCCAGTGGCCTGGGTGAGGAGCCTGGGGGGCGGGTGGGAGCTGGGACAGCTCCGCCTCCCCTAGTGGGGTGCTGAGTCTTAGGGTCAGCCCGCTTGTCAGTCTCCAGTCAGAGGGCTGGGGGTTGAGCCCGTTGGGTGGGTGCGAGTTGGGGCAACCCTGCCCCCCTTGGTGGGGTGCTGGGACTTATGGGTAGCCCGCCTGTCAATCTCCAGTCAATGGCCTGAGGGAGGGGGCTGTTGAGGGATGGGACAGGATTCTAAATTCCTTGCCCCCCTGCTCCTGCCAGTCTTTCTCGGGCGGGGTGTTGGGGTCTGAGTTAAGCTCTATTGCTTGGCACCCGCTCTGCTCTCCCGATGTGTTTGGGGACGCGCTGTATTACTCACGCCTCTGAGTCCATCTGCGGGAGCTCCTCGGTGGTGGGGAGTCTTTCACTCCCCTCGGGTCTCTGCCGCCGCCTGTGTTCTGCGTCTGGGTTCCGCTGCTTGCTGTTCTGGTTCAGCGTCTGGGTTCCGCTGCTTCCGCCGTTTGCTGGCCCGGTTCTGTGCTGGTTTCTGCAGCCGTTGGGCTCCCAGCCTGGTGCCCTCCACTGCTGCTGCTTTTCGTGGGTTAGAGCCGGTGCCCGCCCTCGCTTTCCCCGCGTGGAGCTGGTGCCCGCTCAAGCCGCTGTTCGCGGCTTGGTCCGGTGGCGCGGCTTTTGGAGGCTTTGGGCGAGAGGTGGGGGAGGGGTCCTCGCATTCCGAATTCTTTGAGAAAGTTGGATGTGAGCTTTATCTGGATTTCTTTTCTGGTTTGAGTCCCTCTCCGTTGCTTTTTGAGTTTGTTGTTGTGGATTTCTTTAGATAGTTGGCTTGTGGGACTCCCTGGTTCTCTCTTTTTGTCAGAGAAAGCTAGGTAGCATCCCTATTGTCTCGGCGCCATCTTCCTTCCAGTGTTTCCAGATGTAATAATTTTGTTATCTGTGTTGTTTTTATTTAGACTTTTTCTACCTAAGGTTTGAATGAAACAGGTAAATTGTACACTTTTGGATGGATTTGACTTTCGAATTTTACATTTCTCAGCAAAAAATTCTTACAGAAAAGATGTCATCTTTATATACAGATTTAAATGGTATTTGTTATCTTTATTTTATTGTGAAGTCCTTTTTTTCTGATATTTTTATTTAGATTAAAAATAATAAATAAGATATCACTCAAATTGCATGATTGTCAATAATTTAGGGCTATTTTTTTGACATACTAAACCCATTATTTTCATTTATAAAAAGTTGGACTTCATAGAAGAATGAAAATAAACTTACATGTGAAATGAAAGTTATTCAATATTCTAAATAGTATTTAAAATGACCTAACTATACAATACAAAACAAAAAGATTAGTATTAAGAAAATGAAAACAATTGACTATTATTAAGTTAGTAAGTTCAATAATTTCTAGAATAAGGTCCAACAAGGCATCCAATTATTTTAGCACCTTCATCTGTTGTATCAAAACTAGTCCATGTAGTTACATAGCAAACTTTATTTTATTTTGAATGTTAAATTCCTATACCAGCAATTTTAGACAAGAAGTTACTGTATAATCTTTACAAAAAACATATAACTGTACCCATGTTTCATTTTGATGAAAATATGGTACCTATTATTAACTGTAACAATTCTATAATTAACTTGGCTAAAAAATAAAAACTATTTATTTAAAAACTGTATTTTGCTTCCTGATTTTGTGATATTAGATATAAACTTTTATTCTCTTTCAGTCCTCTTAGATTTTATTACCATATTTATGTAAAAATAGCTATGAAATGTAGGTCTTATCTTTGTACTTGCCAATATTTTCAGTTCTAAGCACTGTACTTCCATAAAAGTTTGGAATTTTCCCAATGAACCTTTTCTTACCAAGGCCTAATTAATTATTTATGACATTATTCCTGGGCCCTACAAAATTTTGAGTATAAGCAGATGAGTTAGGTGTGACCAATTATATTCATATGGTTCTTTTGCACACATTGCAAAATATTTTTGTTAGTCTTATGTGGTCTACATCTAGAGACTTACCACCTCTCTAAGTTTAGTAGAATATAATGTGTTTGTTGTAAAAAAAAAAAAAAAAAGCAGATGTTACACAATCTTCATATAGAATCAAGACAAAGTTATCAGTCCAGTTAGGTACTTAATCAATATTTGTTACCTGGATGCCTGAATAATTTCAATTGTTTATCAATCATTTCATATAATTAAACCTGTACAAATGGAAACATTGATTTCTGTTAACTGGAAAATATTAAAATATAAAATATTTAGAATATTAAATATTAAAAATAAAATATTTAGAAATACATCTAATCAATGAAGTGAAAAATATCTATAGCAAAATCCAAAACTCTGAAAACAGATATTGAAGACACCAGAAAGTGGATATTTCTTCCATGCTCACAAATAGTAAAATTCATGTTGTGAACACTGCCACAGTCCTGAAAGCAATCTACAAACTCAATAGAATACTCATTAAAAGTCCAATGTCCTTCTTCATCAATATAAAAAATACTAGCAAAAAAATTTGTATAGACTCTCAAAAGATCCCAGATAGATAAAGAAAACTTAGTCAATTATAGCAATCCTAGAAGTATCACAATTTCAAACCTCAATTTCAGAGGTAAAATAATAATATAAAAAAGCTTGGTCCTGACATAAACATGGATATAAAGACCAATGAAATGGAGTAGATGACCTATATAAACTGACATACATATAGTCATTTGAAGTTTCATAAGGGAGACAAAAAATCATTTGTGCTGAGAAAACTGGATGTCTACACGTAGAAAACCAAAATTGGATCTCAATGTCAATTTAGAATGAATGTAAAATCAAAATGTCAGGCCTGAAATATTGAATCTACTATAATATTGAGCAGAAGAAGAATTAAGACTTATTGAGCAGAAACTTTTAAAAGAGAATCCCAGGAACATATAGTAGAGAGACTTGACAAATGGGATTACATTCGCCTAAAATATTTCTGCCCAACAAAGGACATAGTTACTAACAAAAAGGACAGAAAACACTAGAATATATATATATATATATATATATATATATATATTACCATATGTACATCCAACAAGGGTCCAAAATTAAAAGTAACTCAAGAAGCTAACATCCTCTCCACAGTTGATAAACTGGCAAAGTATCTAAAAAGAGGCTTCTCAAAAGAAGAAAAAAGGCCAATAAACTCTTGAGGAAATGTTCAGTATCTCTCATCATAAAGGACATGCAAATGAAAACAGCACTGAGATTCAGACTCCAGTAAGTTTGGCCAACATTGAGAATTTGAACAATTACAAATACTTGTGGCAATGTGGGAGAAAAAAGACCCTTACTATTTTCTTGGTGGGAATGTAAACCAGATAACCACTCTGGATCGTGGCTTTGAGATTTTTCAAGAAACTAGACATTAAACTACCCTATGATTCAGCTATATCCCTTTGGGGCATTTACTAATCCATTTGAAAGAATAATGTTATATCGCTGGTAGGAAACCTATTTTAAAAGAAACAACCAGGCCTACAGAACCAAATGGTACACATTTTCTCTCAGATGTGGAAGCAAGAGCTAAAATACAACTATGCATGATAATATATAAAGGCTCAATGCATTTGCACACAAACAAAAGGAGGCTATAATGACAGGAGGAATCCTAGGACATAACTTTTCTAAACAAAGTATTATTTATGAAAATGAATATCATGGAGGAAGAAGGATGAACAAATGTAGTCATTATATTCAAGATGCATTATTTTTAAAAAGAATTATATAATTACATGTTAAGAATAGGAAGGCCAAAATGGGAGAGAAAAATGAAACGGGTGATATTTAGTAAGGAGCATTGTACTAGTAACCTGACATAGAATTGTAACAATATTGTGCTTAACAATAACAGTTCAAAAATGAATTCCTATGAACAAAAGAAATACTATAGTTATCTCTGAACCTTTAGAAGGAAATCAACTTTAAATTCCCCTTGTTTAAAATTAAGTGCAGGTGTGTCACATAAATATTATTAAGACTATTTGATAGACAATTCATTTCATAATGCATTCCAAAATCTTGATGAAGAACTATGATTAGTGAACAACAAATTTATTCGTTAAGATTTTATTCAGAAAATTTAATAATGATAATTGCACACAAGTTAGTGATGCCAAATTATTTTAAAGAAGATATTTTATGTATTGATATTATCTAAAATATTTTGTAGACATTCTTGATGAATACATCATTTCTCTTGACCATATACAATTACAATTTACTGTAAGAAACACACAGCACAAGAATAGTACTTAGCTATGTATAATTTGAAATTTTACCCATGCTATTTTCATTCAGAACTATGATCACTGGCATATGTACAGCACACAGCAAATACATACCTTTGTTCCATTTGATATGTGTACCACTATGATTTAAACTCTATTGTTTGTTGTTTACTATTTTGGAAGTTTGATCAATTAGTCCAATGAATAACACAATTTCGTGATAGCAAATATAGTTTCATATGTAACAAACAATAAAAATCCAAATTTAGTCAAAATTAGAAATATGAGTTAATATTAGCAGTTCAAGACTTTTGTACACATTTAGCCACTTAAGTATATGATAGCCAGGTGCCAGAAGTCCATGAGACTCTTATCTCCTATTAACTGCCAGAAATCAGGTAGTGATGCTGTGGCTGAAGTGGTAGAACAGTAGCCTTGAGCTTGAAGAGCTGAAGGAAAGCTCCCAGGCCCATGAATGACCAAAAAAAAAAAAAGTTATGCAGTTGCTAAGAGATACAGCAGGAAGGAGACTGGATTAAATAGCAAGAAAAGGATAAATTCCAGTGTTTCAATATTTAGGGCACAAAGTAGATGAATCTCTTCTACAACATTGCTACATGTTATCGCATAATTTTGAACATTTTTTACATTTTCCATTGTGGGACAATATACAGACAAACACATACACATATAGAGATAGATCTTATATCTATACTGATATATATGTGTATATGAATAGACGGAAACACATATTATTAATGGAAATAATATGTAACATAATAGTATTTAAAATAAGCTCTATGAATCCACTGAGATCTATGAAACCATTATTGGAGCCTGTGAAATGAGAGCAATGTAATTTTTATTTATTTATGGAAATCGTCGTTATGCGCATGAAAATAACATCTGCGATTGTGAAGATATTATTATCCCTCTTATCCATTATGCCTTAATGTTCCCCTCAGCTTGACTAACATTAAACAGACTTTTTCCTGACTCTAGATCTTCAACCTCATTTGTTATAGAACATTGACTTGGGAGGCTTGTAATTGCAAAGACTTTTATGCTCTTTTTTGATATAGATCTTTTAAAGATGCTTCCAAGTTTACAACTTAGGGATAACGTACTTGGAGACATGTGATGCATCATTTGGGTATGCAATCAAGGAAGATATGGCATCTCCAGGAATGGGACTTTCAATTGTGCTGAAGTTGGCTTCAATTTGCAAAACCAACTATTTTACTGGAAGTGGGAGAAAATATATTTCTCTGGGTGAGACCAATCAGCAAACACAGGATGTCTAATTATTTGCCTATTGCAGCCCCTCAAAAAGTTTTATTTTTCAATGAGATTGAGCTGTTTTTAGCTCTAGCTTCGGCCCAAATTTTGAGTTTTGAATAAAGTGTTTGTCATCTGTTTAAATGTATCCTGTATGAGATTTTGTTTTGATATTCTATTCTCCTCCAATGTAACACAATTTCCCCTACTGCTGTTTATGCTAGAAGCTATAAAGTGAAAGATGCCAGTGCTACACAAAGCCAAAGTTTATTAGCATAGATTAGGGAGCAATAAGACTGTGTAATTAGAAAAGTTTAAGTCAGAAAGTTGATGAGGTAACAGAAGAACAAATTTACAGGGGAATAACAAAGAGGCCCCAAGACTCAGCTGGCAAGCTACACTTTTTACCAGAGTTGCCCTAAATAACATCCATTATTTCATAAGTAGACTGAGAAAAATTTTGAGAATGACTGTATATGTGCATGTACATATTTGTTTTTTTATAGGTTTCTAATGTATTGATTCTCCTCTTCAAATTAATCAAGTAGCCAGAATATCTTTATTCCTAAGCAATGAATTTCTGAGTTTGAATAAGAACAATCACAGGGCATATGAAAATGAGAATCTAGAGCTATGATGGTTACTTATTCTCTTTTACTTTTCAAAACCGTTTTTCTCATTCTGAGTAAATACGTTTTTCTTAAGCTTTTATTATTCTGATTTTCTATACCTTGGGATGCTTCTGACTTTACAACATACATAAGTTTGGAAATTAAGTAGAAAATCTTTAGACAGTTATAGTATAAAGAACAAAGCAAGTCTTCACATTTCCTGACAAAAGGAAAAAAATGTTAAAATCCAAGTCCTATAAAAATACTATCTTGTTTTTGCTTTGCTTTGTTTACATTTTCTTCCCAATATTTTTTGTTGAATACTTCTCTTCTTACTGATGATCACATTAAAAATTTCATTCCAAGCACAATATACCCAGAAGATTATATCATTACAGCAATATGATGATTTCTGAAAAGCGTTTTGGCACCTTGATTGAAATACTAATAGTGAATTTACTTACATAGATGACAAGTTAAACTTTAAAACGTTGAACTTTGTACTCAATCTCCTTACTTAATCTTTAGCCTGAATAAGAGGTTTAATATCTAGCTTGTTTATAAATTTAAATGATTCCTGGTCTATCAATGTGCAAATAACATTTTAAACTCAAATATGACAATGGACATGAAAATGCCCTACGAAGTTTAAGTATCTATAAATTTGAAGAGAACAATGTTATAAAAATTAACTCACAAAAAATTAACTCACGAATTCTGTATGCAACCATTCTTATCTACCAATAATCTGTGTTAATATTTCTAAATCTACTAGTTGACAATTATAGTTTTAACAACACATTAGCTTAGAAAAGATGAAAACGCAGAATATTATCTAAGTGTTCTTCAACAAGGATAAGTTAATTTATATTAATTTAGTATACATTTTCATTTATATGGCTTAAAACACTGCTTTACCAGATTTTACTTTGGCAGCTAGAAAAACTTCTATGCTGTAGGCATATTTACCTTAATGTGTTCCCCCACCACTTTTTTTTAATACCAGTACTGGGTCTTGAACTACGGGGCTGGGCTCTATCCTTGAGTCTTTCTGTACTCAAGGCTAGAGCTCTACAACTTGAACCACAGTGCTATTTCTGGCTTTTTCTGCTTATGTGGTACTGAGGAATCAAACCCAGGGCCTCCTGCATGCTAAATGCATACTCTACAACTAAGTAACATTTCCAGACCTAAAGTGTTTGATTTTATAAAGTAAAGTTAATAATATGATAGTTTTATAAAGTTATATTTTCTCCTTACATTGATTAAAATTATATCATAATTACTATAAAATATTGAGTTTAACTAAGTGACCTGGACATATATCAATTATAAAGCACACAGAAAATATAAGTCATTCAAATGTTGCAAATAAATGTGTACTGATAAAAAATCCATTTATTCATAGCATACATACAGTTAAGCCTTTATTAATAGGTCTTCTTACTTCACGCTATTACATCAAAACTAGCAAGTTGTACTGGGGGGGGACAGAAAATAACCTTAAATTTCTACATGAATTCAAAAGAGAATATGAGGTCATTGAAATTTAGAAGAAGAGGAAATGAGTTATTTTTGTTTATTTGAGACAGATACTTTGGTTTATTTGAGATAGAGACTTAATATATGGTAAAAGGAAGACAGGGTACATGCTGATACAGTATGAGCAAAGATGCAAGTGAGAGGATTACAGAGAATGTACATTAAATAGCTTTCAATTTCTAAAACACATTTGAAAAGCCTAGCATATTGTCAGAGAAATCTGAAATGTAAAACATAATTGGCAAGTAATAAGAAATACCTAAATAGAAAGATTTAGAATTATAGATATTGTATTGTAGAAAATGAATTAATTTCAATTTTTAACATAAGGTTTATGATTAAGAATTCATTCTGGCTTCTTTGTAAAAGTCAAGCCTGAAATCACAGAGCACCATTCAAAATGTAGCACTAAAGAAGACAAAAGCTACCTGACACCACGTAGTGACTTTCATGGGTCTTCATAACACTATTTTAACAAATTTTGGCAAATATATTCCCTTTTGCTACTCATGCTGCAATTAATATAAATAATATTTCCATGGTCAAATATTTCTATTAGCTAACTCTAACTTTTCCTTGCTCATATGTATATAAACACTGTCCTTGAGTTTTCTCAAGGCTGGAACTCTATCATTTGAACCACAGCACCACTTAGGGCTTTTTTCTGTGTATGTGGTATTAAGGAATTGAACCTGGGTCTTTAGGCATGCTAGGTAATCACTCTACCACTAGGCCAAACTCCCAGCCCACTGCTCATATTTTTGTACCATAAATTTTGTGGTCTGTTGAAAATCTGCATATAAATTCAATAGTATTGTCTGTATTCTTTGGATAGAGGATTAGTCAATTAAAGGATTAGTCAGTTTTTATGTAATCTATTTACATTGTGGGTCTCAATTTGTTTCTCTCCATCCATGACTGACAGTTTAGCATATGTTTGTATCTGTTTCTTTAATTGTCAAATTTTGGGGGGTAAAAATAGGAATATTTCAATTAGTATTTTTAATTAAAATACTATAGATTTCCTTGTCTAAAGGAAATCAATATATTTTGTTGAAATATGTTTGAATTATTCTTCAAGTAAATATCTAATAATAGCACTATGTTAAAAAGAACAAAGACAGATAAGAAAGTAAAACAGCTTTGTCTCCCCGTGATGAATCCAGTTTGATCATAGTGTATAATTTTTTTGATGAGTTGTTGTAGACGGTTGGCCAGTATTTTGTTGAGAAGTTTTGCATCGATGTTCATCAAAGATATAGGTCTATAGTTCTCTTTCTTTGATGAATCTTTGTCTGGTTTGGGGATCAGGGTTATACTGGCTTCATAGAATGAGTTTGGTAAGGAACCTTCATTTTCAATTTCGTTGAAGAGCTTGAGGAGTATTGGTGTGAGCTCTGCTTTGAAGACCTTATAGAATTCAGCTGTGAATCCATCTGGCCCTGGGCTTTTCTTAGGTGGAAGTTCTCTAATTGCCATTTCTATTTCAGAGCTTGAAATAGGCCTGTTGAGTTGGCTTAGTTCTTCTTGGTTCAGTGTGGGTATGTTAATATTGGCTAGGAATTCATCCATTTCATCTAGATTCTCAAATTTGTTGGCGTAAAGGTTTGAGAAGTATTCCCTCCTGATATTCTGGATCTTGGTAATTTCTGTCGTGATATTACCATTTTCATCTGTGATTTTGTTTATTTCGATATGCTCTCTTCTTTTTTTGGTAAGATTTGCTAAGGGCTTGTCAATTTTGTTAATTCTTTCAAAGAACCAACTCCTTGTTTTGTTGATTCTTTCTATAGTTGTTTTGGATTCCAAATCATTTAATTCTGCTTTGATTTTAATAATTTGCTTTCTTCTACTGGGATTAGGGTTGGTTTGTTGCTCTTTTTCCAGGAGCTTAAGGTGAGACATTAACTTGTTGTTTTGCAATTTTTCCAACTTGTTGTTGTAGGCACTCAGCGCTATAAATTTTCCTCTGAGTACTGCCTTTGCTGTGTCCCAAAGGAGTTGGTATTTTGTGTGCTCCTTACTGTTAAATTTCATAAACTGTTGTATTTCTGTTCTGATCTCTTTGATGACCCATTTGTGATTCAACAATGTGTTGTTCAGTCTCCATGAGTTACAGGGATTTCGTTGGTGGAGATGTGGGTTCAGTTCCAATTTGATGCCTTTGTGGTCTGAGAGTGTACATGGAATAATTTCAGTGTTTCTGAATCTGTCCAGGTTTGTTTTATGGCCTAAGATGTGATCTATTTTGGAAAATGTTCCATATGCTGCAGAGAAAAACGTATATTGTGTCGTTGCTGGGTGGAATATTCTGCAGATGTCTGTTAGATCTAGTTGGTCTATATAGTTGTTCACTTCTAAGGTTTCTCTGTTGAGTTCAACATACGCGAATCAATTAATATAATTCAACACATCAACAGGAGCAAGGACAAAAATCACATGATTGTCTCAATAGACGTGGAAAAGGCATTTGACAAGATCCAACACCCCTTTATGTTAAAAGCTCTGGAGAAACTAGGAATCCATGGAACATTCCTCAATGTAATAAAGGCTGTGTATGAGAAACCTACTGCTAGTATTACACTTAATGGTGAAAATCTAAAGCCATTCCCTCTAAAATCAGGAACGAGACAAGGATGCCCACTCTCTCCACTACTCTTTAACATAGTACTAGAATTCCTAGCCAGTGCAATAAGGCAAGAAGCAAGCATAAAGGGGATCCAAGTAAGGAAAGAGGAAATAAAACTATCCCTCTTTGCGGATGACATGATTCTATATTTAAAGAATCCTATGGGCCGGGAGTTTGGCCTAGTGGTTAAAGTGCTTGCCTAGCATGCACGAAGACCCGGGTTCGATTCCTCGGTACCACATACATAGAAAAAAGCCAGAAGTGGTGCTGAGGCTCAAGTGGTAGAGCCCAAACGTTGAGAAAGTCCAAGGACAGTGCTCAGGCCCTGAGCTGAAGCCCAGGACTGGCAAAAAAAAAAAATAATAAAAAAAGAGTCCTATAGACTCTACTCCCAAGCACCTTGAGCTGATTCAAAACTTTGGAAGAGTAGCAGGCTATAAAATCAACCCTCAAATATCAACTGCCTTCCTTTATGCCAACAGTGAGAGGAACAAGGCAATAATCAGGAAAGAAACTCCTTTCACAATAGCCTCAAGGAAAATAAAGTACCTAGGAATTACCTTAACTAAGAACGTAAAGGACCTTTTTGACGAAAACTTTAAAACCCTAAAAAAGGAAATTAAAGCAGAACTAAGGAAATGGAAAAACCTCCCATGCTCCTGGATTGGAAGAATCAACATTGTGAAAATGACAATCTTGCCAAGGGCGACCTACAAATTCAACGCAATACCCATCAATATCCCAATGGCATTCTTTAAAGAAATAGAAGAGGCAATCCAAAATTTCATATGGAATAATAAAAGACCCCGTATAGCAAAAACACTTCTTAGCAGAAAGAACAGCGCCGGAGGAATTTCAATTCCAAACTTTAGACTCTATTACAGAGCTATAATTATCAAAACAGCTTGGTACTGGCACAGGAATAGGCCTGAAGACCAATGGAATAGAACTGAGGACCCAGATATTAAACCACAGACCTATGGCCACCTAATCTTTGACAAGGGAGCCAAAAAAATAGAATGGAAGAAAGACAGCCTCTTCAACAAGTGGTGTTGGCAGAACTGGTTAAGCACCTGCAGAAAACTAAAGTTGGATCCTTCTTTGTCACCTTGCACTAGAATTAACTCCAAATGGATCAAAAACCTGGAGGTAAAAGCTGACACACTGAAAACTTTACAGGAAGGAATAGGAGATACACTAGGCCTCCTTGGCACAGGTCGAAACTTTCTTAATAAGGACCAAGAATCACAACAAATCAGAGAAAGGCTGGATAAGTGGGACTGCATTAAACTGCAGAGCTTTTGTATGGCAAAGGACATAGCTAGTAAATTAATTAGGAAGCCTACAGAGTGGGAGAAGATCTTCACCAACCAAACAACGGACAAAGGCCTCATATCTAAAAATATATCAACAACTCAAATAATTGAATCACTCCAAAACTAACCTCCAAAGTAACAACCATCCCATTAAAAAATGGGCCAAAGACTTAAAGAGAGTCTTCTCTGAAGAAGAAACAAAAATAGCCTATAGACACATGAAGAAATGCTCAACATCTCTGGTCATAAAAGAAATGCAAATCAAAACAACTCTAAGATTCTACCTCACTCCAGTTAGAATGGCCAGGATCAGGAAAACGAATAATAACAGATGCTGGAGGGGATGTGGCCAGGAGGGATCACTACTACACTGTTGGTGGGAGTGCAAACTCCTTCAACCACTGTGGAAAGCAGTTTCGCAGTGCCTGAAAAGGCTAAACATAGAACTCCCCTATGACCCAGCAATTCCACTACTTGGCATTTACCTAACCATCCAGAAACAAGGACATACTAAACCCACTAGCACAACAATGTTCGTTGCCGACTATTCACCATAGCAAAGATATGGAACCAACCTAGATGTCCCTCAGTTGATGAGTGGATCAACAATTTGTGGTATTTGTACAAAATGGAATTCTATGTTGCTGTCAGAAAGAATGACATTGCCCCATTTGTTAGGAAATGGAAAGACCTAGAAAATGTCATATTAAGTGAAGTATGCCAGACTCAAGGGAACTTAGGCTCAATGTTTTCCCTCATTTGTCATAATCAGTAGAAACCTTGGGCTCTACTAGCAGAGATCTGCAATAGAGCAAAATCTTGATACATAAGGCCATATAATGTAAAGCTAATTGAAAGGACCTCCAGGATATTGAAACAAAAGCCATATAATGAATGATTGTTGTACTTAATGTACTATGTTGTCTCTCATCTCCTTTGCTGTCCCTTGGTTATCTTATATTGTTATAGTATCTCACTTTGTTATCTGATATATTGAATTTATTTGTATTTGGATATTTGAAATTTGATAGAGAACGGGGGAAAACCAAGACGTGTGGGGTGTGCGGGGGGAGGGGGGAGGGAAATGGGTACCAAAACATGTGAAAGGGTATCAATGTATGTGAATTAATGCACCTTCTATCTGGCAAATATCATGTAACCCTTTTACTAATTACAATAAAAAAAAAAAAAAGAAAGTAAAACAGGGACCGGGAGTTTGGCCTAGTGGTAGAGTGCTTGCCTAGCATGCACGAAGACCCGGGTTTGATTCCTCGGTACCACATACATAGAAAAAAGCCGGAAGTGGTGCTGAGGCTCAAGTGGTAGAGCTCTAGCCTTGAGAAAGACCAAGGACAGTGCTCAGGCCCTCAGCTCAAGTCCAGGACTGGCAAAAAAAAAAAAAAAGAAAAAAAAAACCCAACAAGAAAGTAAAACAAATTTGCTAAGTAAAGATTTTCACTCTCAACCTCCAAATGTCTTGCGATTTGAGAATTATTAGATTTATGTATCTTCTTTACTTGATAAGATGATAGTCATTTATAAATTTGCAGAGATGATTTGTAAGTTTTTATAATCTTGACAGTTATTAATTTTGTGTGCTACAAATTGTTAATGCATGTCTTATGATATTACCTCCTATTTGGGAATCTGTTGAATGATTTTCTTTGAAGCGAACATTTCTTATTCAGTTTTTCCAAAAGAATATACTAATATGGAATCAGTCATTGGTGTTTTGTTTCTAGTTGATATTGCAAAATGTCGGTATCCTTTGCAAAAGTAGAAAGATCTTATTTTCAGCTCTTAAATCTGGTTTAATTGCATTCTCCTTCTGAGACCAAATTCTCTAGGCTCTTGTTGTTATTTTCCTGTAAGTAACTTGTTTACCAGAACAAGAGGCCATTGGTGTCTTCCTGCAGATACAGGTTTCAAAGGAGGCTCTCTCCATATTATGAATTCCCAATTATACTAATGTTTTCCTTGTTTTTATAACAAGGCTGCTTCTAGAATGTTTGAGTTGGTATGTCACAGGAATATTCTTATTTGGTTTTACTGATCCTACAAATCTTTAGCCAATTCTTAAATTTTACTGATCCTGCAAATCTTTAGCCAATTCTTTAAGCTGAGTTTCCTGTTAAGAGCCTAGCATATCATGTATTTTTCGGATAAAGTACTTTACTCACCAGCCTTCAAAATATGCCTATCGTCTAAAAAAATACAGTAGTTACCAACAAGTTAAATGTTGTCAGGGGATAAGAATGAAATGATTGTAGGAAATTCCTGGTCCCTGGGTCACCTAGATGATATCATCACTTTATGGAGTGGAAATACAACAGTCTCTACAAGGAATGGTCATGATATAGGCTAAAAGTCTCACTACTGACCTGAGAAGGCTAGCTGATTGTTCTCAAAGTCCTATCATTCTTTCTTCAATACTTGGTTAAAAGGAGAACAGTATGGCCAGTGTAATGTTTGTATATAATAAATTATTTCCTAAGTGATAAAGGAAAATATTACTAAGATTTAAAGTGTTGATGTAGGCACAAACACTGAACAAATGCAGCAGTGACACTCAATAGCAAGTATGTTGAAAACAAACTAGACAGTTTGTGGGAGGAATGGGAGGGCAAACTGGGAGAGAGGAAGGGAAAGGGTGAGAGTTTCCAAAAAAACACATATACTCTTTATCTGACGTATTTAAGTACAATACCTCTGTATATCAGCATTGTAAAAATAAAAATTTGAGACCCAGAGTTTGACCTAGTGGTAGAGTGCTTGCCGAGCATGCAGGAAGACCCAGGTTCGATTCCTCAGTACCACCACATACGTAGAAAAAGCTGGAAGTGGTGCTGTGGCTCTAGTGGTAGAGCACTAGCCTTTGAGAAAGCACAATGACAGTGTTAATGCCCTGAGTTCAAGCTCCAAGACTGGCAAAAAAGTAAAAATTAAATTAAAATTAAAATTAAAAAAATTAAAATGTTAGGAATTAAACTAATGTAACTCAATACCTAGCAATCTGAATGCTAGCAACAGTCGTTCCTTGTTTTGATTTTCTAATTAGGCTTACATTGGATTCAGACTATCTTTCATTACAGTTTAAAATATAAAATATTTTCCATAGTTTCTTTTTATCGTGAAATCATTCTAAAGCATTTTCAAAGTTACAAATCATTTATCAACCATTATTTATCAACGAACCTTCTTTTTGAGGACTTTAATGCAGAGAAACTGTGTGCTTGCTGCGATTGTATGAAGATAGAGCAATGAATAAATCATAAGAAAATCGCAACCTTATGAATTGCAGAACCATGGTGAAATGAAATGAAATGCTTCAAAATTAAATCATTTATAATGAATACCTTGTTCCATTCAGACTAAAATACATTGAACTTTCTATTCTCATAACTATTTTTGATGCTTCCATCCAATTGATACTAAACCTATTCTCTTAATTCAATGGTGAGAGGAAATTGATTGATATATTTAGAAAAATAAAGTAATACACAATTGTTATTTTGTGTATGTTGGGACTTGTATGTGGGGCTTGAACTCAGAGCCTTGATATTGTCCTTGAACACTTTATTCAAGAGTAATGTGTTGCTACTTGAATGAAAGCTCTCCTTTTTGTTTCTGTGTTTAATTAGATATAAGCATCTCACAACTTTCTTGCTTAGGCAGGCTTTTAATTGAAATCCTCAGATTTTAGTGCCAGTATTACAGGAGTAAGCCACCAGCTTCAAACATAAAATTATTATTTTTAAAAATAAAACTTAAATCACACATAATGTAGGTATAGTCACTTCTCATAGATCAATCCCAGTATCAGATAATACAATTATAGAAAACAAATTAAAATTTTAAATGTCAGTGCAACTTCAGGGTTTTACAAGTAACAATGAACACATTACTGTATTAAAGAAATGATTACTGAAATTAATAGACAAGAAATGCTACAAAACAATAGATACTTATTATTAACATTATTGTAAGAAATAACCTGTTATTTAAATTGTGCAAATAAAATTATCACTCAATTTTTAAGTAATATTTAATGAGGTATTTTTAAATTTAAAGTTTCCATGAATGTTATCTCTTTCTAAGTCATCTTAAAGTATCATGGTTAAAAAAGAATCAAAACTTTAGATAATCTTTAAAGCACAGCATCTTATCTCATGTGGCTTGCCAGGCATGTATTCAGAACTCTCACCATGACTTGGCTGTGACCCACTGACCACAGTTCAGATTTATGAGGAGGCAACCATCCAGCTCTCTTTTTTTGCCTTTGGTTCACATTCTGTTCCTGTGGAGAATTCCACATGGCATGTGTGTAGGAAGGTCAAGATTATCTTGATCTAGACATTTGGAATCTAAGTTATACATTTTTAAAACCCAATGGTCCTGAAAGGAAGATGGTACATAGAATTATTTAGAAGTTACTATATCTTAATGTCAAGGCCTTGCATTAAAAAAAGTCATTAACCATGGTTTAGGTTATAGACAAAGAATAGAAGTTGACACCATGATTCAATGTTATGGGTATAGGATAGCGTCCGAGCAATTAGATAGACATTATACCTCCTGACTATTTAAAAATTTTGTAAGTAATAGTTATCAGCAAGAGTCATCAACTACATTTCTAGAAAGAAAATAAGAAAAACAATGTAGGTTTGTGCTTCATGTTGAAATTCTTTTACATAAAACTTTGAACAGGTTCACTATAAAAAATGGAGGCAACTGTAAATGAGTTGAGACAAAAATCTCGGCCTTCACAACTGAACCATCTGACAGCTATTCAATATATGTAGATTGCTAGTTGTAGTTGGGATTTGCCAAAATGCCAGATGCTCTTGTGGCTTTCCATCATATAGTAATTACTCTCCAAAGTAGGGGGAACAGAAAAGGATAAAAATCATCATGTCACTTTGATTATATATTTTAAATATTTTTGTTCATACTTATGGCAATGAATATCAATGGCAAATATAAAAAAAGTTTTTGTGTTTTAAACAGATATATACTAAAATGAGTTTTTTTTTTTAAGGAAACCATTGAATTTTGAGAGGTAAGCAGATGAAGGAAATATTTTAGAGTCTCAGTGCAATCTCTATACATATGTCCTTGACAGCACTTCAGGGTGAATGAGACAAAGTCAAATGATATTAGAGGGAGAAGAAAACAGTAAAAAGCATCCAGTATTCAATTTGTAAATAATATTTTTAGTGATGAATAAATATTAAGCAAAGCAACAGGCACATTTGGGAGTACTATTTTGTTTACCAGAGAATTGTAGTATTTTTTTTTGTGGTGCTAGGAATAAAAGCCTAGGTTTTTGAGCAAAGGAGAGTCACATGTTATCATTTTGAAAAATCCCCAGCAACTAAAGGAATGTTAGAATGAGTACTGGACTTGGATATAAAGATGTCTAAATTAGCTGTGATTCCTTCTTTTCCTCTCTCCCCTGTTTGGTGTCTGTCTGTGTCTGTGTCTGTGTCTGTCTATATCTCTATCTCCCTTTCGCTCTTTCTCTCTCACTTTCTTTCTTTCTTTTCCCTCTCCTCACAACCGCCCCCCCCCCGACCCTTTGTTACCCTATTGGCTTTATTGTATCATCACCTTTAGACCTATATCAGTCTTGTTGCGGTGAGAAGTAACTTTGAATATTATTAATAAGTTCCTATACACATTTCAGAAATATAATCGATTTTTCATTAACCTGACAATAGGTTTCTAGCAGGCCACTTGTCTTGATCATCACCATCATTATCATCAACAATATGAACACCTTAGCAACTCATAGGATTTGCTACGAAACTATTTAAAAGCTCAAAGATGTATCCTTTATACTTACAACCAAAGAAGGAACAGTAATTTTAAAATAACAACAAGACAGAAGAACAGATTTTCAAAACACCATCCAATTTCAGTCTCTGTCAATGTGTCAATGGGTGACTTCACGCAAATTACAGATAGTTACATAGAGACGGGTATTGCATCTCTTTCAGAGTGAATTATCAGTATGTATTCATTATGGTTAGTTCCAGAACAGTCATTTTTCTTTGCCTAAAAATTGTATGCTTTTATTTTAGAATTGATGTTTCTTTTCATTCAAATTTAACTGAAGTCCAAGGGAAAAATGCTATCAATCATTTTGAAATTAACTGGACATTATGGTATACTTTTTCAGAATGACATAAATTTATAAGAGTAAAGAGTTTGCACTGGAAGTTAGGAATTTTCAGGGTAAGAATTCTGGCATTTAACATGTAGTCATTACATGGTGATACTTTTAATTTTTATTAGAGAGATAACTCTTACGCCAAAAGGAGTTATAATCAAAGAACAATCTAATTGTAGGCACAGAAGTTTATTTAAATATTGCTGAGCCTATTGACTGTCATAAGTAAAATATGAATAATAATTATTTCCTTGGATTGATCAATAACTAAAATTTTAAATGTATTTTAAAATATTGTGGGAAAGATACCTCGTATTATTTATAACTTAGAATGTATATGTTTTAAATTAATTTCCTCACCTTTAAGTAAAGCCATTTCAAAACTCCCTAATTGTACATATGACATATTATATACTCTTATAATTTTTTTACAATTTTCTCAATACTATCTGTTTTGAAAAATGTAAGCACTTTGGTATCACATAAAATATTAAAGGATTTAACCTCCAAAGACTACTTTTTGTTCCATTCTTTTAAGTTCATCTTTTGTTTTGTTTTCTCAGCAAAATAAAAATATTTTCCCCAAGTATTACTACCCTATGACTTTTCTTTGATACTCCTGGGTCTGGATCTCACTGTCCTTGAGCTTTCTCAAGGCTAGAGCTCTACCACTTGAACCACAGCAATACTTCAGGCTTTTTCTGTGTATATGGTACCGATGAATCAAATCCAGGCATTCATGCACGCTAGGGAAGCACGCTACTTCTAGGGTACACTCTCGGCCTTATCCTATAACTTTCACTGTAAGCCAGTTTTGTGTATCTTATAGTTCCTTCTATGATAAAATAAAAAAAAGAGTAGATGCTGGAAGCTGTGTTTTCCAACACATAGAACCTCAGAGGACCACTCTGATGAACCTGAAGAACTTTTGAAAGAAGTTTCAAGTGGCTCACACCTGAATCATAGCTACTCCAAAAGCCAACACCCACTGATTCTGGTTCAAAGCAAGCCCGAACAAGAAAGCACATCAGATTCTTATCCCAAATTAGTCACCAAAATGCTTGAAGTAGAGATGTGGATCAAGTGGTAAAGCTTTGAGCAAAAAGGCACCCAAACCATGAGTTCAACCCCTATTATGGTCAGATAATAAACAAACAAACAAATAAATGAAAGAAAGATGTTGATAAGGTTTTTGAAAACTATGCAGGTGGACCAAATCTAATTATATGAATTTTTTTCATATATTTATTATTGTAATTAACAGAAGGGCTACATTATATTTGCCAGATAGATGGTGCATTAATTCCCATATATTGATACCATTTCACATGTCTTGGTCCACATTTCCCTCCCCCTCCACCTCCACCCCTCATCTTGTTTTCCCCCCTTCCCTATCCAATTTCAAATAACCAAATACAAATATATCCGATATATCAGGTAACAAAGTGAGATACTGTAACAACATGAGATAACCAAGAGACAGCAAAAGAGATGAGAGATAACAGAGAATCTTAAGAATATCAGTCATTCATTGTATGGCTTATGTTTCTATATCCTAGAGATCCTTTCATTTAGCGTCACACTATATGGTCTTATGTATCAAGGTTTTGCTCTATTGCAAATCTCTGTTAGGAGAGCCCAAGGTTTCTATTGATTATGACAAATGAGGGAAACCATTGAGCCTAAGTTCCTTTGAGTCTGGCTTACTTCACTTAATAGGATTTTTTCTAAGTCTTTCCATTTCCTAACAAATGGAGCAATGTCATTCTTTCTGAGAGCAGCATAGAATTCCATTGTGTACAAACACCACAACTTGTTGATCCACTCATCAACTGAGGGACACCTAGGTTGGTTCTATATCTTTGCTATGATAAATAGTGCTGCAATGATTGGAACATTGTTGTGATGGTGGATTTAGTATGTCTTTGTTTCTGGATGATTGAGTAAATGCCAAGTAGTGGAATTGCTGAGCCATAGGGGAGCTCTATGCTTAGTCTTTTAAGGAACTGCCATACTGCTTTCCATAGTGGTTGAATGAGTTTGCACTCCCACCAACAGTGTAGTAGTGATCCCTCCTGGCCACATCCCCTCCAGCATCTGTTGTTATTAGTTTTCTTGATCCTGGCCATTCTAATTGGAGTGAGGTGGAATCTTAGAGTTGTTTTGATTTGCATTTCTTTTATGACCAGAGATGTTGAGCATTTCTTCATGTGTCTATAGGCCATTTTTGTTTCTTCTTCAGAGAAGACTCTCTTTAAGTCTTTCGCCCATCTTTTAATGGGATGGTTGTTACTTTGGATTCTTTAAGAGATGATCATTTTTTTCTTTCTGTATTAGTGTCAATCCAGTTATTGATGGAAGTTGCTTAGAGATTCAAAGCATGTTAGACATCTAATGGAATGAAATTTCTCTATAGGAGAAACAAAAGAGGTCACTAATGATAGGAGAGACTGCAGGCTCTAGAAAAGTGTTCCTCTATTGATAGCCAGCCACAAAAGCATGCTGCAGTGACATACCTGAAAGGAATCACAATGCTACAAAAATATTAACTTGGCAGCCAGGAGTTTGGCCTAGTGGTAGAGTGCTTGCCTAGCATGTACAAATATATATATATATATATATATATATATATATTAACTTGGCTTCAAAATCTTTATTAAAGCACAAGCTTTGCAGAATATTGAATAAAATGCTCAGGGAACCTAAATAAAAATCTTAATTAAGCTCTTGGACATTTTTTATAGTTGTAAAAGTGATGTACAGAGTGATTATAATTACATGAGTAAAGTAATGAGTACATTTTTTCTCCCACATTCCTTCAACTTCCTTCTCTACCCCCCAAGTTGTAAAGTTCATTTCCAATGCAGTGTCTAGTATTAATGTTGCATTGGTTCACCCATTATACCACTGTTTCTTTGATTCCTCTTCCCTTTCCCTAATCAGATAAACATATATAATACAAAGGATACCAAAATCAAAACCATTACATTCAAGAACAAAAGGCACATGGTATCCTTCATATGTGGATATTCGATCAAAACAGTATAAGAGCGATGACTCAATATTTGGGTACCCAATGTTTTGGACATGATCTTGGAGATATAAACATAACTACATAGACATAAAAATCTATGATGGACTATAGACTCTAAAGATAATATTTGATTACATAGATCAATATATATCTGTGATATACAAATCCTCAGTTTAATTTTAATTATGTTCTAAAACCTAAGTGCCCGTGATTGGATATAGAATTTCCCTTCTTGAATACTTGTTTGTTAAACATGACATTTGAAATACAATATAAAAATCAATGTTAATAAATTATTTAATAAAAATAAAGACCCCCCCAAAACCCAGTGATCACAGGGAATAAACCAGAAGGAAAAAAATGAAAATAAAAAAATGAAATAAAAAACTCCTGGTTTCTGACCAATAGAACTATGATGTAACAGATAAATGTGGTGCTGAGTCAGTTAGCAGAATTTATTCCTCGTCAATAGAAAAGTATATCATAACCAATCACTGACATGAGGTTATTGGGTAACTTCCAAGGCCTTCTTATTAGATGCTATACTGTATCTACACACAAGCACAATCAAAAACAGAGAATGTATTGCCATTTTATAAATAGCACTCTATGGACATAACCATTTTTACTTTTATTCAAATTTCATATTTTATAATTTCACTTATAAGTCAGTGAAGTTAATAGATTATTCCCTCAAAAACTCAAGTCACCAAAAAAAAAATCTCAGTCAATCTCTATGTAAAGAAGTATGGTAGTTCCTCAAAAGACTGAACATAGAGCTCCCCTATGATCCAGCAATTCCACTACTTGGCCTTTTCCCAATTGTCCAGAAACAAGGACATACTAACTCCACTAGCACAACGATGTTCATTGCAGCACTATTTACCATAGGAAAGATATAGAACCAACCCAGATGCCCCTCAGTTGATGAGTGGATCAACAAGATGTGGTATTTATACACAATGGAATTCTATGCTGCAGTCAGAAAGAATGACATCGCCCCATTTGTAAGGAAATGGAAAGACTTAGAAAAAAATCATATTAAGTGAAGTAAGCCAGACTCAAAGGAACATAGGCTCAATGGTTTCCCTCATTTGTCATAATCAGTAGAAACCTTGGGCTCTTCTAGCAGAGATTTGCAATAGAGCAAAAAGTAGATACATAAGGCCATACAGTATGATGCTAAATGAAAGGACCTCTTGGATATAGAGCCATATAATGAGTTATTATTGTCCTTAATATGCTATGTTATTTCTTCTCTCCTTTGCTGTCCCTTGGTTATCTCATATGTTTACAGTATTTCACCTTGTTATCTGGTATATTGTATATACGCTTATTTGGTTATTTGAAATAGGATAAGGAAGGAGGGAAAACAAGATGAGGGGCCAGGGTGGGGGGAGGAAAATGGGGACTGATGCATAATAATTACTTCCACTCACAATCTTTCGAATGCTATTTAGAATACTTCAAGTATGAAATGTCAACAATTTGTTTAGGTAATATATTCACTGTTATGTCCTTGACAATACTTTTCACTATTGTGCAATTTTATTGTATTTTTCTGAACATAATGCTACTGTTTTAAGTACTACCTATTTAATTGTTCTCATTTTTTAATGCTGATGGCTGAAATCATAATCGTGTCACTTCATACTTTTAAATTTTATGAAATCATTTTTCTCATTAATGTTTATTGTTTTTCTGAATTTTATCATTCTCTGAATTTATAATGCAAAATGTATTACTAAGTTGTAAATGATAATTTTTAGGTAATCATTTTCTCTCTACCCTCCACATTTTCTGTTGGTATTTCATTCAACACTTAGAAAGTCCAAAACTGAAAGCCAGAGCAGCTGTTCAGCAAATGTTCACACATGCCAACAGGCCAGTATGCTCTCAATAGGTTTGTGTAACAAATAACTGCAAAGTTGTTTCGCATAAATGAGAAGTTCGGGGCCAACTACAAAGTTTACATGTGTAATTTAGATCTAACCTTGGCAAAGATGGATCAGAAAATGCATATTTGGTTTGCATAACAAGGTTAAAGAAGGCAAGACATGGAAGCATTCAAGACTTCACAACAGTTATCATTTGGGTAACTTAAAGAATTGGCTTCAACATCATTAATTATCATTTTCCACAGCAAATTCTTTTAATTTCCTTAGAGGAAAGTAATATTTTCTGTCTTCAACTCTTGTAAGTGCTGATTTGAGTATGCTAAACTACTAAAGCCATTTTTATCTGGATAATGAATGTCTGTATATTTGATGTTGTAATAATTTACAAATTTTATGAGTACTTTATTTTTATTCATAATGGAAAACTTTGCTTGTTCTGAAAATTAGAGTTGTAAATTGACAATATTCTCCGTAATTATTTTACCAAAATATTTTTATTTAGCCTAGCTAAAGAGATCTAGGTTAGTTATATCTCAAAAATTTTAATCTTGTGCAATATCAATTTTGCTCCCATTTTCAAATGGGCAGAACAAGAAACTCAAGGAAAATGTAAAATCAAGGAATAGCATCTCCCACCCAATATAAAGAGGCAATGGAGCAGTCAATGGTAAACTAGAGGAGAGTCCTTTAAGTGCTATACAAATGCAATTGATAAACATGATTAATGGAAAGTTTGAAAGCATACAGAAAGAGATATGGGAAGAAACCATATCCAAATGAGATGAAACCATAAACAAGTCTCACAACGTTAAGGATGTTTATCTTTTTCTGTAAGTGCCCACATTATACCTGTAGTTAGTATGTGATACAAAAGCAAAACACAAAACGTTTTGTAAATCATAAACCCCTGCTGGCTGCATGGCTATCAAAATGATCACAGAAGAAATATTTAAAGTGATTTATGATGAGCTCATATTTTATATGTTAGGAAGAAGTGAGAAGAGAGCACCAAAGGAAAGGGGCTCAAGAAAGAAGACCGAACCAAACGAATGATCTGAATGTTCATTCTCTGGAAAGCATGGGAAATGGCACCAAACAAAATCTTCACATTGCCTTGCCATTTTTTTTTTGCTGTATCTTAAAACTAACCTTCCATTATACATATATACATTATATACATATGATATTTTATAGTCTTACATCATTTTATAGTCATCATAGTCATCATTATAGTCATCATTTTATATTCTCATATCATTGTTTAACTTTAATAGTTTTCTGTTTCCCAAAGAACACTAAAAATTCTGGTAGGGATTCTGGTAGAGATGTGAACAAAAGGGAAGAGTACTATTCTGTTGGGAATGTAAACTTGTTCAGCCATTCAGAAATATAGTATGATGGTTCCTCAAGAGACTAAACGGAGTTTCCCTGTGATCCAGTTGTTCCACTCCTGGGCATTTACCCAATGGATTACAAACAAGGCCACACTAAGGCTGCCGTACAACCTTGCTTACTGCAGTATTATTAACTATATCTAAGACATGGAATCAATCCTAACACCCTTCATTGGATGAATGGTTCAAGAAAATGTAGTGCATACATACAATGGAACTTTAGGCTTCCATCAGAGAGAATGATATTATACCATTTGCAAAGAAATGAAAAGTCTTGGAAAAAATACATTAAGCAAACTAAGTCAGACCCAGAGAAACATAGTCTGCATGGTTTCCCAAACTTTTTGTAACTAGAAAGTTTGATAAAAGGCTAAAAATATGCACTTTCACATGATTAATTATGCAGGTCTCACAACAGAGAGACCAAAGGAGGATATTCTTACAGTACATTGAAAATGAATTCTACAACTTGTGAGAGCAAGCGTCTATTTGTGAAAACCTGGGGAGAAAAAGTGAAAACACGTGGAACTGTTCAAAAGGAAATATGCTCATTACTTTATGTAATTATAATTCCTCTGCATATCATCTTTACAATAGCAATGTAAAATGACTAATTGGCTTATTCCTATAATATTCCTATAATATTTAAAAATATTTTGGCTACTCTTGAGTATTTAAAATGTGTGTGTGTGTGTTTCTGTGCCTATATATTTTTTCTTGCTACATCATATCTTATACACTTCATATTAATTGCTACACAGTTCCAAAGAAAGTATTTCTTATATTTTTCTAGATTTTAGCTATATGGTAAAATTCTGTTTCATCCATCCTTTTCCTCTTATGACCACGATCTATTTCACTTTCCATCCTGATTTTGCATCTTGTGTTGGGTTTCTGTCTACTTTCTCCTATAACCTATTCAGCGCATGTCCAATCATGCTGCTGTCTCAGGGCAAATAGATTCCATATTGGCACACAGACATCCACATAGACTGCACTGCCAGCACCAGCAGCTTGCACAATCTGTGCTTGGAAATTTACATTGATCATAATTACTGTTCCACCTGTATTAACTAAAACTCAATATCCCTAGGAACAAAGTGTGCTCCTTAATACCAATGATAGTACAACAAGTACATATAAAAATGCCAAGAGCAAGACTATGAATTTTTGTGAACAATAAATGTGACATTGTTGATTCATTGTGTTGTTGTTGGTGGTGGTCCTGGGGCCTGTACTCTGGGCCTTGAGAATGTCCTTGAAATTTCTGGCTCAAGGCCAGTGCTCCACCACTTGAGCCAAAGATCTATTTCTGGCATTTCGTTGGTTAATTGAAGATAAGTTTCATAGGCTTTCCTGTCCAACCTGGCTTCAAACCAGATTCCTCAAATTTCAGCCTCTTGAGTAGCTAAAATGATCCATAAGTCCCTGACAATTTATTGATTTTTTTAAAAAAGTTCTTTTAAAATATTTTTTATCTTTAAGAAGTTGTGCAAAAGAGTCGACATTCACCACAGCGAATTATGAATATAGTCCATCTTGACATCTTGACCAATGTTATCACTTTCAACATTCTCATTCCCCCCTCTCCTTCCCTTACTTAATTTGAGGCTCTGTGTTGAATTTTTTAACCTGAAAAAGTAGGGTTTTGTGCTTATCAAAATGTTAAATTCTGAACCTTAATTGTGTAGATGTTTGAAGTAGTATTATTTCTACAATATTTATTCAGCCTAACAACAAGCATTTACTATAGCATCCTTTCCTTTACATAGCCAACGTGCTTGTAGTTACAATGAGCAGACAGTCAATGATAATATACTGGAAGTTTTGAGAACAGTTCAAATCATAGCAAGATTTTCAATTTAATTTTTCTTGGTTATTCATGAAAACATATTCCATATCATCTTAATGTGCTGAATGCAACCCCATGCAAATTTCTCATAAAGATGAACAAGCAGATTTAATGATCCTTACTTTTAACTTCATCAAACTTTAGGCTTTATGATTGCATAATTGCTATCCGTCTGGTAAATTGTCTGCATTTTCAGATTTTAACATAGGCCCTCACCCTTCAAAATAAAAGAAAGCCAGGTAATGAATACATATTCAATTTATTGTACACAGCAAAATCTCCAACTCTACCAAATTTTAAAATTATTATAGTTATAAATTTCTGGTGATGAATCTAAATGGATTTTACCTTTAGCTCTATAATAGTTATTAATAGCTTGGTGCTGATTTTTACCCCAAATGTTGAGATTTTTTTTCACAAGCTTAGATTTCCAAAATATTTTCTTACAGATATTGTTAAAATGGTCTTTGGGTTTGTGATGATTGAAACAAATGCTTACAAGGCACTAACAAACAAAATCATCCTCAACTGCTTTTCATATATAGGGATCATAAGATTAAAAAAGTTCCCTGTTTATTGAATGAATCATAAAGTTATATATTTATATATATTTAGCCAGTCCTGCAGCTTGTATTCAGTTTCTGGACACTGTCCTTTGGCTTATTTTTTTTGCTCAAATTTAGCACTCTGCTACTTGAGCCACAGTTCCCCTTGCAACTTATTGGTGCTCAACTGGACATAAAGTCACAGATTTTCCTGTTTGAATTGGCTACCAACTCTAATGCTCAGCCTTCTGAATAGTTCGGATTACAGGGATGAGTAACTGGTGGTAGGCTGAGGGTCATATATACTATCTCATTCTTTTCATAATAGAATATTTTAATGGATTTACTCAGTACAAAATGTTACTGAGATACATTATATCCATATTTATACCCATAAACTTTTTATTGGTATCAGTACTGAGTGATGTAGAGTTTCACGCTCTCATTCAGCTATTTTTCATCATGGCTGACTCAGTGAGTCAGTGAGCCTTGCCTCCACTTTGATAATAATCTCTTTAATTTCTCTACCTACGCTGACTTTAAAGGATCATCAGGACTCAGGGTGAGTAGCTGGAAAACAATCAGTGGTACTTAACATATTTACAGACTTTTTCTATGCTTATTATAGACTTTTGGCTTTATAAAACGTATGCATATATATCTAGATGGATGTGCATATGGTGTATGTATACATATATTTATTTAGATTTTAAATAACTTCAAATATATGTATGATTTTGGAAGCAATATAGGAAGTATTTTACTATGAACATATAAATGTGTTTAACACTGTAATTATAAATGACTACAAGTGTCCTGGAAAATTTTGGGGCCTTGTGATTTCTTTGAATAAAAAAAGTGTTCTTTCGTTTCATTATTGCATTTTAACTCAGGAGTTCACTCTAGCTAGGCGAGTAAGATCTCTAGCATTTGAGACATAACAGGCCTTTTTGCTTTTGCTGTTTGTTTTCATAGTCATCATTTGCTGGATTTGTCATTGAACAACAGTATTCCTCCTAATTCTGGGTCCTGAATAGTTGTAAATATAGGTATGTCTTGTCATGGTTGGCCCTGAATAAAAATTTCAGTGTATGTTCAATTTATATATTGATTATATAATGTTATGTATATGCATACTCTTATGATTGGAATACCTTAGTTAGTTATCTGTTCCAAGGAATTATATATTATAACATTTTAAACACTATTGGTTTGGGATTTTAACACTCATTAAGCTTCTTTTTCCATGCTGTACTTATGTAATGCCCTCTTCAAGTTCCCAAATTGTCTTCTTTTATGTTTTATCTTTCCTTTTTTTTTTTTTTGCCAGTCCTGGGCTTGAACACAGGACCACTGTCCTTGGACTTTCTCAAGGCTAGAGCTCTAGCACTTGAGCCTCAGCACCACTTCTGGCTTTTTTCTATATATCTGGTACTGAAGAATTGAACCCAGGTCTTTGGCATGCTAGGCAAGCACTCAGTCACTAGGCCAAACTCCCTGCCTATATCTTTCCTTCTTATGTTATATTTTTCCTTTTATGTTATATCTTTCCTTTACTGGGGCTTTAACTTGGAGGCTTCTTCTCTGGTTTGACATTTTTGTTCAAACCTGGCACTTTATCACTTGGACTACCCCTCAACTCCTATTTTTTAAATCTTTCTTACTAGAAGTTTCCCTTTTTATTTATTCTTTGAACAGGGTCAAACTTTTTTTTTTTCAAATAATGACCTGAAGTTTATTCATCTCCAGAATCATAACAAAGTTTGATGTTGATTTTTCTTTTTTTTGGTACATTACTTCTTTTTTGTATAACTCTTTTTTATTGTGATTAATAGAAGGGTTACATTATATTCACCAGATAGAAGGTGCATTACTTCACAAACACTGATACCCTTTCTCATGCCTTGGTCCCCATTTCCCTCCCACCCTCCCCCACCCCACTTATCTTGATTTGCCCCCTTCCCTATCCAATTTAAAATAACCAATTAAGCACATATAAAATATATCAGATAACAATGTGAAATATTGTAACAATATGAGATAACCAAGGGATGGCAAAAGAGATGAGAGATAAAATAGTACATTAAGAACAATAGTCATTCATTATATGGCTTTAGGGTCAAACTATTGATTTTGTTAGAACTTTTTGTTGCCCTTTTGAAGAAAAAAATTGCAATGAATTGGCTTTTGGGAGGATTTGGAATTTCTTCTTCCAGAATGCAAGGGTGCTACCAACCTGATCTTTATTTTAACAACTCCCACTGTTTATATTTTCAGAATCAGTTCTTTATGTCTTAGAGTAAGCTTCAGGACCAGTTCTCCATGTCCAATCTGGTATGTCAATTTTTCCCAAAAGCAATCTGATTTCTCTGCTATTCCTATATGCATTTCCAGGTGTCAATTTTACCTCCCTAGCTTATTTTTATTTGTCCTTGGATATTTTCTTTGCTGCAACTGTGCTTTAAAAGTGTATTTGTTGTAAATCATCTAGGATCAAATTGTAGTCTAGGAAGAAGCCCCTTCAGGGTATTCTGTTATACTGTTGGAAATGGAATTCCCTTCTGACATATTTTCAAAGATTTAGATATTTCATATAACCTTTACTTAAATATTTGATCTTAGGGAATGTGGATTCTCAGAAGTCTCCTTTCAAATCTTTACATAAATTGAGAAAATAATTTAGTATGCAAGAATCTAAGCCTTAGCTATTATTCTTTGAAAATATGAAAATAAACTTTTCTAAACCAAGAGCATTATCTTTCTAAGACTGCCGACTATTTCATATCTTGTTTTATTTCTCTTATATTACTGGATAGTAAATGGAAAAAATAGTCTTTATTGAGCCTTTGCAAAATGTCATATATTTTATTAGCTGTTTATCATTTGTTAACTCAGTAAATCTGCAGATCTCTTTATAACTATTATGATTGCTTTTTATTTGAATGAAAAGAAAGGAATAAAGAAATATGCATAGAATGATAATATAATGACTCAAACTGAGATCTAGTAGGCCTTAATATTTTTATAGTATACTATTATTGTCTCTGTTTTACAATATGAAGTCCAAGGCTTGCAAAGTAATATAAAAGAAGCATTTATCAGATATAGTGGGTGTTCATCCCACTAATTCAAGTTTGTGTTCTCTGTAGTACATTTTGATCCATAAATGCTTCATGACAATGTATACCACTACAAGTGTCACATATTTTTCATCTATCGGCTTTTGAAGACACTACAAGTGTCACATATTTTTCATCTATCGGCTTTTGAAGACAGTGCTTCATGCCATGAGGGTTAATGATATTTAGTTTACTATATGAAATATCTAAGCTAATCAATTTATAAAGACAAAGGAATCACAATTTTTGCAGTTCCACATCCTGGTCCATTGGCTAATTGCTTTTGTATGAGGACATACTCCTGCTGAGAATATGATGGATCCAAACCACTCATCCTTGCTTCGATGTGAAAAAAGTATGAGGCAGTATGGAAAATGACCCACTTATAATCCTCTTCAGGAACACGACTGAGGATTTAAAAACATTCCATTAGGATCCTTAAACAGTGTACAATCTGAAGATTCTACCGTTTTTGAAGGGTCCATCACTTCCCAATAGAAACACATTGAGGATCAAAAGTTTCCCGGCATTTAAGAACCAAATTCTTATACAAAATTATTTTAAATTAGACTTTAACAGGACTATCAGCCATGATGTTTTAAAGTACCTTAGCATTTAGGGTATTTTTTATTGCCCCAATCATAATTCATGTCATTGCAAAGTTGTTTTCCTTTGTCATTCAATGGATCTTAAATTTCTCTTTCAGCCATTACAATAGTGCCTTAAGAACCACAATCACACAGGCAAACCTCTTGGTTCCATATCCTGGAGTTCATTTCACTGACTTTTGATGAACATGAAATTTTGTTGTCATTGGTGGTGATGAGTTTGGACTCTGGACTTTTGCACTGTACCTTGAGCTCTATCAGCTCAAGAATAGCACTTTGTTTGTTAGATGGAGGTAAGAGTCTTAAGGACTGGCTTCGAACTGTGATTCTCAGATTTCAGCCTCCTGAAAGCTGGAGAGAGCCATTGGCTTTCACTCACTTTATCACATGAGGTCATATGCAGAATTTTCAATCTCTGCACTTATGCTTGTTTATATAAAAATTTGTTGTGGTTTGCTTTCTGTAAAGAGTGATTTAACTTGTGCTACATAAGAAAGTATTCTACTACTTGAGCCACACCACTTTTTTTTGAAAATCAGTTTCTCAGAAAGTTGTTAAGGTAGCCTTCCTGTAACCTTAACCAATCATTCTCCTATCTCTGTCTTCTAAGTAGCTGGGATTAGAGCTATGTGTCATTATACCTGGCCATATATTTATTTTTTAATTGTTTTTTCTCAATTTTTGCTTTTTGGTTGTTTTTAGTACCAAGGTCTTATTCCTGCCATTGAGTAGGGTTTCAAGTGATATTGTAGCTACTGTCTGCATTTAGGCTAAGACTACAAAGAATTGAAAGCATGCTATTTGCCCTTTTCCTGTTTCATCTCTCCTTAAGACATTTTTCTTCATTCTCATTAAGAAGTTCTGAGAGTACTCTTCTATGTCCAATGATGACTTGTTTTATTGCATTCATTCATGTATTAGACGAGAAGTAGAGCATACTTCTTACTATTCATATACTCTTTGTAACTACATACTATTCTTGAGTGTAAATAAGACATTATTTGTATTTCATGTTTCTGCTTGAAAATATAAAGTAATCATTACTTTGTATCGCTTTATAGTGTGAAATGATTTATGTAGTATGAATTAGGAAGCAAAAACTTCTGTCCTAAAACTCTTGCAATAATGTAGACATTTAGGAATTAGTTATTGTCACACTAAGGTAATTTAGGAACAGATTTCCATGTGTAGATAAAGTGTTCTTAAATGACACTTTTTTCTAATTGTATACAATTTTGTTAATATATTATAATATTTATAAAGTGTAGGGTGGGTATCCTTTTCAAGAGGAGTTATTAAGCACATGACTTCTGGAGTGGAAAAAGAAGCAGAAAATGGCAGAATTGTACAGTTTAACCTCTCACCTAGTAGAAGCAAGGAAGAGGCTACTGAAGGAATGAAGTTCTATCTGAGGAAAATTGTCTAAGAACTTTGAAATTTTAAGAAAAAATTCATCCTTAATGGAGATTATCCTGAGTCGCATGAAGAAAGTTGTGATTAAGCTGCCCTTCAAAAAAGGGTGTGTTTTTAAGGAATTTAACTCTTTGTTATGACTGGAAACTACATGACAGGCCCAGTGTTAATGGGCTTGACCTTTACTGCTTCAGGGATTTCCTGGGAAAAATTGTTCTTCAGTTCTTCAGAGAATTTGAGCTGCTACATTTTGTTTGGATGGCCAGATTAAATTGTAACTCTGAAATTGCCAATTCCCACATTTACCTAGAGTTCAAAAATATCATACATGTTTTCTTTTAATAAAATTTTCCTTTTTCAATCATTTTAAGAGCATGTGAAATTTTCTTCAATTATTTGGAGTGTGTGTGTATGTCTAGAGGTCTATACTGGAGTTAGAACTCAGAGCCTTTCAGTCTCACTCACATCTTCCTGTGGAAGACTTGGAAAAGTTTTTAAAGCTATTATAGAGTTGTATGAAATCTTTTATTATGGTGGCAGATTTTACCACTTTCCACATGAATAATGTATGAAGAATTATAGTAACACTCTAGTATAAGATACAATCACATTTAGTTCTATTGCAAGTTTTTATAGCTTGTGTGGTCATTATAACACAATGAACAAAAAATAGACTTAGTACTCATTACCCCTTTCTATATTTTGTGGTATAATTGTGAATATATGAACACAAGATTTTTTGTTTTATAAAGTGAATATTCATTGTGGAGAAGCTAAATAACCTTTCTTTTGTTTAATAAAAAGTCTCTGACTAGAATTATCAAATATGAGACACTGATATTGATGATATTTCCTTTGCGTTTTCTTGAATTGAGTCATAATATTTTTGTTTTTTTTTAATTTGAGCTTTAAAATTGTTGGTTGAAATTTTATTATTTGTACACTTTTCAGGTACTTGTTTCTTAGACTTCTGAAGTATTATATACTTTATATTATCTCATCTTATATCTAAACGATTTTTTGACTATTTTTCCTTTTCATGTATTAGCCAGAAAACATCCTTCACTTAACCATTCTACTAATCATTTTCATAATATTTGTAATTTTGTGTATATATTAATAATTTACATGTATTATCAACTCAGTTTAGGAGTTTTAATTTTCTAACTTCTTTAGTGAAATTATCCATATTCCTCTTTATGTTTTGAAGAATAAGTCATATTCACATCTATTAAAGTCTCTAGAACTAGTTTTCATTTTTTATTTTATTTTCTGTCATTTTTTCTGTGCATCTCATTCATCTGTTTTATTTTCTTTAAATAGTTTATTTATTTTTCTTTTTTATTATAATTTTTATTTCAATGTATAGAAGAGTTACAGTTATATTTGCCAGATAGAGGGTGCATTACTTCTCACACATTGATATCCCTTCTTATGTTTTTGTCCCCACTTCCCTCCCGCTACACCCTCCCCTCATTTTCCCCCTCCTATTTCAAATAAACAAGTAAACATCTATGTAATATACCAGGTAACAAAGTGGGATATTGTAACAACATGTGATTAACCAAAGGACAACATGACAACACAAGAGAAGAGAGAAAAATATAATACATAAAGAATAACAGTCACTTATAATTAAGCTCTTGTTTCCATGTCCTGGAGGTCCATTAATTTGGCCTCCTCCTATATGGCCTTATGTATCTAGGGTTTGAGATATTGTAATCCTCTGCTAGGAGAGTTTTCAATGTGTCCTAATTATTACAGATGAGAGAATTTATTGAACCTATCTTTCTTTGAGTCTGGCTTACTTCACTTAATATGATTTTTTTTCTAAGTCTTTCCATTTCCTTACAAATGGAGTGATGTCATTCTTTCTGATGGCGGCATAGAATTCCATTGTGTATAAATACAACATATTGTTGATCCAGTCATCAGCTGAGGGGCATCTAGGTTTGTTGGGAGCCAGAGTGGAATCAAACTGTACCTTGATTTGCATCAGACAATTGCTTTATTGTCTTATTGTTTTCTGGCCTTATTCTGTTTAAATGACCTGAGATTTACCATATGAATGTAACACCTGGAAGTTCCCTGGTTTCAAGAAGGGATATAAGCCTGGAGTTGAGAATAAAGGGGGCTGCAGTTTTTACTTGGGCTGCAGACCTCCTGGACCCCATGTGTTTGTCTCTCTTCTATTTTTTCCAGTCCCTGCCCCCTATTTCAGGAACCCCAATTTGCTGCCGGTATGCCCGGCATAGGTTGGTTCCATATCTTCACTATGGTAGATAGTGCACCTCACTCCAGTTAGAATGGCCATATCAAGAAAACTAATAACAACAGATGCTGGCTGGGATATGGCCAGAAGGGATCCCTACTACACTGTTGGTGAGAGTGTAAATTTGTTTAACCACTATGGAAAGCAATATGGCATTTCTTGAAAAGACTAAACATACAGTTCCCCTATGACCCAGCAATTCTACTACTGGGCATTCACCCATTAGTCCGGAAACAAGGACACACTAAATCCATTAGCACAATGATGTTCATTGCAGCACTATTTATCTCATTCACTTTTATTTGAGCTCCTACCATTGACATGAAAAATGGAAAGGATGATTTCAATGTCTGGGTCTAGGTAAGTAGTGGTTTACTCTAGAGATGCATAACTTTGTTTTTCCAGAGAGGTAAACTAGAAACAGCAAAGATAATTTATTTAAAAGTGAGATTTTTGAAAGGATTTGTTCAATTATATTCTACTTTTTAAATTTTTTTATTGTTGGAGTGATGTACAGAGCTGTTACAGTTATATTCATCAGGTAGTGGGTACATTAATTCTGGAACATTTTTACCCCCTCTCATGTTTTTCTACCACTTTCCCTCTCCCCACCCCCTCCCACCCATCTTGTTTTCCCTCTAACTGTCCCTTTTTCATCTTTTTGGGTTTTTTTTGCCAGTCCTGGATTTTTCTATGTATGTGTGTATGTGGTACTGGGGAGTCAAACCCATGTTTTTGTGCATGCTAGGGCAAGCATTCTACCACCAGGCAAAACTCCCAGCCCCACCTTGCCTTTTTCAATATATAGTACCAAATATCACATTCAGATATAGCAATAACATGAGAGAAATCATAAGGTGACAGGAAGGGAACAGAAATATGTTCTGCTTTTATTAACATATTATAGTATAAAAAATTGCATGAAAATTTGGGCTTTTGTCAAAGTTTCTCCTTGATACGGGGCCATACATAGAAAATATATTACTCTTGTACATTAATACCAGAAAAAAATCTGCTGTAACGGAAGCCCTGGAAGTGCTGATTATATTTTATGCTTTCCAAAACTTCAACTGATATTAGTAGGTAACAAGGAAAACTGTAGTTCAAATGTTATTTCTTGTGTCTCGTTTTTTCCCTCTAGAACATCAAATTCTCAAATCATACTCTTTTATACCTATCATTTTTAGTTTGTTTGGTCCAGAAGTTACAAGTTTTTCCTGATAAAAGTAGAATTCATTCCTTTCTATGATATTCAACTCATGTAATGTGGTAAACATATGTTAAAACATTTCAATAATATGTCTGGAATATTTTCATGAGCTGAGCTGACCAATGCCATCTTGTGATTACATATTGACTTATAAACTCTCTCTCTCTCTCTCTCTCTCTCTCTCTCTCTATATATATATATATATATATATATATGAAATTATCTCTGAAACCAGGAAAATCATATCTAGATTATTTAGTAGGATAATTAGATCCTTTTCTAATTACCTACTAAACACATGAAATCTTAGTTAAAATGTATCAGTAGATATGTGGTATTCACAAGTTATTTTGACTCTCCCTGTCTTATTTGATTTTAGATTAAAAACAACTGAGTTCAACTTGGTCATGTCTTCTCTTCTAAAGTTCTGGGAACTAATAAGAGTAAATTAAACCTAAATCTTTGATGATTAAAGTTTAATTTGAATTTTGAAATCCATCAGAATTTATCATTCCTAAATTTCGAATAAAAGAATATTTTCTCACATTTCTAGTGCTAGCAGATGTCTCTCATGATTTGAACAAGTCTCAATGTAATAATTACTTTTGAATACATGATTGAAATGAAATTTGAAAAGGAACAGCAATATCAGGGAAACTGTTCTTTCACATATGAATAAATCTCAAAATAAACATTTCAAGCCAGAAAGTAATGTCTGAGCTTAGGAGAGAGAAATTCTCATGATTAAGAATCATGAGTATCATCAAACTCAAGTATGATACTAAACATATTTCATTATGCTTTCTTCTATTCATATTGAACTGAAATATAAATGATAGCTGAATAATTATCTCTATGTGAGATAATAATAGTAGTATCTCTTTTTATGAAAATTTCTGTGAAAACTTATTTGGCTAATATAAAAATCAGTTAATGTACAGAAAAATAGAATTCAAGTATAATATGTAATTAAGTTTAGAAAATGAAATTTTTCTTCAGTGAAATTGATACTCATTAGAAAAGAAGTGGAAGCTTGGCTTAAAGCCTTTTGCATTCAGATTACATAGAGTATAAACACTTTGACTGACTAGAGATAGAGGAAAGGTGAGACACAGTAAATTTTCTTTGGTTATTCTATTGTCTATATGCATAAATAAAAGGGGGTTGAAAAAGGATTCTTGAAAAGGGTGTCCTGGTACTCAGCCTCACTGATACAGTGGACATCAGGCTTTCACACAGGCATAGATCAAAGAATTAAACATGAGAAAAGGTTTGTGAAGAGGTCTGACATTACTTTTCAAGGCACATTTCCTAGAAATCTAGGCAGTTCAGTTAAGAACACCGCTTTTGTTGAAC